>NC_091618.1:95472500-96072500 GCF_027580195.1 Bos mutus | reverse complement strand
GCATTTCTAGTGCATGTAATATTCGTAAAACATTTACAACTGCTTTTAGTTATATCTCAGACCCTATGATAAGTTTACAGGTTCCCCCCGCCCCTTATTTAATGGCTAAAAATACTAGGCATGGAGTCCTAAAGGCAACTTGAGTCCTCTGTAGGAGAAGGTATTATATGCAGGCAAGCTTCCTGGATGACAGGCTGCTGTTTATCCAACTGCACCATGTTCTCTCCAGGCCTTGTTTGCTTTATTAGCTAATTACCAGGCTGCATATTCAACCCAGGTTCCAACTATATTAAGGGCTATTTACTAGCTAAAATCAATACTGTTTCGATTAGACACCTGGCGTGGCTTTTGGTAACTAAGCATTATTTGGGCTTCACTGCTTTTACTCCATCAGGGAGATGGGAAAGTGCTTTGTTTTGATTTTTTACACTTAGTGGCTACTGCTCTTAGCAGTAAGAGATAAAAGGGCAGTACAGAAGCTTTGTCACTGCCGAGACTAGGAAGAAATACGTAATATTTACAACACCAGGAAAGGGGCAAAGAAAAATACAATGATGGACAGTGATTTTACTATTTTAAGGCTCTTTTTTCATTAGATAAATCTCTTTGGATATATGTCTGTATTACAGCACCAAGCACTGTATTACCCCTAAAATTAAAAAGATAAATAAAATACAGTCTCCAACCTTGTTAAGTTAGAAAGAAAATTGAAACAATAAAAACTATTAAAGAGTGAAAACAGTAAATAGCAGATGTGGAACTGGGTTTGGATATAGCATAGGAAATGGAGTGATCTATTTTGTCTAGAAAGAAAAATTCCCCCAAAGTCTTTTTTGTTGGTGATATTGGTGCAGTGAACAAAAAAGTCCCTTTTTAATGTAGGTATTTTATTATGAAAGTACAGTAATTCCCTTTTATCAGCGAGGGAACATTCCAAGCTCCCCAGTGGATCCTGAAACTGCAGGTATATTACCAAATCCTATATATACTATGTTTTTTCCTATGCATGCATACCTGCAATAAAGTTGAATTTGTAAATTAGGTACAGTAAGAGATTAACAAAAGTAACTAACAATAAAATAGAACAGTTATAAAAATATACTTAATAAAAGTTATGTGAATGTAGTCTCCTTCTCAAACTATCTTATGGTACAAATTTAATGCCTTTTTCATCTTAACTAAGTGCTTACCATACACTGTGGCTGTAACTTTTTCGGTGTGAGATGCAAAACCAACGTAAATTTCTTTTTCTCTCCTCATAAGCTCATATAGAAGATTCCTTCTTACTGCAGATCTTAGCAACCTCAGCTCATGATTTCTTTTTCTTTCTGTATTAGGTCCAGAACTTTCAACTTACTTTATGGCTTCTCTTTGATATGTCTAAATTGCAACCATCACTCTTGAGCTTTCAGACCAATATTAAGCAAAATAAGGGTTTCTTGAGCACAAGCATGCAACAGCCTATCTAATCTGATAACCTATATAGCCACTAAATGACTACTAGGCAGACAGGATATACTGGGCAAAGGGATGATTCACACCTGGGGAAGGACTGAGAAGGATGGCTTGAGATTTCATCACATCACTCAGAACAGTGCACAACTTGAAACTTATGAATCGTTTATTTCTGGAATCTCCCATTTACTATTTAAGAACCTCAGAAAACAGCAAGTTACTAAACTGTGAAAAGCAAAACTAGATAAGAGGGACTACTACTGTAATCCATGGTCATTTTGTAAACATGAAAATATACACACAAAATAGAGAAAGAAATTCCTATGATCCCACTACTCAGATCACAACCTTTGGTAGTAGGCTGCTATAAACATATTATGAATTTTCTATTATATATATGTGCACAACTTTCTCAAACCCAAAAAACACGTGAAAATATAGGATTTGAGTCAGATTGTTCCAAACCAAGGTCTTGTAACTTATCACTGTTATAACTTTGGGCAATCTGCTTACTCTGTCTAAGAATTGGTTTTCTTATCTATAATAAACAGGTAACAATACCTACCTTGGTGGGTTGTTATAAAGATAAATGAGAAGGCAGAAAAAGTATAATTCTTAGAACTATAATCTCAGAGGCATATAAAGCACTCAACCTATTCATTCATCCAAAAAATATTTATTAAAACTCTCCATATACGCAGATGACACCACCCTTACGGCAGAAAGTGAAGAAGAACTAAAGGGCCTCTTGATGAAAGTGAAAGAGGAGAGTGAAAAAACTGGCTTAAAACTCAACATTCAAAAAACTAAGATCATGGTATCCGGTCTCATCACTTCATGGCAAATAGATGGGAAAAAAGTGGAAACAGTGGCTGACTTTATCTTTTTGGACTCCAAAATCACTGCAGATGGTGACTACAGCCATGAAATTAAAAGACACTTGCTCCTTGGAAGGAAAGCTATAACCAACCTACACAGCATATTAAAAAGGAGAGACATTACTTTGCCAACAAAGGTCCATCTAGTCAAAGATATGGTTTTTCCAGTAGTCATGTACAATGTGAGAGTTAGACTATAAAGAAAGCTGAGCACTGAAGAATTGATGCTTTTGAACTTTGGTGTTGGAGAAGACTCTTGAGAGTCCCTTGGACTGCAAGGAGATCAGTCCTGGGTATTCATTGGAAGGACTGATGCTGAAGCTGAAACTCCAACACTTTGGCCACCTGATACAAAGAGCTGACTCATTGGAAAAGACCCTGATGCTGGGAAAGATTGAAGACAGGAGGAGAAGGGGATGACAGAGGATGAGATAGTTGGATGGCATCACTGACTCAATGGAGGTGAGTTTGGGTAAACTCCAGGAGTTGGTGATGGACAGGGAGGCCTGGCGTGCTGCAGTCCATGGGGTCACAAAGAGCTGGACACAACTGAGCAACTGAACTGTACTGATATTAAGCACTTAGAACTAAGTTTAGTATTTAAGTATACTATTTTTTATAAATATTATAATTATATCCTGCAAATTCTCTTTCACTTAGCAACATATAGAGAACATCTTTTTATGAAAATAAATATATGCATGTAGATTCATATCATTCTTTTACTGGCTGTATAATATTCCAGTGGGATGAATCTATTCAGTCAATCACCTATTCAGGGACCTGCAGGGAATTCCCTGGGAGTCCAGTGGTTAGGACTTGGTTCTTTCTCTTCAGGGGCCGGGGTTTGATCCCTGGTCTGGGAACTAAGATCCTGCAAGCCACATGGTGTAGCCTGTAGAGGTGGCTTCCAATCTGTATTACAGAAAACATGCATATCTTTTTATTCATGCTTTGAATGTATTCATGTCCATATTTTTAAAATGGAATTATTGAGCCAAATTTGATGAACAAATAAAAATGTTTTAACACCTATGATTAGCTTGTACAAGGAAGGCTTTCAAGTAGAAGGGATATTAGAGCTGGGTGTTAAAGACTAGGTACAAGAGATTAGGGAAGAAAAGTGAGAGAAAGATGTAGTAGCAATGAGCTCATTATCTTTCAGTTAATCTGAGGTCATACTCTAAACCAGGCATCTTTGGGTACTAAACAAATAATAAGGAATAGAAGTTTTAAAGAGTGACTAATGTAAGGTAAAATATATAAAGGACAAGTTTTTTTTTTTTTTCTTTCAACCCTCAAGAATATGCTGTTGCTGCTGCTGTAAGTTGCTTCAGTCGTGTCCGACTCTGTGCGATCCCATAGACAGCAGCCCACCAGGCTCCCCCGTCCCTGGGATTCTCCAGGCAAGAACACTAGAGTGGGTTGCCATTTCCTTCTCCAATGCATGAAAGTGAAAAGTGAAAGTGAAGTCGCTCAGACAGTTGGATCACCTTCTGGAATGCTAATGTGAACATTTTCACGATCCACAACACCAGGCAGAATTTTTAAGGAAGGAAAACCATTGTTACCTCTTAGCCCACTCTTCCAATGCCCACTTAATCCTCTTTCTGCTCCCAACAAAAGTATAGAACTACAGGGCTCCCTGATACAAAGTTGTTGGGTTTTTGTTTGCTCTTTTTTAAATTTAATGTATGCAAAATTAGGGCTTCTCTGGTGGCTCAGTGGTAAAGAACCTGCCTGCTAAGGCAGGAGACAAAGGTTTGATCCTTGGATTGAGAAGATCCCCTGGAGGAGGAAATGGCAAGCTACTCCAGTATTCTTGCCTGGGAAAACCCATGGACAAAAGGAGCCTGGCCAGCTACAGTCCATGGGGTCGAAAAAGAGTCGGACATGACTTAACGACTAAATGTAAAAATAAACTGGGCCACTTATTTGAAAATGCTTTTCTGTAGAAGTAAAAGATACCTACATAGATTTTTTTCTCTGTAAAAACAGGTTGAGGACTAAGGATTTGCATTCTAATGAGCACCCCAAGCTAATCTGGATTTAGGGAGTCCTCCAATTCCACCATGTTGAGCATCTCTGCTATAGTCCCTTGCCACTCAGAAGGCAGTTCCAGTATATACATATGCAAAAGCATTACTTGGGTGCTTGTTGTTGTTGTTGAGTCATTAAGTCATGTCTGGCTCTTTGCAATCCTATAGACTGCATCACACCAGACTTCTCTGTCCTTCACCATTTCCCGGAGTTTGCTCACTCATGTCCACTGAGTCAATGATGCAATCCAACCATCTCATCCTCTGTCAGCCCCTTCTCCTTTTGCCCTCAATCTTTCCCAAGATCAGGGTCTTTTCCAGTGAGTCAGCTCTTCACATCAGGTGGCCAAAGTATTGGAGCTTCAGTTTCAGCATCAGTCCTTGCAATGAGTATTCAGGGTTGATTTCCTTTAGGATTGACTGGTTTGATCTCCTTGCTGTCCAAGAGACTCTCAAGAGTCTTCCCCAGCACCACAGTTGGAAAGCATCAATACTTTGGCCTTCAACCTCCTTTATGATCCAACTCTCACATCCATACATGTCTACTGGAAAAACCACAGCTTGGACTGTATGGACCTTTGTTGGCATAGAAATGCAGAATCTCAAGCCTCACTTGAGACCTACCAGACAGAATCTGCACTTCATATATTTTCCCGGATGATTTACGTGCACATTCAATTTTAATAAATCCTATTCTCTAGGTTAAGTGTCAATAAATAAACTGAGTAGATCCAACAAAGAAAAACTTTCCCATGAAAAGTTAGAAGACCCATCCATTTGGTTTTGTGGAAGACCTAAAATTCATATACTACTGAATACTGAGAATATGCATCAAGAAACCTTGTGTCTCACATTTTTTCCAGTGACTAATCTGGTGAAAAAAATCCCAGAAGGATAAATCAGTGAAACCAGTGGCATGTAAGAATCCAACACTAACATTTCAGGAAAAGTGATGAGGAAAAATGAGATCTAAATGATTTATTCATAGTTATCACCCTCTATGTGTGTATCAATTCTTAACTCTTTTCTAGGTATGAATGGCTTTATGAGGGAGTTGCAGCAAGAAAGATTTAAACAGCTCGAAGTATCATCAATGAGATGCAAAATGAAATAAAATTGATTTTGGTTTTATTTCTCTTGTCAGTTTCTACTGAAGAACTTTCCAAATTACAAAATTATGCAGCTGAAATCAGAAGCAAATAAAACAAATGTTGGAATTTTTATTTAGCATTGCTAATTGATATTTTAAGAGGTTCAAAATTGGTAGAAATGCATCTTGTTGAGTCACAAATGTCATTGTACGAATCTCTTATAGGGCTTCCCTGGTGGCTAAATAGATGGTAAAGAAACTGCCTGTAATGTGGGAGACTTGGGTTTGATCCCTGGGTCGGGAAGATCCCCTGGAGAAGAAAAAGGTTACCCACTCCAGTATTTTTACCTGGAAAACCCCAGAGACAGAGGAATCTGAAGGGCTACAATCCATGGGGTTGCATAGAGTTGGACACAACTGAGTGGCTAACACTATATAGGAATCTGGCTGGAGACAACCATCTTGTAACCAAATCTGAATATTTATTAGGATGTTGAAAGTTTCACTGAATAGTTAAATAATTATTTCAGATAGATATTTCAGATAGGTAGGATTTGGAACAAATCCAAAAAGAAAAATATATGTTGGATCAAGTAACAATTTTGTATCCCCAAATTTCTTGTTTTTCAAATATACTTAGAAAAAAGCTTCAAAGTTTGCTAAACCTTAAAGATGCAAAGAAGTTTGGCTGTCCTTATCCTATAAGTTTATTTTAAATAAGGAAATGTTTGGTTTTAACCAAAAAAGAGAGGCAGACAGACACAATTAACCATAGAGCCATAGACCACTTATTTACAAGTTTTTGATTAGTACTCAAAAGCATATGTCTCAAGGCATGTTTCACTATAAAACTACTCAGCTATAATTTCTCTTATGCAAATTCAACCACATTTTGTCTCTTCATACTTGTTCTTGTTGATGATAATGAGAAGGGCGATTTAAAAAAATATAAGAGGTCAAGAAAAATAGAAAAGCAGAATGGAAGTGGGAGAAATACAGATGAAATCAGTCAGTAAGAAGGTTTTATATCACTCAGATATATAAATTTAAAGCCAACAGTAAGAAAAAGAAAAAAAGCTAAAAAAAAGTGCTAGCTCTTTTCTCATTCAAGAAATGCTATTTTTCCTGAAACTAAGCTTTATTATCAGCTATAATACTTCATGGTCCATTTGACTAGTCTCTAGAAATTTCTTTGTTGTCACTTAATGGCTCACTGTATTATATTTCTCAAAGTTTTAGTATTTGTACATGTCCCTCACTATTTTACTTCCCTTGTTACATTTTTCTTCAATTTACTTTTTAAAAAGTTTAACTTCTTCCTAAGAAATAAATTTCATGAATTATATATTAATATAAACAAATTAAAAATTTAAATATCCATATGCACCTAAAAGCATTTCATGAACCAAGAGCATCAGCAAATCCTGATGTAATAGGTACTCAATAAATATTTGGTAAGTTAAGGAACAATCTTATTATTAGTAGTTTGTTTATGAACTTGAATACATAAACAAATACAGATTCAAATAGAAACTCATTGCCCATTCATCAAGGTTTTGCTCCAAATCATCAAGTCAATCATAATTTTCATCTTTTGGCATTTGTTTAATTTTATACAACCATTCACAGAGCTTACCTAATTACTGGTATTAATCAAATACTATTTTCTAACTTTTCAGTGTTCCTTTCTATTGATCATTCACCTTGAAAAGAATGAGATCTAAAGGGAAAAAAAGAAAAAGAAAGTGATCCTAAACCAAATTCTGAGTAAAATTGGTTGATTCATCCTTAAGTGAACACCTACAATGCGTGAGGCATTGTTCTAGTTTCTGAAAATGGAAAGATAAATAAGACTTAATCCTGAATTCAGATTGCTTAACATTTCATGAGAAAACAAGTCAGTTAAACAGATAAATGTCATTCAGTGCAATAAATGTTACAAGAGAGATACGCAGAGGAGTGAGTGACCAACAGTGCCTGAGGACAGCCAAGGTGAGGTTTCAGTGGAGTCAGGTATTAGATAAGCTCCAGTATCTGGCACCATACAAGACACTCACGAATCATTCAGAAAACTCATGAACAGTGAAGGAACAGAGTCAAATGTTGACCACTTGGATAAACAGGGGGAAAAAACAAATCAGTCCAGATCTAAGCTGTCCAGTATGCCAGGCAAATCAGTTTCACCTTTAGAATAAAGTGATATAAAATATGTGGAGACTTTGAAATATTTTCATTTAATTTTAAACAATGAATCCTAATACACGTAATCCCAATTACATTTAAGTAAGATTTTTCATTTTCCAATTTGATTTCAAAGGATGAGTTATTTAACTCTTATACAAGTGAGATTACTGGGAAAGTATAAAATGGAGTAGAAGAAGACCTGTGATCCAATGTCAGCTCTACAGGTTAACTAGTTCCTGTCTTAGTCAAACTACAGCTTCTCTGGGCCTGAATGCTTTTCAGCTTTGAAAGCATCTAACATTGAGTTGTAGTTGTAAAATACATTCAGTCTAACTACTGCTAACCATTGTCACTGCTATCATCTGTCCCAGCCTCCCTCATGTTTTGCATGGATTATTGAAATAATCTCTTACCTTGACTCCTTGCTATCTTTCTTGCCCCCATTTACCCTACTGTCAACTCAGCAGCCAGACTACTTCTGCTAAGTACTATTAAGTAAAACCATTCCTCTGCCGAAAACCTTCCAGTGGCATTCCATATCATTCAGAGCAAAATCCAAATTCCTTGCCTAGCCACCATCTGCCCACCTGTCTCCCTAATCTCATTTTCCATCACTTTCATCCACCTTCATTTCATTCCAACCACAGGAACTCCTTGCTGCTTCCTTAAAAAATCACCTTCCACCTCAGGGACTTGGAATTTACACTTTCTATTCTTTCTCAAAGAATACCCTTCCCCCTTGACACATCTTCCCTGGAATGTCACTTCCTCAGTGGGACCTTCCCTCATTACCTTATTTACAATTTTAGTCTCTTATCAACATTATGTTTTACCTTCCAGATGGCTCAGCAGGTAAAGAATCTGCCTGCAATGCAGTAGACACAGGAGATGAGTGTTTGATGCCTGAGTCAGGATGATCCCCTAGAGGAGGAAATGACAACCCACACCAGTATTTTTGCCTGGAAAATCCCATGGATAGAGGAGCCTGACAGGCTATAATCTAAAGGGTCACAGAGAATCAGACACCACAGAGCACATACACACAAACATTATATAACCCCTTTCCCTGGTCTGTTTTTCCCACAGCTCTTAAAACTATTTATGGAACTATACACTGTCTTCTTATATTGCATCTTTTTTTCCCTAATCTTCCCATTTAGAATGTTAGTGCCAGGAGGGTAGGGATTTTTGTCTCTTTTATTCAAGAATGTATCCTCAGTGACTTGAAGAGTATCTGGCACATGATTTAAAAGCCTCAAAAAATATTTCATGAATGACTAATTAATGAAAAGTAAAGACTTTGAATTAGACTTTCTTCTTGTTCTATTCTTCCACAGTAAAATAATAGAATGTGTGTTCGTTATATTGTCTAAGGAGCACATTAACTCATCATCATTATATCTAGATAGATATTATGTAATATCTTCATGTTCTTATTTAACAACATATATTAAATACCTACTGATCCTTTCTGGGACTGTCACTGTTATTTAGAATATATATGAAAAGACTGATGGCATCCCCTGTTTTAAAAAATGCAAATGTCATTGGAATTATAATCATTTGAAGAGTAAGTACTCATTAAAGTAATGCTGGTAATAAATAACCTAAGAAAAAGTTTTGAATATGTCATCCACTTTTGCTTTTTCTTTTGGCCATGCTGTGTAGTGTGCAGGGTCTTAGTTGTTTGACCAGGAATCAAATTTGTGCTCCCTGCATTGGGAGTGCAGAGTCTTAACTGTTGGACAGCCTGGGAAGTCACAGATCTCATCCACTTTGAATGTAAAAGTTAATTTTTTAAAATTAAGTTTACCAATAATATGATGCCAATAAAGCCACAGAAATGTGACAGAGCTACAGAGCTAGAAACTAACTTGAGATCATTTGCTTCATACCCTTTCCATCAAGCATATGAATATCTACACCATTTGTGTGTGTGCTAAGTTGCTTCTGCTTTACTTCTGCTTTATTGACTATGCCAAAGCCTTTGACTGTGTGGATCACAACAAACTGTGGAAAATTCTGAAAGAGATGGGAATACCAGACCATCTGACCTGCCTCCTGAGAAACCTGTATGCAGTTCAAGAAGCAACAATTAGAACTGAACATGAGACAACAGGCTGGTTCCAAATTGGGAAAGGAGTGTGTTAAGGCTGTATATTGTCACCCTGCTTATTTAACTTATATACAGAGTACATCATGAGAAACCCTGGGCTGGATGAAGCGTAAGCTGGAATCAAGATTGCTGGGAGAAATATCAATAACCTCAGATATGCAGATAACACCACCCTCATGGCAGAAATCGAAGAAGAACTAAATAGCCTCTTGATGAAAGTGAAAGAGGAGAGTGAAAAAGTTGGCTTAAAACTCAACATTCAGAAACCTAAGATCATGGCATCTGGTCCCATCACTTTGTGGAAAATAGATGGGGAAACAATGGAAACAGTGACAGACTTTATTTTCTTGGGCTCCAGACTCACTGGAGATGTTGACTGCAGCCATGAAATTAAAAGACACTTGTTCCTTCTAAGAAAAGCTATGACCAGCCTAGACAGCTTATTAAAAAGGAGAGACATTACTTTGCCAACAAAGGTCCGTCTAGTCAAAGCTATGGTTTTTCCAGTAGTCATGTATGATGTGAGAGTTGGACTATAAAGAAAGCTGAGCACCAAAGTATTGATGCTTTTGAACTGTGGTGTTGGAGAAGACTCTTGAGAGTCCCTTGGACTGCAAGGAGATCCAACCAGTCCATCCTAAAGGAGATCAGTCCTGAATATTCATTGGAAGGACTGATGTTGAAGCTGAAACTCCAATACTTTGGCCACCTAATGCGAAGAGCTGACTCACTGGAAAAGACCCTGATGCTGGGAAAGATTGAAGACGGGAGGAGAAGGGGACGACAGAGGATGAGATGGTTGGATGGCATCACTGACTCAATGGACATGAGTTTGAGTAAACTCCGGGAGTTGGTGATGGACAGGGAGGCCTGGCATGCTGCAGTCTATGGGGTCACAAAGAGTCAGACACGACTGAGGGACTGAACTGAACTGAACTAAGTTGCTTCAGTCGTGTCTTACTCCTTGCGACCCTATGGACTGTAGCCCACAAGGCTGCTCTGTCCATGGGTATTCCCAAGCAAGAATACTGGAGTAGGTTGCCATTTCTTACTCCAGAGAATCTTCCCGACCTAGGGATCAAATAAATCCATGTCTCCTGAATCCGCAGGCGAGTTCTTTACCACTAGCGCCACCTGGGAAGCCCATTTAGACTATTTAGGATCCAAGTATTCCTTAGGATGGGGCTTCCCAGGTGGTACAGTAATAAAGAATCTGCCTGCCAATGCAGGAGAAGCAGGAAACACAGGTTTGATCCCTAGATTGGGAAGATCCTCTGGAGTAAGACATGGCAACCTACTAAGGTATTCTTGCCTGGAAAATTCCATGGACAGAGGAGCTTCGTGGGCTACAGTCCATGGGGTTGCAAACAGTCGGACATGTCTGAGCACACACGCATTTCTTAGGATAGAAACACACATATATATCTATAAGAAGCATTATAAATACTTTCATATAATAGATCTATTCCATACGTTTTAAGGTGAATGTTTGACCTCACATGTTGACTGTCTGTACTTGTGCTTTAGCATCAATTATTACAGAACTGTTGAACTTAACTCAATTTATACACAATTTGAAGAATTAAAAACACAGGTAAGTAGTACGTTGTATGTTATTTATGTTTTAGTCTGCTTTAAAATGTCAGTTTTGAAAGCAATTTCACTTAAAATGTTAAAATGAAAGTAGATTAATGACAATGTTCTCTATATTTTTTATTACCATTTTAAAATTTGTGACAGCAAGACTGACATCAGGGGCTTCTCAGGAGGTAAAGAACCTGCCTGCCAAGGTAGGAAGCACTCACAAGAGACGAGTGCTTAATCCCTGGGTCGGGAAGATTCCCTGAAAGAGGAAATGGCAACCTGCTCTAGTATGCTTGCCTGGAAAATTCCATGGACAGAGCAGCCCCTGGTTCATGGGGCCATAAAGAGTTGAACACAATTGAAGGAATAAGCACACACAAGAATGACATCAAGACCCTATCCTTCAATTATAAGGAAAATCAATATTTGTCTCCAAGTAATTTGTGCATTTGCACCAAAACTTTTAAATTTAACACTGCAAATTATTTAAGTTGAAGTGACTGAATTTTTGAGGCAAACTAAATCCAACTGAATACTTCCTGCTGATTCACTAATTGTGTTAAATAGTTAAATCACTTAATCTACATTCTCCACACTCCCATGGAAGAAAATTCAGGAATTTAGAATGAAAAAACCTTCTGCCTCTTTAAAATGGTAGCTTTAATTTTTTAACCTTCAGTTTCTACACTACTAAAACAAGGAAATATTAGCTATCACGGAATTGTTGCAAAGCAAAATCACTGTGAAAGTGCTTCATGTCATAATTATACTATAAATATAAAAGGTCATGAAGATTAGTAGTTTTGACATTATCTCTACCAAAATAGCCACAAAAAGTATAAACAAAGATTATGAAATTTTGACGAAATAAAAGAACTGCTTTTTTTTGCTAACACAGCAAAAATATGGAGTTTTTGTAGTTTCTTCTCTACTACTATGTAGTAGAGTAGTATGTAGTTTCTTCTCTTAGTTTTATATTTAATGGTCCCTATAACTATGTTGCTCATCTTTATACTGATTATAAGGATATTTTATAATTGTTTTTGTTGTTTGGTTGCTCAGCAGTGTCCAACTCTTTGTGACCCCACAAACTGCAGCATGCCAGACTTCCCTGTCCTTCACCATCTCCTGGAGCTTGCTCAAACTCATGTCCATTGAGTCAGTGATGCCATTCAACCATCTCTTCCTCTGTCATCTCCTTCTCCTCCTGTGTTCAATCTTTCCCAGCATCAGGGTCTTTTCTAATGAGTTAGCTCTTTGCATCAGGTGGCCAAAGTATTGGAGCCTCAGCTTCAGCATCAGTCCTTCCAATGAATATTCAGGGTTGATTTCCTTCAGGATTGGCTGGTTTGATCTCCCTGCTATCCAAGGGACTCTCTAGAGTCTTCTCCAGTACCATAGTTTGAAAGCATCAATTCTTTGGAGCTCAGCCTTCTTTATGGTCCAACTCTCACATCTATACATAACTACTGGAAAAACCATAGCTTTGACTAGACAGACATTTGTTGGCAAAATAATGTCTCTGCTTTTTAATATGCTGTCTGGTTTGGTCATAGCTTTCTTAGAAGGAACAAGCGTCTTTTAATTTCATGGCTGCAGTCACCATCTGCAGTGAGTCTGGAGCCCAAGAAAACAAAGTCTCCCACTGTTTCCATTGTTTCCCCATCTATTTGCCAGGAAGTGATGGGACCAATACTATAATCTTCATTTTTTGAATGTTGAGTATTAAGCCAACTTTTTCACTCTCATCTTTCACTTTCATCAAGAGGCTCATTAGTTCCTCTTCACTTTCTGCCATAAGGGTGGTGTCATCTGAATATCTGAGGTTATAGATATTCCTCCCCACAATCTTGATTCCAGCCTGTGCTTCATCCAGCCTGGTATTTTGCATGATGTACACTGCATATAAGTTAAATAAGCAAGATGACAATATAGAGCCTTGATGTACTCCTTTCCCAATTTTAAACAACTTCATTGTTCCAGGTCTGGTTCTAACTGTTGCTTCGTGACCTGCATACAGGTTTCGCAGGAGGCAGGTAAGGTGGTCTGGTATTCTCATCTCTTTAAGAATTTTGTACAGTTTGTTGTGATCTTGACTTTCATTTCTTAGTATTAATAACTAACATTTATTAATCTAAGTCTATTATTTGCTAGATATTGTGGGAGAATTTTTGGAGAAGGCAATGGCAACCCACTCCAGTACTCTTGCCTGGAAAATCCCATGGATGGAGGAGCCTGGTAGGCTGCAGTCCATGGGGTCGCTAAGAGTTGGACACAACTGAGCGACTTCACTTTCACTTTTCACTTTCATGCACTGGAGGAGGAAATGGCAACCCACTCCAGTGTTCTTGCCTGGAGAATCCCAGGGACAGAGGGGGGCCTGGTGGGCTGCCGTCTATGGGGTCGCACAGAGTCGGACATGACTGAAGCGACTTACAGCAGCAGCAGCAGTGGGAGAATTTTATGTGTGTTGGCCCATTTACTTCTCACAAAAACCCTAAGAGGTAAGTACAACTGTGTGTGCATTTTACAAAGAAAAAAAAAAAAAAAATGAGACAGAGAGGTTAATGCTTTGCCCAAGCTCAGAGAGCTAGAGATGCAAATGGGATTCAAATCTTGATAACCTGACCTGATTGTGAACTTTTAACTAATATATTATGTGACAAGTGTTCCAAACAACTGTCTAAAGGCTGATGGATAAAGCTTACCTCTTTGTTACTCAATACTGCTGGGAGAAGCTTTGGGTGTTCTGTTTTACCAGTGCTCTCAACTGACTTGGGCAAGCAGTTTCACTCAGGGGGGCAAACTGAGCCAAAGGAACTATCTAGTATCTGAGCAGACTTAGTTTTTCTGGTCAGGTATGCTGCTGCTGCTGCAGCTGCTAGGTCATGTCAGTCGTGTCCGACTCTGTACGACACCATAGACGGCAGCCCACCAGGCTCCCCCGTCCCTGGGATTCTCCAGGCAAGAACACTGGAGTGGGATGTCATTTCCTTCTCCAATGCATGAAAGTGAAAAGTGAAAGTGAAGTCACTCAGTCGTGTCCGACTCTTAGTGACCCCATGAACTGCAGCCTACTAGGCTCCTCCGTCCATGGGATTTTCCAGGCAAGAGTACTGGAGTGGGTCGCCAGTGCCTTCTCCACTGACTAGGTATAATATTCCTCAAAACCATGAAGGATTCTGTAGGAAGAATTCCTATCAGTGATCCAAACATTTGAATGTTAGTTTAAGAGTAGGTACTAGTTCTATAACAGGGGATCATTAACTCAGAATATTATATTTTATAATATATACATTATATCAGAGTATTCCAGTTATATCTGGAATTCTTTACCCTTCTGAGGGACTTCAGGTTTAATGACCCTTAAGATCATAGTGGAAGCTACTTGGTGCTAAAGGAAAAACTGCTAGTAATATCCATTGATGCAATTATTTAATATATAGAACTTAACTGAAATTTATACAAATGAAATAGAAAGTAAATCTCTTGTGGGTCTGTTATAGACCAGTTGTCAAGCGTGTAAGTTCTAGGATCTTCCCTGGTGGCTCAGTGGTAAAGAATTCTGCTGCCAATGCTGGAGACACTGTTTGATCCCTGATCTGGGAGGATCCCACATACAACTAAGCCCATGTGCCACACTACTGAGTCTGTGCCCTAGAGTTCAGGAGCCACAACTACTGTGCCCACATGTCACAACTTCTGAAGACCATGCATCCTAGCTCCTGTGCTGCACAGTAAGAGAAGCCACCTCAGTGAGAAGCCTATATACCACAACTAGAGAAAGTCTGTGCACAGCAACGAAGATCTAGCATAGCCAAAAATAAATTAATTAAATTAAAAAAAAAGATATTCTGGAAGGGAATCTCTTAGTTATTTATTTTTTTAAAGAGTGTAAGTTCTAGAGTCATATTTCCAATTCTCCACTTATTTTTTAAAGGATTTTAAGCAGTTACTTAAACCTTAATTTCTTCCATCTGTTAACTAAAAGTGTTCTAGTTTATGTAATTACTTTGCTGTTAGTTCAAGCTGAACAAAGACTAATTTCCGAAAAATACTGCATGCAGTTGTAGTTATTTTCACCTACCCTGTTATTTTTCTTCCACTGCATAAGGTTAGTGTTAAAAGTGTAAAAAAAAAAAAAAAATCACATTAAAATGGAAATAATTTGTCTGTTAGACATTCAGTTAATTGACCAAATCGAATACTCCTCTCACCAGTACAATACCCTTTTGGGGTAAACATTGTGTATACATAACAGAGGAAAGGGGAAGAGTGAAGAGGTCTCCAAGTAACTAATAGCAGTATTAACATTTTAAGCATAAACTCAAGATAAGATGGTTCATGAATGTTAAGGAACAAAACAAAGTCAAATGGTATATGACTTTGCAATACAGCCTCTTACAGTAAATGAAGGTAAAGAATAATAAGGAAAAATGTGTTAATGGTTCTCAGTGTTCAAAGTTAAATCTGTAAGTTTCTATTAAGATACCTTACTCACTTTCACAACTTCTGTGCTGAGATGATTCAATCTTTGATAGAAAAAGTTCAAGGTATTTACAAACAATTCAAAAAATGGATTTGTCTATTACATTAGGACACACAGGAAATTAAATTTGTACAAAATGCCGAGGAGACACAAAATTAAGGTATTTCTTTGGCCCTATTCTATAAGCCAATGACATCCAATATGGGGCCTTAGGGACTTCGATTAACTGAGCCTTCTGAGTACTGACTTAAAGGAGGTAAATGTCCCAGAGAAATACCAGGAGGCAAGGAAGCTGGGAATCATTTCCAAGACCATGTCTGTGGGCCACAAGGACAAGGACACAATAAAATACACATCATCAAAAAACAAAGCCAGAGGGCTTTCTTGGTGGCTCAATGTAAGAATCTGCCTGCCATTGCAGGAGACACAAGAGACTCAGGTTCAATCCTTGGATTGGGAAGATCCCCTGGAGAAGGAAATGGCAATCCACTCCAATATTCTTGCCTGGGAAATCCCAAGGACAAAGGAGTCTGGCGGTCTACGGTCCATGGGGTGGTCACAGAAGAGGCTGACACAACTTAGTGACTAAACAACAACAATATATTATATATGTGTGTTTGTTGGATTGTGATGTTTAAAAAAAAAACAGCTAGAATTTGAGAGCAGAGGCTCTGTGGTGTGTCAGCATTTGCAGGGTTTGGCATAGGATGTGCTAGTTCAAAAACAGGAAAGTCGGATCTTTTTGTGAACCTACTGTGCCTACTGTAATTTGTCATGAGTGTGCTCTAGTTTTGAACAAAGATGTTTGAAAGATAATTCACTCTCAGTCAGAGAGGCTTTCTTGCCCCTTAATGTAATTTTGCATATGTTGTATATTTTAAATGTAACCTAGAAGTGACAGTCTGAGCCCTTCTTATCCTTAGATGAGTTGCATAAAGCTAAAGTGTTCCTCCCTATTGCAAACTGAGTATCCCCAATCAGAGACACACTTTTTTTTCTTTTATATTAACAGCCTTGATAAAGTGACAGCTGGTTCTAGCGCTTCAGCTGCTTGCTTAGGAGATCATTTCTGCTGCATATAACATATTTTCCTTATGATTTAAATCCATTATATAGCCAGATATCTTTGTTCAAAACTAGAGAGAAGGTTACTTTCCACATGCAATTTTCAGTATCAGTCAGAATATCTGAACACTGATTTTACATACAACATTGCTTTAGGGCTACTGAAACGCAATCTGCAGCAGTAGCCACAGGACTGGAAAAGGTGTTGTCATGCAAACAGAACAACGGTATAAAACTTTCTCTGACCAAAAGTATAATGTTAGAGGAAATATTTTTTATTTTTAGTAAAAAATAAAATATTTTTGGTAAATATTTAAGAGGTAAATTTTGACGGGGACCAGAAGGAGCTCAGAAAAGGAGCTCCTTCAATACAAGGAGCTCAGAAAAGTAAAATACAATTGAGATTTGTTTATATACAAATAAGCTGAAAAATCAATCTAAAAATGAGAAACATTCTAGTAAACAGGGTCCATCAATAGAGGACTGATTACACTATGTTCTCTCTCCCTGTCTCTCTCTCTCCCAACCTCCACCACTCCCATGACTGTACTAGAATGGAGGAAAAATTTTACTTCCTACTTTGTATCTTTTTGTGTTTTTTGCATTTTTATTACATATATGCTTTGCTTTTTACTTTTTATGATTTTTTGAGCTAGGGAGAGCTCAGTAGTCTGGAGATGAGCTGCTCATACTTTCTGTTCACGATACGTTATTCTTATCGGACCACACCTCTTCATTGTTTTGTTCATGTACTTATTGACTTTTATCCCCATATCCTATTTAATTCCCTTTGCCTCCCCATAAACCATCACCATATTGTGCTTAATATACATCTTTTGTTTATATGTGACCTTACAAAGGATGTATTGTTTTGCTTACATTATTTTAAACTCATATAACATTGTCATCTTTGTAGCTTATATTTGTAGCCTGCCAGGCTCCTCTGTCCATGGAATTCTCCAGGCAAGAATACTGGAGTGAGTTGCAATTCCCTTCTCCAGGGGATCTTCCTAACCCAGGGATTGAACCTGGGTTGAAATCAAACCCAGGTTGGAATCAAAGGTGGGTCTCCCGCATTGCGGGCAGATTCTCTACCGACTGAGCCATCAGGGAAGCCCCTACATTCTTTACTATGTACTATGTTTTTGAGAGCATCCATGTTACTTTGTAATACATCTGACCCAATGCCTTCTACATGCTGCATACAAGCTATGGTATGTCCCATCACCATCCAAGTGAGAGGCTCTGGGCGACTACACAGGACACACTTCTATGAAGCTGGCCCTGAATCTAGCAAGGTTTAGAAAATGTGGTCACACCTGGGATCCACTGAGGTTGGTGAACAAAAGAGTAATGTAATGAAATTAGTGTTTTTAAAAATATAGACCTTTCTTGGGAGTAATTCTGCAATACGTATGGAAATTTTAAATGCACTTACCCTTTGGCTTAGCAGTTGCACCTCTAGGAATTTATCCTGCAACATGTCCTACACATGAGCAAAATGGCATTTGTTCAAGGATATTCACTGCAGTTTATTTCCACTAACAAAAGATCAGAGATAGTCTGTCCTCTGTTAATGACCTGGCTAAGGTAATGATGGCTCCTTCGTGTAGTGGACATTCTCATCATCTTGATGCATCTTAGCATTACAGCTTCAGTCTTCATTTCCCTGCCTTGACTTAATCCTTAGGAAACTTGGCCTTGGGGCACTATTTGTGATTGGGAGATGGAATAAATAAAATTTTAATTTCTAACCAGTAAAAGGCAGTTAAAAATGATAGAACCGTTAAAAAGAAAGAAGTATCTTCCCATGTACTTGGAAAGAAATTTTCCCGAGATCAATTTTTCTGAAAAAAAGAAAGAGAGAGAAAAGACAATGAGCACAATAGTGTGTATGGTAAGTACCATTTGTGCATAAACACATAAAATGCTATATGTGTATCTACATAGAATATCTGTGGAGGGAAACACAAGAAACGAATGACTGCAAGTTGCCTGTAGGAATGAGATCTGGAAACTGATTGCAGTGGGGTGAAGACTTACGTTTTTTTAAGACTTACTTTTTAATGCATATTCTTATACCTTTTGAATTTTCTTACCACATTCATGGGTTACTTCTAAAATATATATATATTTTAAGAAACCACTTGACTTGAGAGGAGGAAGAGAACCCTTGAGAAAGGAAGAGAAAGCCATTTTTGCCATTAGATAGTAGGTGGCCAAGTGGCCCAGGTCAAGAATATATGAATAAATGCTGCTCCCAGAGATGGCTGTCAAAAGAAAAGGATAAAGAATTCCCACCCATAAACCTGAGGACTTTGTATGGATTTGAAATTAATTCAATTATTGAACCAGCAATAAAGGAACAATTTTATTTTCAAATATTAAGGAAATAAGAAACAGAGGGAGGAGGGGAAGGAGGGAGGGAGTAGGAGAAGGAGGGAGAAAATTCAACTGGTAACAGCATGAAGGATGGCCAAGGAAACCAGGGGTTTCCCAGGTAACCCAAGAAGTGTGCTGATAAGGGTCTGCATGAGGTAGGAGAGAGGGATGGGAGCAAGAATGAGTGCCATTTTAAAAGGGGGGAATCAGATGCGGTGACTGATTGGACATGCTGGAGGACTAGGCATGAGCATATCCCGAGCAGAAGGAGTTGGCAGTGACAGCTTTTTAGGAAAAATTGCTGCATTCTCAACATCTGCATGCATCTGAGAATTACACCTGGATTCTTCATTTCCATGCCTTGATTTTAATCCTTAGGAAAGTAGGCCTTGGGGTACTACTTGTGATTCTAAAATGGAGTAAGTAATGATTTAATTTCCAGCCAGTAAAGGGCAATCTAAATGACTGGCTCCACCATTTCCCCAGGGCTAGTTTGTAACCTGGGACAGAAATAAGCTGTGTGTATTAAATCAATACAATCACTCACAAGTTAAAAAAAAAAAGTCATTGCTTTGGTGGCTATGCATCCTATGAACTATTTCTGTTTCTTAATGGTTTGCTTTCTTCAGCTTTAAGCTTGGCCAGATTTCCACAGTGAGCCAGCATCAACCAGGGACTAGGTGCCTTGAGCAAGTGTCCCAAGGTGCCATGATGCAAATTACAAGCTCCTGCCTGCCCCATGGGGCTGTCACAAAGATCAGGTTTCCTAAGAGACATGATTGTGTAACCTTTCACGGCACTCCCTGCTTTCTTCCTCTCGGCCACCCTCACTGGGGCTTGCTCATCAGAGCTTGGGAGCATGGTAGACTAGGCAAAGTGTCAGGGTGTGCCATCTGGTGATTTTTCCATGCTTAACCATACCAAAGGGGAAATCACGGCCTGCCACAGCATCTCTGATGTGAAACAGGGTCAATATAGTGTGTATCTCTGAAACAAAGTAACTGTATTTGTCATGATGTGTCACTCACAACTGGCAAAGGAGGATTCTGCCTGCCTGATAAGCCGTGTCTCCACAGATTCCAGACACTCCACTTCCTTGTCTCTCTTTGACCCCTCAATTCCTGCTGCTCCCTAACATAGACCTTCCCAAGGCTCTGCTCTCAACTCTGTGGGATTGCCTCCGTATCTACATTCTTACCTTCCACTCCTAAGCAGCTGAAGCCCAACTCACCTTGGAGCCTTGATTTCTTCAGATCTAGATGACAGCTGCCTAGTAAGGTTCTCCCCTGAGAACCTTAGTTCCCATCCTTTCTCCTTCTGACTTCCCTACACTACACCACTCCTCCCAGTCACTTAAATTACTTGTTCTTCCATAGATTACTAAGATTGTAGTCTAGATTTCTTTATTCCTTAATCTCTCAGATTCATTTTCCTTCTTCTTCCTGCCTTGCCTCATGCTAGAGACCTCATCCTAATTCAAGACCTCATTGCTTTACTGCTCCCATTGTATTCACTTCCTGGGTGAATTCCCCTACTTACAGTTTCTCTTACTTCCACTTCTCTGACACATTGTTGCCAGATCATCTCTTCAGATGCTCTTGATCTTTTATCTACTCAAAAAAATCTTTGGTGGCTTCCCTTGCTACTGAATTAATACTAGTCCAACAAACTAAGGATGGGTCCTTCAAATTTTTCATATGGCTGTTATTGGTGATTCAACCACTGATGATGAATTTCTCTAAATTTTCCTTAAACTTTCATATTTTCATCTTATAGCACATTCTAGAGTAAAAAGTCCTCTAAATGTACTGTTTGGGGGTAAAATAGCTTCTCAATGTGTGTTTTTCATTTGCAAGCAAAATAACTACTACTTAAACTGATTTAAAAAATAAAAGGCAACTTATTGCATAAGGACAACTTACTGACTCATATAAGTGCAAAATCCAGAATTTGTTCTAGTTAGGCATGACTGTCATACCAGAGTCGGCCTCTCTTTCTCTTTTGTACAATCAAGATAGCTATAACCAACAATACCAGCTATACATTCAACTTGCTTAACCCCCGCCCCCACCACCCCAAATAAAAGTCTCAGCTTATAACTCTGGAAAGAAAGTTCTGGTAGGGATTTGATTTCCCTTGCTATGGTTACATATTGTCTTTAATTCAGCACAATGGTGAGGGAAAACATTTGGGTAGACTTATCACTGTGAGAAAAGGAGATGAAGGGCCAAGTTGTCTTACTCAAATCTCAAGGTATTGGTTCTCTACAGTATAGAAGACTTGTACCAGAAAGGGTACAAACTGTTGGGAGACACACACACACACACACGTCCTACATGCCCTTGGCTGCATGTAACAAAATACCTAATTCAAAGGGGCTTAAACAATAAAGGGCCTCATTTATTTTACCTAACCAAAAATCTGGGTGGAGAAAATTTCAGGATGGCACGGTGTCTCTTTTTCTTTCTGCTGGGTCATCCTCTGTCTCCCAGCAAGTCACTAGATGACTGGGGCAGCTCTAAGCATTATATCTCACAAGACGGTGTTACAAGCAGGAAAGAAAGGGCCAAAGAGACTCCAGCTTTCCCAGAAGCCCCTGGCTGACCATTCTTTCTGTCACTGGCAGGAACTGTCACAAACCCATCCCAGCTCAATCCTTGGAAAGGGGAATGGAATAACTGGCTTAATGCACACAATTTGTCCCTGGAGCTAGGTAGACTTTCAGGAAGAAAAAAAGTAAACTAGTCATTGGTGGGTCACTAATAATGTTTGCCATTAGATCATACTTCTTATTTGATTCCTGCCACCTGTTTAAATTTTTAAATTTGTAGTGTTTCTCATGAAGTTTTAGATTGCCTTTTTATTTTGAATCATAACATTTCAGAGTTCAGATGAACTTACGTCATCCAGTTGAGGGCTTTTCAACGTTTTTTATTCCAGACTTGTAAGCCATCAAACAAATGCAAATAAACGGGAGAGGTTATAAATGAGCTGGTGAAGTGTGGAAGCCAGGTAAAGAAGGTGAGCTCCCCACTCCCCCAACATGCCCCATCCCCACCCCACCCCTCCTGTGCTGGCTAGTGGCCCTGAGACACTTCTGGAATGCAATTTTAAAACCTCATTTCTCCTCTAGTTCTCTTATTTTAAGGAACTGAGATCCTAAAAAGTAAAATGATTTTCACTTGCTCCCCCATATGTTACTAAGACTGTAGTCTAGATTTCTTTATTCCTTAATCTCTTTGTTATCTCTTACATCTTTATAATTCTGTATTGTATTTGTCTTCAAATTTTGCTTTGTATGCACCCACTTAAAAAAATGCTTAAAAATAAATCTTGATGTAGAAGTCTCACCTTATTTCAGCAGTTTGTTATGTTCTTTCTTTAACCCCAGTCTTGATACACAATATTCCTGAGCTACACAGGAAATAATTCTGGTGTAACTACACAGTGTTTTATTCTGTTGTAGGCAGGAGAGTGGCTAAGCAACGAAATACTAAGCATGATACCACTTGTGTTCCCACCTTGACTCTGACAGCCTCACTTTTTCTCCTTTGCTAAGCTGAAGTAATGAGAACACCCACTTCACTGGGTTGAAGTTCACGTGTAATGTACTTACACGGCCCAGCACACAGCGACCGCTATGTGCTTACTGTTATTTCTCAGTCATCCCCTTCCCCCCAAATTCTTTTTGGCCTTCAAAGATCCTATAAATTGCTGGGAACTTCCCTCTCAGAGATAAAGGGGCAATAATGCCTAAGTCCAGAGTCTTCTATCTTATGTTTAGATTCATTTCCATGAATGCATTTCCTTCACTTTACTTTCTCCTCCTCATATAACTTCACTGTATGGTTTGCAATTTTACTTTCCGCGGAAACAAAGGGTAACTCATACTGTGGAGTATAAAAGAGTCCTGGAATCAAGTTTCTCACTATCAAAGAAGGGACATCTTACAGATTCTAGGTCACTTGTCAAGAATCACCAACGTTCCAAAGATGCCTGCTCACATCGCATAGTTCCAATATACTTGGATCTAAGCGCCAGTTCGCCTTCACTGCTCCGTCAATCCTACTCCCAACCCCTGACAAATACCCCATGTATTTGCCTGAATTAGCTAAGATAAGAAAAGTAAAACAGGAGTGGTTGTTTTAAAACATCTAAACATCTGAACACACAACTAAGTAATTATGTAATTTTGTGTCTACATATTAATAAAATTTTTATTTGCCTCATTCACCGAGGACAACTTCAGAAGACAGAACCTCCTCTCAAGGTTCAACAGAACTAGGTATAATGAGTTTTTTTTGGTAAATGTTAATTCAATGTTTATAGTTATTTAATTAAAAAACTCCATTGCTTTTTCTGAAGTTGAATTAAGGACTTCACTCTGTAACAGAAAACTCACTGCACATTGATAAATCTACTCTAGTAAGGTGTGGGAAACAACTTACAGGAAGAGCATTGGTGGTTCAGTGGTAGAATTCTCGCCTGCCACGCGGGAGGCCCGGGTTCGATTCCCGGCCAATGCAATATGATGTTTTCCCTTTTGCCACACGTCTCAGCTCCTCAAAACGAGTTCATTAGTAAGTTAGGAATGGTCATTTTATGCAAATAAAGATGACGAGCATAATTTCCCGTTTGGGTTTCTCTTGGAGCAATTAAAACGGCTGATTCCCTGAGGCGTGCCATATTTTTCGAGACTTTCTTTTATATATTTTTGGGGCGTCTAGAGTACACATGTGAAATGTAATAGGACATACATTTACTATTATATGGATTAAAAAAAAAAAAACAAAAAACACCCTGGGCTGGTTGGAGATGCCGGGGATTGAACCCGGGACCTCACACATGCGAAGCGCGCGCTCTACCACTGAGCTACATCCCCCAGCCAAGGGATCCCTTTCTGTTATAGGCATTCATTCAGGCTAGCGCCAGACCGACGACTCTGGTTAAGTTTCAAGACTTTATTTTGGTGAAAGCTTCCGCGGCATCTTCTTTTCTACTTTTGCCACTTCCTTTAGAAACTGTTTCTGGGATGTATCAGAACTCCATGCAGCCAGCGTTGTGGGACGCAAACCTGACTGGCTCTCGAGCACTCCTGCCGGGCGCCTGGAGCCCGAACTGACACCCTGCACCCTGCCGAGCGGCGGGGCGGGACGTCCCAGCACAGAGTGCCAGGCCGAGCCCGACGCCTCCGTCGGCTTACTGCGCAGGCGCTGCAGAACGCGGAGGTGGGGGTGCATCCGGCGCTTTGTTGCGGAGAAGAGCCCCTAGTACTGGGTACGAGGGAGCAGGCGGGAATCGCCGCAAGCGCTGTCCTGGCGCCAAAGGAGACCTGCTCCTGAAGCAGAGCGGTGGGGACCTTCTGTGCACAGCCGAAAATCTTTCGGATTTACCTGTACAGCCGCCCCTCCCCCACCAAAACAAACCCACATCTCAGGAAAACATGTTCACGCCAAATCCCCATAAACTGGCTTTGTAGGGGTTACAGCCAACTCTTGGAGGAGAAAATGACTTCACAGCATGCTTTTTATGTGGGGTCCAAACTGAAAGAAAACGACACCAACATCCTCTTTGTAGCTTAATTTTACATAAATGATAAGGTCGATGGGAGATACCTCCTCATGATGCTCTTTTCTCGCCGGTATTTACACCTTGGACCCATCTGACTGATACGCTGTGATAGAAACGTAAGTCTTTAAGACTACTTCATTGTGTCCTCTGAACTCTTCCTAATCTCTTAGCCTACTCCCAGCCCCAAAGGAAGAAATGTACTCCAGTCGTGTTTCCTTGAAATAACCTCTCTCTCTCTGAAATATGAGTGCTGGGTAATACGTTGGACTAACTTACCTTATAATGAAATGATGTGTTTGATCCTTTCCAGTGCAGTTTAAACTTATACCACCCCAAAGAAGTGAAGGCTGAGTGGGAAAAGCCTCGGGTGCCCTGATGGGAAAGAACAGGGGAGCGATTTTGTGTCGGGGGAGCTGGGCTTTAGATGACCTGTAAGGCTGACCCAAAGGGCACACGGTGAGGGCCTAGAATTTCCAGTTTTCCGTTGCAGTAGAGCGCCCCTCGTAAACTGAAAAGTCAGCAGGCCAACAGCCAGAGCAGAAAAGCAGAAGTTTCAAAATAACTCTGGGTAAACCACAAGTTTCATAATCAAGTCCTAGATTAAAAATAAGTTACTGTGTTTGCTTACAGTAATTTCAACAAATAATGGCTCAAATTCATGATCAGATTTTGTTTTTAATGAGAACAAGTCAGAACAAGCCACATACTGATTTAATACAACTTCAATGCAGAATGTCTTTAAAAAAAGATAAAAGCCACATCACTGAACCGTCATTAAGGAGCTCTGCTCCAAACTGAAACATTTCCAAACCAACCCCTGCTTTCCATCCAGAGTCACTAGAACATGAACCTCTTCAGCTAACTGAGTCAAGAAACAGAGAACCATTTTTTACCAACCAGGGTTTTCACCAATGCAAATGGCAAGTGTAGTATTCAGTTAGTTGTAAAGGAAGCATGTTTGCCTTTGGTGACCGCACCTTGACATCCTCTTTAGGATCCCTTCCTCATATTAAGACTTACTTCTCCATCATCTGAGGCACTTCCTTTCTGGGACTTCATTCTTAGGCAAGAACCTTTGTTCTTAAGGTTCAGAGCTAAGCCTCAAGAAGGCTCTTTCTAAATTGTTCACTCCTATTTATTCTACCAGTCCAGGACATAACTTGGTGAATTGGGTAAAGAAAATGAAGTCAAGCTCTAAAGCCAAGAGAGGATGTGAAATCGATTTACTGGCCTGGCATAACCCAAGAGAAAGATGGCTTTTTCAGCCACTGTAGTGGATGGGAAAGATGAGACATATGGCACACTTTAAATTAGGGACTACTTCTCGGATCCCATTTATTCTGTATGCAAATAAGACTGCCCCTGCTCTGCTTACAGATGAAGATAGGCTGAACAAGTGTCCAAAATCATGCAGTATTAAAAAGACACTTCTATCTTCCACCTTCCCATTTCTCTTGGTTGGGGACAAATTTTCCTCATTTTCAGTCTCTCTGTCACACATCGTGCACACTCCCCTCCCATTCATAACAATCAACCTTACACCCCCACTTTGAGGCAGGTGACTTTTATCTCTGGTACGATTTCCATATTTCCTTTCACATTCTTGCTTCAGCTCCTGGCAATCTTTGTCCAGCAGGTATACAGCATCTTTCCCTCCAAGTTGACAAGTTAAGGTGCTTGTTCCCAGTCCAAGCAGCAGTTCTTACTCCTATCCACACATTAGAATTACAAGAGTCTTGGAAAAAATGCTGATACTTGCTCGAGCCCACTCCCAACCAATGAAGTCAGAATTGCTAGGAGTGGATGTAAGCATCAGTACCTTTTTAAACTTTCAGGTTATTCCAAGGTGCAGCTAAGCCCTGGAGAAGGCGATGGCACCCCACTCCAGTACTCTTGCCTAGAAAATCCCATGGACGCAGGAGCCTGGTAGGCTGCAATCCATGGGGTCGCTAAGAGTCGGACACGACTGAGCGACTTCCCTTTCCCTTTTCACTTTCATGCATTGGAGAAGGAAATGGCAACCCCCTCCAGTGTTCTTGCCTGAAGAATCCCAGGGACGGGGGAGCTGGTGGGCTGCCATCTATGGGGTCGCACAGAGTCGGGCACGACTGAAGTGACTTAGCAGCAGCAGCAGCTAAGCCCAAGAGCTGGTACTTAAGGTCTATTTTTTCATGACAACAACAGATGTCTAGTGATGGTTTTAACTAACCTTACTGTGTTAGTCATCTCACAAGATATACATATATCAAATCATGTCATGCACTTGAATCTAGTACAATATTATATGTTAATTATATCTCAATAAAACCGGGGAAAAACCCAAGAGATGTCTGTGGCCAGTCCAGTGGTTCTCAAACTTGGCAGTAGATTGAAAGTACCTGGCAGGCTTTAAAAAAACTCTGATGCTTGAATTCCATTCCTAAATATACTTATTTAATTGGTTCGAGAGTGGTCTGGGCATAGGAATTTTAAAAGGTGATTCTAATATGCAGCCAAGGTAAAGAACCATAGTGTTCAAGTACATGCTTTCTCAAGATCTTCACCCAATTATGTGAGCAGCCAAGCTTTCTAAAATTCTGACAGTAGAGGACTACTCACTGCCCAGGGACTCCCACATTGGGAAGCTGGCATTGCTAGAGGATGAAAGAAACTATCTCAGTCCAACTTCTCCTCCCTATTTTCCTTCATATAAAATAAAGCTGGTAGAGGCAGGTGTTCAAGTGCTAAAAACAAACATGCCTTACCCTTGCATATCCTGTCTCCTCTAACCACCCCCATATCACATGAATGAGTTCTTCCAACCAGCTGTCCCTGCTGATTTGCTGGCCATTAGAAGGGCTCAAGATGAGACTAAGAAAGAATAGGAGTGGAGAATCTACACCTGGCACCTGGGAATGCCCTGTGCTTGTGGCTTCCTGGATGAAAAAGGAGTGCTTTACTCAACACCTAAAGGAACAGGCAGCTCTTTGAAATACATTCTTTTGCTTCTCAGGGTCATAACTATTAGTTATTCTTCATCACCACAGTTAATTATCATTAATAACAACCCAAGGGCCAAAAAAACTACTGGTTACATTTAATTCAGAGACAGCTAATAAACATTACTCTTTTCAATAAGTACCCCTAATGTGAAAAATGACAATGATCATAATTTGCATTTAGAATTAGAAGTATTTATTGAACAGTGTTAGATTCTACTTGGAAAGATGCACATTCTATAATTTAGATTCTGGTTACAAATAGATGGAAACAGAAGGAGGTACATATTTAAGATGACATTTAAGGGAGAAAAGATGTTACAGAAAGCCCATACTTCTGGAAACTCAATGGTCAGTTTCAGAAAGGGTGTTATAGGCCTACAGGGAGAAAAAAAAATTTTATCTGTATGGGATATGAAAGATTTTTCCAAACTTAAATTATCTGCTCAACCACAGGAATCCCTATAGTCTTATACTGGCCTATTCACAAAAGCTGGAAATAGGGTATATATTCTCTTGTGGAGTCCTCTGACTGAGGTCTTATTTTACCAACTAGTTAGTCCCCTGGAGATCAGGTATCATATTTTATTCTATATGAACTCCCCATAGCATCAAGCACTCACTGAGTTCTACTGAGGCACATAATACATCCTGGCTTTGCAATGTCAAGTGGGAAATTGGTAGAAAGGCTGTTTAAGGGTAAATGGACATAAAGGATTCTATTGCACTGATGAAGATATTCTAAAGGATATTCTAAAACTGGATTATGGTGACTGTTGCACAACTCAATAAAATTAACCAAAATTATAATACTTAGTCTGGCAGTTAAAACGGTTGTTTTATGATATGTAAATTAGACCTCAATAAAGCTTTAAAAGAGGGGGTGTAAAGAAATAGAATGGGCTAGCAATGGAATAGGATTAATGTTACAATAAGAAGTTATACATACAGATTGCATAACTGATTGGAAAAATAAAACAGATGATGCACAAAAGAGGAAAAGTGGAGAATGAAAGGCAATGATTTCCTGTGATGTAGAAAGGAACAAACAGTTGTTACACAGATAGGGAAATGAATGTTTCTAATAACTGTTACAAGGATAAGGGAATGAACAGCATTTAGATAAATGTTACGTGGAGCTTCAGAAAGAATTCCATAGTGTTGCAAATATAGATGTATATATTGCATGAATACAATAATAATATAAAATATATAATATATGTGTTAAGGACTCTGTACATATTTGTTAATGCAAAATATCTCTGATATTAATTCACTATTGATTTACTTACAGATATATTGAAAATTGGGATTATGAGAAAAGGAGGTGTCAAAGATAATTCCCAGTATTCTGGCTTGAAAAATTACATGCATCATGGTGTCATTCAATGAAACAGAAAACATGGGAGGGAGAGTGAACTTTATAGATAGTCATTAATTCCATTTTTATTCTGTTCAAATTGGGATAATTCATCTCTCTCAAATGGAATTTTAAATGGATACTTAGATGATGAATTGGAGACAAAAGAGAGGTTTTGTGTTGAGATATATATTTGAGAAACACTAGTGTAGACAAAACAAAATCATGGATTGGATGAAACTATTTAGGGAGAGAGCAGAGAATGAGACAAGAAAGAACTGAGGGTCTGGCTTTGAGAAACCCTAATATGTAAAGACTGAGAAAGGAGAATGAAAAGGAACAGCCAGCGATACAGAGGAAAACCATAGTAAGATTTCAGGGATCCCAATGAGAAAAGAATGTTTCAATACAGAGTTAAGTTTAAAAATACTGGCACCTGAGAAATCAGGTAAAATTTCAAAGATATAAAATGTCCCTCAGATTTAGTGACATGGAAGTCATTGGTTAACTTTAATAGCAGTTATTTCACAGAAATCAAATTTTAATTCTTCTAATATATGCCATGCGATTCACAGTTACTCTCTCTGGGAAGTTTTCTTGTTTTCTAGTGAAAGAGGTCTGTCAAGCTCTTTACTTTTAATACCTAAACTTAAAGAAACTATTTCTTTTGAAGCAAATTCATCTGGAAATTTATGAGATCCTAGGAATCAAGAAAGGACAAGAGACACAACTACCTTTAATCACAAAAAAGTTTGCAAATAGGAAAGATTATTCTTTTATTCTTTTCTGGTCTTAAAAAAAGATCATATTTACTCATTTACGTATTCATTGACTCAGTGGGCATCTATTGATCACATACCATATGTCAGGCACTATGCCTGGAACTGAAGCTAAAAAAGTGACAAAGTTAGCAATGCCCCCAAGCTAACTGTACTTAGAGGTAATAACTGAGGAAGCAGCAAACATAAAGAAAGCATTGATTATACAATAAAGGCTATGGTAGAAGGAACTAATGTGAGCACAAAAGAGGAACACACAATCCAGACCAGGGGATCAGGGAAGATTTCATACTTAAAGCTACTCAGACTTTAAGTATGAGTAGCGGTTAGCCTAGTGAGGATGGGGGTCGGGGGATAAGGAAGATGAAGAACAAACTAAGTAGGAGGAACAGAGTACAAAATGACCTCGAAGCCAAGAGGATCATAAACCTTTCAGGAATGGAATATATTTAGCGGGGTGTGTGTGCTATGTTGTGGAACATGACAAGAAGGAAGCTGGAAAGTAGACAAGGTCTACTTTACACAGAGTCTTGTAAATATCCTAGGACCATGGAGAGCTGTGAGAAAACATGCAGAGTTCTACAGAGAGAAAACACACGAGTTTTATTTTTAGAAAAAGCATTCTGGCCTTAGATTATAGAGCATATGGAGTGGGTCCCAGCAGGAAACCACTGGAAGCTTCCTTCTGCTCTCAAGCAATGGAATAATAGACTCAGGCAAGAAATGATGATCTAGAGTTGCATTCTACAATATAGTAGCTACTAGCAACATATGTCTATTGAAATATGGCTAATGCAAATTGAGAAGGTAAAATATCTCATTAGAAGTTTTTTTCTTTTTTTTTTTAGAAGTTTTTTTCATGATGACTACATGTTGAAAATATTTTTATATACTGGATTAAGTAAAATAGATCATTAAAATTAATTTTACTTTCTTTTTACTTTTTGTCAGTAGTAGTTCTATTGGACAACACTGATTCTGAGACTTTGTATTGGAAATAGAGAAGGAGAAAACTGAATTAATGAAGAGATATTGAGGAAGTGGGTTTGGCAGAACTTTCATAATCAATTGGACAAGAGGGATAAGGAAAAGAAAGGAATAAATGATTCCAAAGTTTCTGACTTGAGCAACTAAATGAAAGAATGATAGACTAAAGAGAATCAAGGATAAGAAAGTTTGTTTTATTTTTTATTTTAAGGTAGAAGAAGTTTCAGTATGTTTGAGTGAAAATATGGAGTCAGAAGAGAGGGAGACAACAAAGATATGAAAGAGTGAAGAGTGGTTAATAAAGATGAGATGTTTAAGAAACTGAAAAACTTGAAATATTTGGGCTTCCACAGGGACATTAATTCACCTCAAGAAGAAGGTTGAGGCCTGGGTGGAGTAGGCAGTGAGCCCAATGCATATCTTTAAGAAATGGAGGGACTTTCCTGGTGGTCCAGCGGCTAAGATCTGAGTTCTCAATGCGGGGGGCCCAGGTTTAATCCCTGTTAGGGAACTAGATCCCCCATGCCACAACTAAGAGTTCAAAGGCCACAATGAAGATCAAAGATCCAGTATGCCACAGTCTGGTCAAATAAATAACTATTAAATAAAATAAATGAACAAGGGGTTGGGGGATGGGGGTTGGTGATGGGAAGGAAGTAGATTTATAGCATAGTAGTTATCCAATAAATATTAGTTTCTTTAAACAGTTCACATACAAAGTAATAATTCTATTTTGTATTTGTAAAATAATTCTAATTTTATTCTAATTCACATTAGAATATTTCATGTTTCTTTCCACAAACATATGAAAACACAATAAATATCTACCCCTTTTCTCTCTCTCTTTCAACACACACACACACACACAAACACACATACACATTTACATATGCTCCCCACTACAGATATACATTAATCCAGTTTTTTAGACAAAAATGTTACAGAAATTGGGAATATCCCCTGAAGGAGGGCATGGCAACGTACTCTAGCAGTCTTGCTTGGAGAATCCCCATGGACAGAGGAGCCTGTGGGCTGCAATCCATGGGGTCACAAAGAGCCAGATACAACTAAGCATAGCACAGTTACAGAAATTGGAGGTAAATGTGTTAAATTGTGCAATTTCTTTTAGTGATACAAATAGAAAACAATGATATACTGTTTCTTAAAATCATTAACAATAGAAACTTCATAAATGTGCTCAAAAAATAGCTTCTAAAGGTTAGATGCAGGCCATGCTGGTAGATGCTGAAGAAGCATCTTTAGACAGATTTTTATACTGAAAAGAGTGCTGAACAGGAGTCAGAAGATCTGGTATCCCCAAAGTGGGCAAGGGAGGGTGGGATGAATTGGGAGATTGGGATTGACTTTATACACCACTATGTATAAAATAGTTAACTAACAAGAACCTACTGTATAGCACAGGCAACTCTACTCAATGCTCTGTGGAGACCTAAATAGGAAGGAAATCCAAAAAAGAGGGGATATATGTATACATATAGCTGATTCACTTTGCTGTACAGCAGAAACTAACACAACATTGTAAAGCAACTATACTCCAATAAAAATTAATTAAAAAAAAGAAGACCTGGTATCCAAGCAGATTGGTCAGTTATCAGTTAGGTGTCTGGGGCAAAACATTTAACTTTGTTGAAGCTCCACCTTCTCATCTGTAGAAGACAGATGGCTTTTATAGCTCCTACAACTCAATAGGGTCTTTGTGAGGATTCAGTAAGAAAATGTACTGAAAATTCTTCTGTGACTTGACAAATGCTCATATAAGTTATCTTGACCTAGTTCCAATAAAAATTTATCACAGTCACTACAGTACTGATAATATTCATATTCATAATGGGGAGTTATGAACTGAGTCAAATTTACAATTGCTTAAGGATGGTTATACTACTTGTTTACTGATTATTGATCATTCTGAACTTTTGTGGGATTTCTTTTCTTGTTTAGAGGAAATACCAAAATACATCACTTCTTTTAGATTTCCGTCAAAGTGTGGCCCTTGAGTCATCTCATCCAAGTCACCTGAAATATATGTTTAAAGCAGAGTTGCCTGAACTCAACATCCAGAGATTCGGCCCTTTGGGCTAAGATTCAAGAACCTGTATTCAAGTGTGACTCTACACACTATAAAACATTTTAGAACAACTTTGTTGAGACACAGTTTATCCATTTATGGTGTACGATTCACTGTTTTTTTTGTATATTCACAAAGTTGCACAATCATCACCATAAAATCTAAAGTCTATTGGGTTAGTTAAAAGTTTCATGGAGGTGGCTGTTCTGTGGGCCCAAATATAAAGAGCCCTCCCCTAACCCCAGTATAATGACAAATAAAAGAATTTTTGCATGCCATCAGACCTCTCTGCTGGTCTGCTTTCTGAGCACTAGTGCCCCTTGCTAAACAAATTTCCATTTTACAAAAGGGTTAGGAGATAGTATACAGACAACATGCAACTGTTGCACGGCCAAGTTGCTGAGCATAATCAGAAAGCATTTGTAAGGGGAAAAAAACACGATTAGGCTAAGGCTCCTCTCAGCCCCTCTTCAGATTATGAGACTGACGTGGTGCCTACTGTGCTAAGAGGGCAGATCTCTCAGGCCCTCTTAAGGCCTGCATTCTGATCTAAAGGTCTTTTTCTCTTAAGAATTCAGGATCGATGCAACTTCCTAGTATCCTTAGACAGAGCATGTTGTTAATAGCTTATTGATATTTTCAGTTTGTCAGCTTCTAGAACTCCATTGTTGATTCAGTTTCATCTCTGTTTAATTTGAGGGGAAAGACTTTTAAACAAAAACACTTCATTGTTCTGGTAAATGGTAACCTAAACAGTGACGTGTGAGCCATAAATACTCAAGACTTTAGAAGAAGCCACAACTCTAGTTAGGCTGATGTTTTAGGAAGTCTGCAAAGTGCTTTTCTTACTCTATGGGGAGAATAATGTTCTAGAGAAGCATCTTTGGAAAGCTAGGTAAGTTTCTTTTCTGGTTTTTACAGAGAGGTCTTATTTAGTTTACAGGGTTGTAAATTTCTTGAGCATCATATTCACTTAAGAGCATTATAGAGACTTCCCCAATGGTCCAGTGGCTAAGACTCTGCACTCCCAATGCAGGGGGCCAGGGTTCTGTCCCTGGTTGGGGAATCCCATGTGCCACAACTAAGAGCTCACATGCCACAGCTAAAGATCCCACATGCCGAATCTATTACACACTGCAGCCACATAAATAAATATTTTTTAAAAGAATAATAAAATACTGCTTTACCAAAAAAAAGTATTATATGGGTAGGTGTGTCTGATACACACACATAATCTTTTCTTATCCCCCTAGGCTTCTCTTCTCTTCTGTTGAAACTGATAGTCACTCTAGGGAGGTCATATCAACAACATCTGAATTTGATTATGAAGATTAAAAACCAAAAACCCCCACAAACTTACAGGGGGTTTAGACCAAACATTCCTTTTTATAGATGAGACAACCAAGGGTCAGATCAGACGATAACTTTGAACTCAAATTCACTTTTCTGCTTTCCTTGGAGTGGGTGGTCATACCTCTAGAGGGAATTATCTTGAATTAAAGTTAAAAGCTCAATGAAATATGATTTTCAGGGTAAATTCTAAAAGCTGTCATGAAGTTAAGTCCTACTCTCTGTTAAGAGCCAAGTATTATATTTTCAAGATTATGACATTAAAATGAAAGCAGAGTGGAAGTTATGTTTTAAAATTGGTTATCTTCCATTATGTCAAAATAAAAGCAGAGAGCAAGTTATATCTTAAAGTTGGGTATTTTCCTCTGCTATATGCAGACTGTCAATTCAGTATAAAGCTCAGCTCAAACTATCTATGAATGGTTTCTAAATTCCAGAAACCTCTCTGGGAACATTGTTCAAACAGCTGGTGATATTGCCACATATAGATCCTGTCTTGATTTAAAGCATGGGCCCCCACAACATTACCCTTGTTTATATGCCTTGAAGCAGCCCCTAGTTCCAGGAAACACTTTGTCATCATGCATTTGACAATTTTTGGTTGCCATCAGCCACGTCACAAACTTAACACTCAGCTTTCCCAGTCAGTCTTTCCAGGGACCTAACTCACCTCTGTCTGTTTGGGTTTCCATGCTGACATTTAGGAAAACAACAGCCACTCGACTCAGAAAGCCCTTTCTCTATATTCGTACTAATTTTAATATTGACTCTCCTAAAAGCTTCAAAATATTTTAAGGATTTTCCCCCCTCTTTTTTTTTTCACAGGATCGAGCTTCCAACTTGTATTTTTTAAGTGCTTCCAAATTTTTTCTTAACATATGTTGCACAAAGTCTGTCCTATTAACAGAACCCACTCCTCTTCCAAATAGTATAAAAATCCAAAGATTTAGCCTTTCAGCGAGCGTTTCTAGGTTGTACCATTAATTTGAGCTTTGTGTTTAGCTCAAATCCATTTGTTTAAATTCAGTTCAGTTCAGTTCAGTCACTCAGTCGCGTCCCACTCTTTGCGACCCCATGAACCGCAGCATGCCAGGCCTCCCTGTCCATCATCAACTCCCGCAGTTTACACAAACTCATGTCCATTGAGTCGGTGATGCCACCCAACCATCTCATCCTCTGTTGTCCCCTTCTCCTCCTGCTCTCAATCTTTCCCAGTATCAGGGTCTTTTCCAATGAGTCAGCTCTTTGCATTAGGTGGCCAAAATATTGGAGTTTCAGCTTCAACCTCAGTCCTTCCAATGAACACCCAGGACTGATCTCCTTTAGGATGGACTGGTTGGATCTCCTTGCAGTCCAAGGGATTCCCAAGAGCCTTCTCCAACACCACAGTTCAAAAGCATCAATTCTTAGGCGCTCAGCTTTCTTTATAATCCAACTCTCACATCCATACATAACTACTGGAAAAACCATAACCTTGACTAGATGGACCTTTGTTGACAAAGTAATGTCTCTGCTTTTGCATATGCTGTCTAGGTTGGTCATAGCTTCTCTTAGAAGGAACAAGGGTCTTTTAATTTCATGGCTGCAATCACCATCTGCAGTGATTCTGGAGCCCCCAAAAATAAAGTCAGCCACTGTTTCCACTGTTTCCCCATCTGCTGCTGAATTGCTTCAGTCGTGTCCGACTCTGCGTGACCCCATAGATGGAAGCCCACCAGGCTCCCCCATCCCTGGGATTCTCCAGGCAAGAACACTGAGTGGGTAGCCATTTCCTTCTCCAGTGCATGAAAGTGAAAAGTGAAAGTGAAGTTGCTCAGTCGTGTCCGATTCAGCGACCCCATGGACTGCAGCCTACCAGGCTCCTCCATCCATGGGATTCTCCAGGTGAGAGTACTGGATTGGGTCACCATTGCCTTCTCCAGTTTCCCCATCTATTTGCCATGAAATGATGGGACCGGATGCCATGATCTTAGTTTTCTGAATGTTGAGCTTTAAGCCAACTTTTTCACTCTCCTCTTCCATTTTCATCAAGAGGCTCTTTAGTTCTTCACTTTCTGCCATAAGGGTGGTGTCATCTGCATATCTGAGGTTATTGATATTCCTCCTAGCAATCTTGATTCCAGCTTGTGCTTCCTCCAGCCCAGCGTTTCTCATGATGTACTCTGCATATAAGTTAAATAAGCAGGGTGACAATATACAGCCTTGATGTACTCCTTTTCCTATTTGGAACCAGTCTGTTGTTCCATGGCCAGTTCTAACTATTGCTTCTTGACCAGCATACAGGTTTCTCAAGAAGCACATCAGGTGATCTGGTATTCCCATCTCTTTCAGAATTTTCCACAGTTTATTGTGATCCATGCAGTCAAAGGCTTTGGCATAGTCAATAAAGCAGAAATAGATGTTTTTCTGAAACTCTCTTGCTTCTTCGATGATCCAGCAGATGTTGGCAATTTGATCTCTGGTTCCTCTGCCTTTTCTAAAACCAGCTTGCACATCTGGAAGTTCACGGTTCACGTATTGCTGAAGCCTGGCTTGGAGAATTTTGAGCATTACTTTACTAGTGTGTGAGATGAATGCAATTGTGCGGTAGTTTGAGCATTCTTTGGCATTGTCTGTCTTTGGGATTGGAATGAAAACGGACCTTTTCCAGTTAGGCTCTCCCAAGTCTTTTTTCTATGATCAATCGAAGATTCTGAGTTGAAATCCATTTCTGGAACACTCAGTTTGGTGTTATATTTGAATGGGGACACATTTCTTTGTACTTGTGAAGGCAGTGAAAAATTTTTTTTAGTGAACACAACAGGATATTTGCTTCTAACATTTTTGAGCAGCTCTCCTTTGCTTCCTCTTTCCACTCAGAAAAGTCTATTTGAAATGAAGATTTGATAAATATGTGTAACAAAGTAAGAATTTTAGAGAGGTATTATTGTGTGTGATTAAGCACTTTGATGCTGGAATCAGATTGCCTGGGACTGAAACTTGGTTCTCTTACTTGCTATATGAAAAACCTTGAGACAGTTGCTAACCTTCCTGTGCCTCAGTTTCTAAAAGGAATAACAAAAGCTAAGTGGTAACTGAGTAGTAAATACATGCAGATCTCTTAGAAGTCCACTTGCCACAGAGAAGTAATAAATATTAGCCATTTTTATATAACTGAATTAAATAGGATAAAATTCAGAGATCAGTTACCAGGAATATAGGAACCATAGAATTTGGAGGACACACAACATCCCTGGGACACATAAATAGGAAAATTCTGGGAGGAATTTGTGAGAAGTTCCTTATTTTTTACTAAATGGTTTGAATTTTTACTTTATTGTTTTATTTATTTATTGCCTTGAGGAATATTACTTATTTCCTTGGATTTAAACTTGCCTCATAAAGAAATAATGAGAGGCTGTATTTAAGGACTCAGTCCTTTATGGCTATTACTGTGATCATATTCCATTTTGATATCCATTTCATGATAGGGTTAGGATCTGAATGCAACCCTTTCCAAATGATTGTGACTAATCTGAGCCATTATGATTTTGGAATTCTTCTATAACAAAGGTACCAGAAAAGACTGGAAAGTCTGCAGGGGACAGAGGGCAGGAAGGCTGCTTGCTCTCACCCATCAGGAAGGTCATCCATAAACACTAACCAGATCTCCATAGACGTGTGGGAAGGCTGGAAGCTGAAACAAATATTTAGAGTATAACCTAGGATGATTAATTCTTGATTTACCTTGTTTTGGTTAGATAGAGGCAATGATCCAGCCATTGCATAGAAACTTGTGCTTATAAAGCTTACTTGACCATTGTTGAACTACTCAAGCTATTCACAAGTCTTCACTTGCTCATTAAAGAAATGGTCAGAGACCATGATTTAAGAATTCATTAGAGAACGGAGATTAAATAGATTTAACTCTTTGGTGCAGGTAAAATATTTACTATACAGATGTATTTGCCTGTGAATATGAAGAGAATAGTGATGTCCCTAAAAATTCAGTGCCTAAGTAATGATGAAGACTCATTTGGGATATATGAATTCAAATTCTTTACGGTCTGTGCCCAGGAATTCAGCTATACTTCATCTGCTGTCTTCTGTTCTCCAGCTCTGCCATCCAGGTAAACCTTACCTTCCTGAGCAGGTTTCAGGACTTGCATTTCTTTCTCATCTCCTTCAACACTTGCCCTATATGAGGCTGTTCATTTAACTGTAGTACAGCTTTACAACAGGTATCCTAGCCTCCATTCAACCTCTCAGATGTCGTCAGAAAGGCTGTTGGCAGTACCATGGGTGGCATGGGCAACAGACCTCCCAAAGGCAAACATCCTGTGTATGTTCAACTACAATCTATGCCTCCAGAGAGGAGGTTCACAACTAAGGCCAGAGGGCAGACTATCTGCTCTGGGAGGCCCAGAGCACTATGCAGTGATAAGAGGAAGGCCATTGTGACTCCCCGCTTAAACATACACTCTAGTGCAAATGCACAACCTGCACTTCACCAGCACTCTGCATCCTTCAAGCTAATTGTTGGGCTTGGCCCTGCAAACATAGAAACGGATGTATCTGACACTACCTTTTAGGATGGAGTAGCCCAAAAAACTATTCTGAGACATTCTGAGACAACAGGGTTAGAAAGAAACAAAACAGCACTTGTCATTTCAGGATGACAATTGTCATCTAGAGGATGTCTATTGTCAAAGTGAAAAAAAAGAAAAAAAGGGGGGCCAAGGTGAAAGGACAATTAAATCAGCTGAAAGTTTTTTGCCTATAAAATGACCAAGTCCACTATGTAGTAAAAACTAAATGAAATGAAGTGAAAGTCACTCAGTCATGTCTGACTTTTTGTGATCCCACGGACTATACAGTCCATGGAATTCTCTAGGCCAGAACACCGGAGTGGGTAGCCTTTCTCCTCTCCAGGGGATCTTCCCAACCCAGGGATCTAACCTAGGCCTTCAGCATTGCAGGCAGATTCCCCACCAGATTAGCCACAATTAAATGACAATTAAATCGGCTGAAATAGTTTTTTGCCTATAAAATGACCAAGTCCACTATGTAATAAAAACTAAAGCTCTACATATATGTCAGCTCCTACAGAAAGGGTAAACACTAGCCTTTATTGCTTTGACATTCTGAAATAAGGAGGGTAAAAGTAGTTATATAGATTTACACAGATCTTAAAGTAAGAAATTTCCAGATAATTAAGTGACTCAGATTTTTACTGGCCTTTAATTTATAATCCCACTCATGGATCCATGCAAAATCTGATTTAAAAATTAATACAGCATTTAATTAGGACAGATCATTAAGTAAGACCATCTGTATTCCATTCAAAGAACCCTTGTTCCATATTTTACCTTAATCTCAGAAATGTGTCAATACGCTTTCACTGTTTATTTAGACAGTCAGTGGCATATAATCCAAATTTGTATACATTTATCATTTTAAAAACTAAAAAGTAGACTCTCAGAAGCATCTAGGCAGGCTATAGAAAGGAACAAAAAACACATCTTCATGTGCCTTACACCACCACCCTCCCAAGACAATGGAGAAACATCTGAAGAGATTTAAAGAAAAAAATAACTAAAAATATTTACACTTGGAAAGTTGTCAGGCATGAGGGAAAATGGAGAGATTCTTAGGAACACACTGTCTCACAAAATATCATGTCCTGCAGTTATATTCTGGAGAACTGAGAGATGATTCAAGATTAAGATATTCAAAATGCAGTAGTGATATGAAAGAACTTGCATAGTTCTTCTTACTTAGTGTGGCTTTCTTTCATTAATCCCGTTGAAAATGTGATATCAGATGAATTCTGAAGTTTTGAAACAACCTTAATCTTCAGTGATGCTTTAACCTGGTCTTTCCTGTTTTTCCTTTCTCTTTTCCAACTACATGAACAGAAATGTTTATTTGCAAATCTGTACCTCTCAATTTATAATGAACCTCTTTCCATGTTTAGTGATAATCTAAAATAATATGTTGTTCTCTAGTTTTATAACTTGTTTAAAAATGATAAACAACTTGTGATTAATGATTATATTTGTTTATCTCTGATCCTTCTAAAAATCTCAGTAAAATAAACATAAAGGAACAACAACAACAAAAAAAACTCACAGGAGGAAAAATAATGTGAGAAGAAATTAGCGAAAAGAGGATGTCGACAAATTTGAAAGAAAGAATGCAGATGGATGAATGCTGAGAAGGCTTAAGATTACACCAGATACCTAAACTGATGAGAGTAGTGGCTGGAATTGAAAATAGAAAAAAGAGCCATTAGCCTCTTACATCTTCATGCCACACCACCCAGCAACATAGCTACCACACACATGACCACCCCATTCAAGGAACTATTACCTTCTCAGGCAGGTTCCTGGCTTATGGATGGATTTCTTTCTATATTTGGCATGAGTCAGTGAATCATTTTCCAGACAAATTAAATTATAGGGAACCCACACTAAGACATCAGAGAATGGGGAATGAACTCCTGCAGAAAACAGAAAGCACAGGGAATATATGAAATTCCTATAAAATATCAAGAAATCTCAGTTCTATTCCCTGTTCTGTAACTAGGAGAGATCATTAGATAGGAAACTGGAACATGGGGTAGGCAGAATAGTGACCACCGCCCAAAGATGGCCATCTCCTAATCCTCTAATTTTGTGAATATGTTATGTCACATGGCTAGGGGGAATTAAGGTTGCAGATGAAATGAAGGTCGCTAATCAGCTGACCTTAAAGTAAGAAGAATATCCTGGATTATTTGAGTGGCCCAAAATAGAGTGTCTTTTAAATGCGGAAGAGGGAGGTAGAAAAGTTGAAGTCAGAGTCAGAGTTATAAGATGTGAGAAAGACTTCAGCTGCCGTTGGTGGTTTTGAACATTGAAGGGGGCCATGAGGAAAGAAATGTGGTCAGCCACTAGAAAGTGTAAAAGGCAAGAAAACCAACTTCCTGTAGACCCTCTATAAAAAAACACAGCCCTGATTTTAGCCTAGTGAGACCTGTTTAATAAGAGTTCTGAACTACAGAACTATAAGATAAATTTATGTTGGTTTAAGTCATTGTTTGTGGTAATTTGCTACAGCAGTCATAGAAAGCTAATAAGAGGGTCTGGCCCAAATAAAAGGTGAACAACACTGACATTTGGACAGCTTGGTCCCTTTCCTTTCACCCTGCAGCAGTGAAGCCTCAAAGCAGCTGCAACCTTCTCACTGCACACTGTCCTCTGCCCCTGCATATACATGCACAGAGCCTCGAATTAGCATATAGAGCTTCCATCTAGAACCTGAGAGACAGCCCACTATCCCCAGGAATGTGAATGCAACCTCCAAAATGCAAAATAAGAATAAATATTTTTAAAAAATAAAATCGAATGCTGAGGAAACAGAAATGTGGAGGACAGAAAAAATGTGTTTAAAGTGTATAATTTATATAATCAGAAAGACACGTAGCACTGTATCTATAAATCAACAAGAGTGTTATCGAAGAAAAAGTAGTGGAGAGGAAGAATGAAAAAATTTAAAGTACATAGAAATTATAAAACAAGTCAGCAGAATTTTTGAAAATCAGTAGAGTGTTTAAGCACTTCCCTGGTGGTCCAGTGGCTAGGACTCCAAACTCCTAATGCAGGGGACTCTGGTTTGATCTGTGGTTGGGGAGCCAGATCCCACATGCTGCAACTAAGGGTTCAAAAGCCGCCAACTAAGTATCCTGAGCGCCACAACTAAAACTCCACACAGTCAAATAAATAAAGAAATAACAAAATATAGTTTTTAATTAGTAGAGTGCTTAGAACATACCAAGAAAATAATTTAAAAGGCAAAAAGATGAGCTATAGGAGAGGAAAAGTAAGAAAATCAAGCATGCCAACACAGGAAATACAAAATCAGAACAGTAAGAATTTGAGAAGGGAAGGGGAGAAGGGCATATTGATAAAAGGAAATGGTCGATGAAACAGTATAAGAAAATATCCTGTTACTGAAGAACATGTTTCTGTAGAGTTATTGGTACAATGAATGAAAAGAGACAGACATCAAAGCTCATGATACGATTTCAGAACACCTGAGACAGAGGTAAGAGCTTCCAGAGAGAAGGCGGAGACCACATTCAAGTAAAGGGAACTGCAAACCCAGGAAGACAGAAGAGTGGAGCAATGCCTCTATTATTCCGAGAGAAAATGTTTAGCTTTGAGTTATCTACCCACCCAAACTATCAATTGAATGTGAGTGAATTAATGTTTGTCAGACAAGCAAGTTCTCAAAAAATGGCCTTCCAATGCCTGATTTGCTCTACCAAATGAGTAAGTACAGTGAAAGAGGGAAAATTTTTCAGAAAATGGTCAACACAGAGTGGTGAGGAGAATCCCAGAACGACAGCTATGCAGAGGCCCTGAAGAGCAGTCAGTCTGTGTCCCTGGAACAGAAGCAAGCAAGCAATCCAGCAAGCAGCTTGATGTGTTTGCCTCTGTTGATGTGTTTTTCACATCAGTGAGCGTTTGATTTTTAAAAATTAATATTAAAAATTTGGGGCTGTTAAATAATGTTAGGTGTATAGAAAATAAAACTTGTAATAACAACAAACAAATCAGACAGTAATTAACTCTGGAAGGCAAAGTTATAGAAGAAAGGAAGTGTAATCCAAATAAATTACATATTCATCTACAAACAATATTTATATGGACACACAAATACAAACAATTTATGCTGATTTAACAAAAAATTGTGATATAGTAATATTTGGAGGATGAGAAGGAGAGTGGCAGATTGCTAAATACTCATATTTCAGAGTTGAGAGGTAATAATTCATGTTTAATACCATAACTACAAATGGCATTAAAAGCACTGAGACACATAACAGGAGAGTCCGGAAGGCACAGCAAAAAGAAATGAGAGTGGTCATCTCTAGGGAGATGCACTAGGAGTGGATCTACTAGGAAATCAGAGCAGAAAACTTCTGTGCTTGTATTTATCTTTTACAATTATATGCATATACTACTTTGATTTTAAAAATTGAAATAAAAAATGGCTAAACTATTACTAAATTGTGAGCCACACATTGAGAGAATTATTATATGTAAGCCCCTTCCATAAAATAGAGCTACATAGAGCAAGAGTGATCATTTTTATTGCTAGGAAACTTGAGTTATGAGTTTCCACATCTTTAAAACTCATATTGATTACCTGAGCCACTTTTTTTTTAATTGGGAAAGACTAATAATCCATCCAGTGGTAAATATTATCCATCATCTAAGACAAATGAGCATTTCTTTGTTAATTATGCTTAAAACACAAGAATAAATAGCTTTACCTCAACTATATAAAACAAATATTTGATGCATACTAAAACTTAGAGAGTGTATTTAATGAGATTTCTATTTTTTTCTTCCTTCCTTCCATCCATCCTTCTTTTTTATTTTACATTTCTGTATTTTCCCATTTTAAAAACATAACTAGATACTTCTCTTATAATCAAGAAAGGCATATATTAGTTTAAAATTCAATTTAAAATAATATACAAAATTCTGTATATAACATAATATACACACACATAAGAGAAAGAGAATGTTGATAACACTAAATTTTAGGGACAATTATCTTTGCTGGAGAAATGAGTCTTTTCTCTCTTCTAATTTTCTATATTTTTAAACCTTCAGTAACAACATTTTATACTACTTCCAGTATTAAGTAAATAACACAAATAACATTCAATGCTGGAAGATTTTTTCATTTTAACCCAAACTACTTTAATCCAAGCAGTAAGGGTAAGTCTAGGCAACTGCTGTATGCAAGTGGCCAATAGTAAGTATATTTAGGAATAACCCTATGGAGGGACTTAGGTTAATTCCTCCAACTTCAATTCTCCTCCAGCACATTGCCTGGCAGCCTGTTGGTTTTAATGGTATTTGCAGCATCTCCAGCTTCAGGGACTGATCTTTGTGTGTTAAATTGATTAGGATAATCCCATTTCCCTTAGCAATGGCATTGGTTCAGGAACAGACGAATCACGGCTGAGCCAGTCAATGCATGGCATTCCCTGGTGATAGTCACTAGCTCAGGGGTGGTCCAATCTCCTTAGGACTGGAATTTGGTAGATTATCCAAGGTCAACATCCAGCAATAGTTTTGCTCATTTTAATTTTGCTAAGTACATTGTTTTAAAGTGCCATGTTTTATTATAATTTCATAAAAGGAAGAACATCCCAGTAAAAATTAAGATAGCCAATGGTCTGAAAACAAATGACAGTCTTTCTCAAGAAAGGGCTGTTGTCATCATGACATGAATATTTTCACTGCAGCAGGTTAAATCTTCAGCATGGGTGGGTTCTGGACCAGTTGCATAAAATGTCATATTCTCATTCAGCAGGACTTAAGGTCTAGAAATGGGATTTTTCAACTGTACATGCATGCATGCTTCGTCGCTCAATCATGTCCAACTCTTTGTGACCCTGCCAGGCAGGAACACTGCAGTGGGTTGCCATTCCCTTCTCCAGGGGATCTTCCTGACCCAGGTATCAAACCGGGTCCCCTACATTGCAGGCAGATTCTTTACCATCTGAGCCCTTCCCTGATGGCTCAGAGTACCAGAGTACTCCTGGTAATTCTGACTAGTCTTGGTGGAGAGTTTCTATTCTGGGAGACATTGGTATTCTTCAACTAGAGTGTGCATGCCAAGTCACTTCAGTCATGTCCGGTTTCTTGCTACTCTATGGACTGTAGCCCACCATACTCCTCTGTCCATGGGATTCTCCAGACAAGAAAACCCAGTGGAATGGGTTGCCATGCTCTCCTCCAGGGGATCTTCCCAACCCAGGGATCGAATCCACATCTCTTACGTCTCCTGAATTGGCAGACAGGTTCTTTACCACTAGTGCCACCTGGGAAGGCTATTTTTTAACGAGAATTTGCCTGCTTTCCCGACAGGTATTTTTCCTGTTCTCCAATCTGCTTCTATTTGCACTTCAAGCTATATTCCTCAGCCTGGCAGATCCATGAATCAGGTCTCCTCTGGCCCTTAGTTTCTAATAACTAACATCATTTCTCTTTTTCTTGTTGCCTCAGAGATTACCTGGTTCCATTTTGATGATTGTTTTCTTATTCAGAACTACTCAGGAAAGAAAGGATGTAAGAACCATTGATGAACCTCTATAAACCATTAATCACAAACTCACAGAAAGGAAATAGTGGCATGGCTATTTTCTGAGACTTCACACGTTAGATACTTACCCTGAAAGGTGAATATCAGTTCAACCTGGTCCAAAATAACTTATGATTACAACCTTAATCAATAACTTTATCTGGATATATCATATTCTTTGGAAGGATGGGATTACATTGCATTTTGAAAACAGATTCAGTGATTCTCATGATAAGTATATTTAGGAATATACTTATCTGGTGATAACACAATTCAGCTCCCTAAATAACTGTTCAATAGTTGACCCTTTCATGTTCCTTTTCTGCCAGTTTCCAAGATGAAGACTTATGTTCATTTCTAGAGTTCAGCTGTTATTCCCTTTCCCTTATTCTCTCTCTAGCCCTTTTTCTCTCTCCTCCCTTCTCTGCACCCTGCCTCTGCTACTGATATTTCTGGCATTCGTCCCTCATGCTGTTAATCTTCCCAAAGTGAGATGTGATTATGTTACCTCTCATTACCTAATAATGTACATTCCTGTTGGGGAACTTTTGGGTCAGCTTTTGACTGATCCCTTGGTTTATTCAATAATGATCACGCTAGCAAGGACTGGTTTCATTCTAAGCACTCAGCTTCTTTTCTCCAAAGGTTTTAGCACAGGAACTATAGCTGGCAAATCCTCTGAGGCTCCATAATTCACTGAGTAGTCTGGCTTAACAAACATCTGAAAAATCCCCAAGCAAGATTTGGCTAAGGACAGAAAGAGAGAGAGCAAGTAATCTTGTGCAATGGCTGCTCTATCTTTCTTCTTTGCAACAGGGAAATGACAGTACCATCTAGATCTTCTCAACCACATGCAAGTTGGGGGAAGCTCAGACAGGTATTTATTTGCAAATTTAACAACCTCAGAATGGATAAGGGCTTCCCTGATAGCTCAGTTAGTAAAGAATCTGCCTGTAATGCAGGAGACCCTGGTTCGATTCCTGGGTTGGGAATATCCCCTGGAGAAGGGATAGGCTACCCACTCCAGTATTCTTGGATTTCCCTCCAGGCTCAGCTGTTAAGGAATCTGCCTGCAATGCGGAGGACCTGGGTTCAATTCCTGTGTTGGGAAGACCCCCTGGAGAAGGGAAACACTACCCACTCCAGTATTCTGGCCTGGAGAATTCCATGAACTGTATAGTCCATGGGGTCGCAGAGTCAAGACATGACTGTCTTTCACTTTCACTTTCAGAATGGATGCCTGAAGGTGTCCCTGCTTTCAAGCTGCCTTCATGACATGACTCCTGCCAACCTCTGCAGCCTCTTCTCTCACTCTTCCTCATATATAGAATGTGCAGCTCTAATTATTTGCAGTTACCTGATTGTTCCATACGCTTGCAGATGCAATTTTTTCTGCCTTTTTAACCTTTCCAACTTAATTCACTTGGCCAACTTCTACTAGAATTCCATATTCAACACAAACATGATCTCCACGAAGCCTCATGAGTATTCTTGGGTAGCTTCTGCAGGAGACACTATTCCTTGCCAAGAAAAAGGTGATTCTTCTTTTTATTCTTTCAAATGGAGCCCCAAATTTGTTCAGAAATCAGGTCACAATCTCTAGTTCTTAGGAAATGAGGCTTCAGCAGCAGGTCAAGGACTATTGCGGGACCAATTTGGAGCAAGCTGATGTAAAGAAAAATCTGTTGAAGGGTTTCTTCTCCTTTATCAGAAGACAATATCCAAGGAGAAAGTCACTTGCCCATACACCTCCTGCCTCCTGCATTTGAAACATGCTTTGCTGGGACAAGGGTGCCAGAACACTTTTATGCTGCTGCCATCATTTGACATTGAAAGGAAGGTCAGTAACATTGCAGAGATAGCAGCCTTAATGTCATAGAACTACTGAGCCAAAATTTGTTGAAGCCACTGCTAGTTGGTTCTTCTGTTGCCTGCATCTGAGAGCATCCTTAACTGCTACCTTCTCTGTGTGTATACATGTGATCCATGAAGTGACCCCACCATCTCCTTAGAATCAGTTCTACCTGAGAGTGAAAACAGTCACTATAGTAGTACTCTATCAGTGATGACAGGAAAGCATCTGTCACTGAGTATGTTTGGACACATTTTTTTGTTGTGTAGTCGCTAAGTCATGTCTGACTCTTTCGCGACCCCATGGACTGTAGCCCGCCAGGTTCCTGTGTTCATGGGATTTCCCAAGCAAGAATACTGGAGTAAGTTGCCATTTCCTTCACCTGGGGATCTTCCTGACCCAGGGATCAAACCCATGTCTCCTGCATTGCAGGTGGATTCTTTAGCACTGAGCCATCAGAGAAGCCCAGACACATACTTACAATGCCAATAAAAATACAGCAGCTACACTGGCAAAAAAGATTCATGCTTTCATTAAGTGGTAGAATTTAATATAAACCCAAAGTGACCAGGCAAATTATCTCTGCAGTATGCCTGCATACAGAAATACAAGGAAGAAAATTTTTAGCTGAGTAGAAATTAAAAAAAAAAATTCTCGTCTAATGATTTTCAAAGTCTCACAATAAGAAGACCAAACCTCACATTACGGGAGCCAAAAATCATCCATCATCAGCTATATATGTTTCTTGGTCTATATTATTTCTGTCCCAGACACTGGAAGTCTGGACTTCTCCCAGAGAAGAGAACTGTCATCCTGTCACATGATTGCAATTGGCAAGTCTTACCAAGAAAGTTTGGCAGATTCTTAGAACAGGACTAACATATGTTTTATATATGTGTGGGTAGGTGTATATATAGCCATTCATCTACATACATATATGTACACTTATTTATTTATAAGTCTTAGTTAAAGTTAGAAAAATTAATTTAGATGCATATGGGTAAGCCACACAAATTAGCACTAGTTTTAAAGGAATTAGTATAAACCTAAAAGAAATCATTCTGATTTTTTTAAGTAAAAATGCCAATGCAAATTTTAAAAGTAGAACATTATGTTAATAACTTTTATCTTTAGGTTATTGCTCATTTATATCAATGATTCACTCACTCATTCAACAAGTGTTTATGAAATAAATTACAAAGACATATATAAAGACAAAGTCCTTGCCCCTGAGAATCTTATGGTCTAGCAACAGACAAAAAAAAAAGAAATAGTTCATTCATTTCAATTATTTGAGAAATCATTGTTGAGGAGCTTCTCTGTCTGTCCTATGTACTGATAATATGAAGGTGAAAGGACAGAGAAAATGCCTGCTTTCACAGAGCTTATGTAATACTGGGGGGAGGAAAACAGTAAACACACACCATCAACGTATTATGAATGTAAGCATGCAGCAATGAAGATCCACCACAGCCAAAATAAATAAATAAATAAATCTTTAGGGGCGGGTAGGGGGGAAGCAAAGAGATGGAAGCTGAGGGTGCAGACAAGCCTGCTGATATAAACTGTTAGCTCCAAGTGGCAGAATAGATATGATGGCAGCAGAAGTTGAAAGAGCAGGATGAGTGGATGTACAGTCAGATGAGGATGGTCTAGGCTAGGGGTCAGAAGATTTTTCTTAAGGAGCCTTCTAGTAAATATTTTAAGCTTTGCAGGCCGGAAGCCTTCTCTCACAACTACTCAGCTCTGCCTTTTTCATGTGAAAGCAGCCATAAACAATCTGTAAAGAAATGGACACTGTTGTAGTCCAATAAAACCATTCACAAAAACAGGCAGCAGGCTGGATTTGGCCCATGGATAATAAAAGGAATAAGTAATAAAGTGAGCTTGAGCTCCTGATGATGTTTGAGGTAAGAGGTAAAAATATGGGTCAGAATAGGTGTTGGACACCTTCCTACAGAAGGAGGATACTTTAAGATGGGAGCTGTGAAGCTACGCAGCTCCCAGGTGTGTCAGCCAGGGATAAGAGAAGTTGTCATGGAACTGCTGAGATAGGAAAGAAGCATTAGTTTTGGTAGGGAAACTGCTTTTGAGTGACCTCAGTATAATCCAGGATGGTGAATGGATCTCATTTGGAGCTAGAAGCTGGAGACTACCTCTTCTCCAGTATGCTCTGTGCTGTGGACTCCAATGAGCTGACTCCAATTCAAAGAGAAAGCGCAAGGCAAGGCTTCATATGGGTAGAAACACACTGAGTTTTTAAAGAAAGAAGATACAATCATTGGTAAATATGGGGATGGGCAAGGTTTTCTTACTCCATTCATGTCTGTATCCCCAACACAGTCACTGAGTAGGTTAACTTGGGTTCTTCACTGCTTAAAGATAATCCAGCAGCTTCCAAACAGGCAGGCTTTTAGATTTTGTTAGACATCAAATTGTATTTTTGAGGGCCTGGTATTTTGCATCAGACTCATTTAGAGTTACTAATCAGTCACTCACTATGACAGCATTTTGAACTCAATCTATAGAAACAATTTTAAAAGATACCTGGCCTGATGAAAAAAGAAATGTAATTTGAAGGAATATGGATGGACCTAGAGATCATCATGGGCTTCCCTTCTGATTCAGCTGGTAAAGAATCTGCCTGCAATGTGGGAGACCTGTGTTCGATTCCCAGGTTGGGAAAATCCCCTAGAGAAGGAAATGGCAACCCACTTCTGTACTCTTGCCTGGAGAATTCCATGGACAGAGGAGCGGGACAGGCTGCAGTCCACGGAATTGCAAAGTCAGACACGACTGTGTGACTAACTTTCATTTCACTTTCAGAGATTATCATACTAAGTGAAGTAAGCAAGACAGAACAAGACTAATACTATATAATGTCATTTACATGAGGAATCTAAAATATAGTACAAATGAATTTATTTACAAGACAGAAACAGACTCACAGAATAGAAAACAAAATTAGTTACTACAGGGGAAAGGGGGAGGGATAAGTTAGGAGTACAGGATTAACAAATAGAACTACTATATATAAAAAATATACAATCAACAAGGATTTACTGTATAGCACAGGGAACTACTGGGCTTCCCTAGTGGTTCAGCTGGTAAAGAATCCGCCTGCAGTGCAGGACACCTGGTTCAATCCTGGGTTGTGAATATCTCCTAGAGAAGGGAACAGTTGCCCACTCCAGTATTCTGGCCTGGAAAAGTCCAGGATCACAAAGAGTTGGACACGACTGACATTCACTTTCACTTTTCACAGTGAACTGTATAAATATCTTATAACAACTGTAATGGAAAAGAATCTGAAAAGAATATTATATGTATAGATACTGACTTACTTTATTATACCCCTGAAACTAGTACAGTATTATAACTCAGCTATACTTTTAAAAAATTCCCAGGACTGAAGTTCACTGCAAATAACAAGTATACTTTACCTAGAAATGGTTGCTTGGATGATCATTTCTAATGATTCTTGAACAACAGGTCTTCACCCTCATTTCTAAAAGATTTTCTAAAACTCCCAGCTCACTAACTGTACCCTGTAGAACCGGACCAAACATTATTGATGCTGTTGTTATTTTATTGGTTATTAAAATAGATTCTCCAAATGTTTAAATTCAGTTCAGTCACTCAGTCGTGTCTGACTCTTTGCGACCCCATGGACTGCAGCACATCAGGCCTCCCTGTCCATCACCAACTCTTGGAGCTTACTCAAACTCACGTCCATGGAGTTGAAGATGCCATCCAATCATCTCATCCTCTGTCATCCCCTTCTCCTCCTGCCTTCAATCTTTCCCAGCATTAGGGTCTTTTCAAATGAGTCAGTTCTTCGCATCAGGTGGCCAAAGTATTGGAGTTTCAGCTTCAGCATCAATCCTTCTAATGAATATTCAGGACTGATTTCCTTTAGGATTCACTGGTTGAATCTCCTTGCGGTCCAAGGGACTCTCAAGAGTCTTCTCCAATACCACAGTTCAAAAGCATCAATTCTTCGGTGCTCAGCTTTCTTTATAGTCCAACTCTCACATCCATACATGACTACTGGAAAAATCATAGCTTTGACTAGATGGATCTTTGTAGACAAAGTAATGTCTCTGCTCTTTAATATATTGTCTAGGTTGGTCATAGCTTTTCTTCCAAGGAGCAAGCATGTTTTAATTTCATGGCTGCTGTCACCATCTGCAGTGATTTTAGAGCCTAAGAAAATAAAGTCTCTTGCTGTTTCCATTGTTTCCCCATCTATTTGCAATGATTTTAGTTTCCTTAATGTTGAGTTTTAAGCCAACTTTTTCACTCTCCTCTCGCACTTCCATCAAGAGGCTCTTTAGCTCCTCTTCACTTTCTGCCATAAGGGTGGTGTCATCTGCATATCTGAGGTTATTGATATTTCTCCCAGCAATCTTGATTTCAACTTGTGCTTCATCCAGCCTGGCATTTCACATGAGGTACTCTGCATATAAGTTAAACAAGCAGGGTGACAATATATAGCCTTGACATACTCTTTTTCCTATTTGGAACCAGTCTGTTGTTCCATATCCAGTTCTAACTGTTGCTTCTTGACCTGCATACAGATTTCTCAGGAGGCAGGTCAGGTGGTCTGGTATTCCCATTTCTAAGAAATTTCCACAGTTTGTTGTGATCCACACAGTCAAAGGCTCTGTCGTAGTCAATAAAGCAGAAGTTGATGTTTTCCCGAAATTTTCTTGCTCTTTTGATGATCCAGTGGATGTTGGCAATTTGATCTCTGGTTCCTCTGCCTTTTCTAAATCCTGCTTGAACATCTGGAATTTCACAGTTCACGTACTGCTGAAGCCTGGCTTGGAGAATATTGAGCATTACTTTGCTAGCATGTGAGATGAGTGCAATTGTGCAGTAGTTTGAGCATTCTTTGGCATTGCCTTTCTTTGGGATTGGAATGAAAACTGACCTTTTCCAGTCCTGTGGCCATTGCTGAGTTTTCCAAATTTTCTGGCATATTGAGTGCAGCACTTTCACAGCATCATCTTTTAGGATTTGAAATAGCTCAACTGGAATTCTATCAACTCCACTAGATTTGTTCCTAGTGATGACTCTGCATTCCAGGATGTCTGGCTCAAAGTGAGTGATAAAACCATCGTGATTATCTGGGTCATGAAGATCTTTTTGTATAGTTCTTCTGTGTATTTTTGCCACCTCTTCTTAATATCTTCTGCTTTTGTTAGGTCCATACCATTTCTGTCCTTTATTGTGCTCATCTTTGCATGAAATGCTCCCTTGTTATCTCTGATTTTCTTGAAGAAATCTCTAATCTTTCCCATTCTATTATTTTCCACTATTTCTTTCAATTGATCACTGAGGAAGGCTTTCTTATCTCTCCTTGCTATTCTTTGGAACTCTGAATTCAAATGGGTATCTGGTCCCATCACTTCATGGCAAATAGATGGGTAAAAAGTGGAAACAGTGGCAGACTTTATTTTTTTGAGCTTCAAAATCACTGCAGATGATGACTGCAGCCATGAAATTAAAAGATGTTTACTCCTTGGAAGAAAAGACAGCATATTAAAAAACAGAGACATTACTTTGCCAACAAAGGTCCTAGTCTAATTAAGGCTATGTTTTTTCCAGTAGTTATGAATGGATGTGAGAGTTGAACTATAAAGAAAGCTGAGCACTGAAGAATTGATGCTTTTGAACTGTGGTGTTGGAGAAGACTCTTGAGAGTCCCTTGGACTGCAAGGAGATCCAACCAGTCTATCCTAAAGGAAATCAATCCTGAATATTCATTGGAAGGACTGATGCTGAAGCTGAAACTCCAGTCCTTTCACCACCTGATGCAAAGAACTGACTCAATGGAAAAGACCCTGATGCTGGGAAAGATTGAAGGCAGGAGGAGAAGGGGATGACAGAGGATGAGATGGTTGGATGGCATCTTCGACTCAACAGATATGAGTTTCAGTAAACTCCAGGAGTTGGTGATGGACAGGGAGGCCTGACGTGCTGCAGTCATGGGGTCGCAAAGAGTCGGAGACGACTGAGAAACTGAACTGAACTTCCTTTTGTCCTTTGTCTTTCGCTTCTCTTCTCAGCTGTTTTTAAGGCCTCCTGAGACAACCATTTTGCCTTTTGCATTTGTTTTTCTTGGGGATGGTCTTGATCGCTGCCTCTTGTACAATGTCATGAAACTCCGTCCATAGTTCTTCAGGCACTCTATCAGATCTAATCCCTTGAATCTATTTGTCACTTCCACTGTATAATCATAAGGGATTTGATTTAGGTCATACCTGAATGGTCTAGTGGTTTTCCCTACTTTCTTCAATTTCAGTCTGAATTTGGCAATAAGGAGTTCATGATCTGAGCCACAGTCAGCTCCCAGTCTTGTTTTTGCTGACTGTATAGAGCTTCTCCATCTTCAGCTGCAAAGAATATAATCAATCTGATTTCAGTATTGACCATCTGGTGATGTCCATGTATAGAGTCTTCTGTTGTGTTGTTGGAAGAGGGTGTTTGCTATGACCAGTGCGTTCTCTTGGCAAAACTCTGTTAGCCTTTGCCCTGCTTCATTCTGTACTCCAAGGCCAAATTTACCTGTTATTCCAGGTGTTTCTTGACTTCCTACTTTTGCATTCCAGTCCCCCATAATGAAAAGGACATCTTTTTTGGATATTAGTTCTAGAAGGTCTTATAGGAGTTCATAGAACCGTTCAGCTTCTTCAGCATTACTGGTCAGGGCATAGACTTGGATTACTGTGATATTGAATGATTTGCCTTGGAAATGAACAGAGATTATTCTTTTATTTTTGAGATTTCATCAAGTACTGCATTTTGGACTCTTTTGTTGACTATGAAAACCGCTCCATTTCTTCTAAGGGATTCTTGAATTCTTCTAAGGGATTATATCTAGTAGATATAATGGTTACCTGATTTAAATTCACTGATTCCAGTCCATTTTAGTTCACTGATTCCTAAAATGTCAATGTTCACTCTTGCCATCTCCTGTTTGACCCACTTCCAATTTGCCTTGATTCATGGACCTAAAATTCCATATTCCTATGCAATATTGCTCTTTACAGCATCAGACTTTACTTTCATCACCGGACACATCCACAACTGGGTGTTGTTTTTGCTTTGGCTCCATCTCTTCAGTCTTTCTGGAGTTATTTCTCCACTGATATCCCATAGCATATTGGGCACCTACCGACCTGGGGAGTTCATCTTTCAGTGTCCTATCTTTTTGCCTTTTCATGCAATTCATGGGGTTCTCAAGTCAAGAATACTGAAGGGGTTTGCCATTCCCTTTTCCAGTGGACCACATTTTGTCAGACCTCTCCACCATGACCCACCCGTCCTGGATGGCCCCACAGGGCATGGCTCAGTTTCATTGAGTTAGACAAGGCTATGGTCCATGTGATCAGTTTGGTTAGTTTTCTGTGATTGTAGTTTTCATTCTGTCTGCCCTCTGATGGATAAGGATAAGAGGCTTATGGAAGCTTCTGGATAGGAGAGACTGACTGAGAGGGAAACTGGGTCTTGTTCTGATGGGTGGGGCCATGCTCGGTAACTCTTCAATCCAATTTTATGTTGATGGGTGGGGCTGTGTTCCCTCCCTGTTATTTGACCTGAGGCCAAACTATGGTGGAGGTAATGAAGATAATGGTGACCTCCTTCAAAAGGTCCCAGGCATTCACTGCTGCACTCAGTGCTCCCGACCCTGCAGCAGGCCACCATTGACCCATATCTCCGCTGGAGACTCCTGGACACTCACGACTCCTGGACACTCATGGGCAAGTCTAGGTAAGTCTCTTGTGGAGTCACTGCTCATTTCTCCTGGGTCCCGGTGTGCACCAGGTTCTGTCTGTGCCCTCCCAGAGTCTGTTTCCCAGTCCTGTGTAAGTTTTGGCGGCTCTATGGTAGAGTTAATGGTGACCTCCTCCAAGAGGGCTTATGCCATACCCAGGTCTGCTGCACCCAGAGCCCCTGCCCCTGCACCAGGCCACTGCTGACCCATACCTTTGCAGGAGATACTCAAATACAATTCTGGCCCAGTCTCTGTGGGGTCACTGGGTCCTGGTCTGTTTAAATTATTTCCTGATAATAAGCCAGGTTGCACTTCATAAGGATAAATTAACTCTTTAGGACCCCAGAGTGTAATATGTTGTACCTTGCTAGTAATCTGCTGCTGCTGCTGCTGCTAAGTCGCTTCAGTCATATCTGACTCTGTGCAACCCCATAGACGGCAGCCCACCAGGCTCCACCGTCCCTGGGATTCTCCAGGCAAGAATACTGGAGTGGGTTGCCATTTCCTTCTCCAAGCATGAAAGTGAAAAGTGGAAGTGAAGTCGATCAGTCGTGTCTGACTCTTCTCGACCCCCCGTACTATAGCCGTCACTGGGATTCTCCAGGCAAGAATATCTAGGAGGCAATGGCAACCCACTCCAGTACTCTTGCCCGGAGAATCCCATGGACAGAGGAGCCTGGTAGGGTGCAGTCCATGCGGTCGCTGAGAGTCAGGCACGACTAAGCGACTTCACTTTCACTTTTCACTTTCATGCATTGGAGAAGGAAATGGCAACCCACTCCAGTATTCTTGCCTGGAGAATCCCAGGGACAGAGGAGCCTAGTGGGCCACCGTCTATGGGGTCGCACAGAGTTGGACACAACTGAAGCGACTTAGCAGCAGCAGCAGCAGCAGCAGCAGTAGTAAATTGGGCCCTAGGATACTGGTTTATTGCTTATAACTTGTAAGGTTTCTGTTTTACTGATAACAAAAGAGATGGTGCATATTTCACTTGATCTTAGTGAAGAAAACCACAAAAAATGGTTTGGTTCAATTAAAGTACATTGGTGTGAAAACCTATCTTTTTCTTTATTTAAACCATTTCTTTTATATTTTATTTTGAACTTTTTATTTTATATTGGGATATAGCCAATTAGGAGAAGGCAATGGCACCCCACTCCAGTACTCTTGCCTGGAAAATCCCATGGACGGAGGAGCCTGGTAGGCTGCGGTCCATGAGGTCGCTGAGAGTCGGACACGACTGAGCGACTTTACTTTGATTTTTCACTTTCATGCATTGGAGAAGGAAATGGCAACCCACTCCAGTATTCTTGCCTGGAGAATCCCAGGGACGGGGGAGCCTGGTGGGCTGCCGTCTGTGGGGTCACACAGAGTCGGACACGACTGAAGTGACTTAGCATAGCATAGCATAGCATAGTGATTATTATATGCAAAGTCTTAAAGAAACAAAGCCTTACATATTCTTGGTTTATTTAGTTATATTTATATATAACCAGTATTTGAGATTAAGAAAAATCAACAATTTAGAAGAATATGTTATATATTAATAAATGAATTATGCAAATAATAATAGCAGTTCCCAATTACTGAACTTCCACTATTTCTCAACATTATAGTAATAATTTTATATGCATTCATTTACTTACTTCTCATTTACATTTACATTCATTTACATCTCACTTACATTCATTTACTTACATCTCACTACAACCCTAAGGGATTGGTATCCCATCTTAAAGACAAGTAAATTATGACCAACAGCTAATAAGTGTCAGAGCTTAGTTTCAAAATTAGATCCATTTGACTGCAAAGCCCTTGCTCTTAATCTGTACCTCATTATGCTTCAAAAACACACATTTTAGGCTGGGTAGAATCAATAAGTAAAAGCCGGTTATTGTAGGATATGGATTTTTGCCACTCTTGACAGACAGAAAAATGTGACATTTCTACTGCTGGCAATAGGTCTTCAAGAGTTCCTCTTAAAAATGCAAATCTGTACTCCTAGAAGGATAACATGGTAAGAAAATAAATATTTTTAAGCTCTTAACATGTGTGTCCTTGCAAAATCTTAAAGAATGGGACAAAGGGCAGATAAGTTTTGATAAGGTTGAGGAGTGACAGGTATGGAATAAGGGAGGAGCAAGCCTGAGCAGGGGTTTGGGAGCAGTACCACCAGGAAACAGGGAAGCATAAAAGAACAGGAGGGTGGGGGTGGATGGTGGTGTGTGTGTTGTGGGGCTCCTAACTAGGGACAAGAGAAGAGAACATCTAAGACAAGATTTCATAGCTCCATAATTTGTACTACGCCAATATTGCTGCTTCTATTAAAAAATTCCACAGCATTACATTAGCAAGTATGATAAAATTGAGTTGCATGAATTCAAAAAGTATAGTAGTTGCTTGAAGCAATGACTGAGTTATAATTGCTATTGTCAAAGAGCTTACAATCAAAGAACATTTTTTCCCTCTTTCACACCTATTTGCTCCACCATTCTTTACATAATATCAGATGTTACCCATAATCTCTTGCAACATGATTCTGAATTAGTCTTATACACAGAATAGGGATGCTAAGAGAATTGATTGCTGATTAGTTCTGTTGCTTCTTTTCATTGCAGTCATATTCTTAAGTTAGTATACTCGTCAATATATGACTCACAAAACTTAACTGCAGTTTTAGTTAAATACTTAGTTACCATCATTGTAATGCTAATATTTGTAAGGATGAGAGTGATGATAATAACAATGAACTGGAGTGGTTTTAGGGTTAGAAATGTAAGTCTAAAAATGCTATCCTCATGATCTGCGTTTATCCTACATCAATAATTTTGCATCAGATTTGCTCAATTTACAAATCAAAAATAGATTTTTCTGTCAGCAAAGACTAGGCTTATATCTGAAAATCAAGCACAGCTTGTACATCATCATTAACCATAAAGGCTCTGAAATCAGAACCTAGCTGCCAATTTTGTTGATGATGCATAAGATGAAATCGAGTACAGCTGGCTCTTCTGTCCCATGCTAGCTCTGCAGTACTGACATTAGTGAAAAATCTGTTTGTTTTTTGTTTCAGGAAATTAAATAGCTATGACTAAAATGAAGCAGAGGGAACAGATATATCTGAGTAATAAACAGGTGCTATTTTTATTTTTAAGTTTATTTCACTTCCATTAGGTGCAACACTACTTTGACAAACTGCAATGACCTCAAAGAAAATATGTGAATCTTAAAAAAAAAAAAAAACTAGAGGAGCCCCTTTATTGATAAATGGGAACCAAATTACAGAAATAATTTATAATTTAAAATCCACCATAAGTAAATATAATTCTCTTAATGATTATTCCTCCTAATAGAGTGTCTATGGACTGATTACACCTTCAAAAAGGAGATTTTATTTCCTGACATGTCAACTGCCTTAGTAGAATAGGCACTTCATGATTTAGGTCCAAGGTGAGTAACTTAGTGGTGGAGAAATAAACCAATTTCTAAATATTTCCTTAAAATGAGGAAGTGAGAGAATTTTCAATGAGGCAATATTAAGTTAATGGCATAAAACTTATTTCCAAATCCCTAAATTTATTGGAAGCTTGTTGAATCAAGGAGATCCTTATCCTCTTTTTCCAGGCAAGCATTAAATATGCTGTGCCAGTGTGGGGTAGAAGGAAGGACTGAACACACACATTAACTGCCAACACTTCAGGAAATCCGGTGAAAGAAATCTTTTTAAAGACACACACACAAGGATAGGGGGAAGGGATAGTTAGGGAGTTTGGGATTGGCATGTACACTCTGCTCTATTTAAAATGGATAACCAACAAGGACCTACCGTACAGCACAGGGAACTCTGCTCAACGTTACGTGGCAACCTGGATGGGAGGGGGTGTAGGGTGAGAATGGATACATATATGTGTAGGGCTGAGTCCCTTCTCCTGAAACTATTACAACATTGTCAATTGGCTATATACCGAAATGCAAAATAAAAAGCTTAGAAAAAAAAAAAAAAACAAGGAGGAAGAGAGGTGACAGCAACATACTTTTGAAAACTGGAAAATAGGTGAATGAAATCTGACAGACTTAGCAGATCTCAAAGAGAGGAAACTAAGTTAGTTAGGGAGAAAGCTGAGAAACACTCCCATTAACACAACAGAATCTTCCAAGAAATGACAGCCCTAGAGAATTCTGAAACTGAAAATGAAGGAGGGACGGTCTCCTGGAGGACTGGGTGAAAGCTGACCAAGGAGCAGTTCTGTCTGTGAATTCCTTTTCAAACTGATGCCGAAGGAAGATTGACTCTCCCCACTTTGGAATAAGTCCCTCGTGTTATTTTGGACTTATAGAGGCCAGGCACAGTTGAAGACCTAATATTCCATTGAAAACATCCCTTCAAGCCCCTTTTCCGCTCAGCTCCCAGGACACTGGCAGCCAAATCTTGACCCTCCACAAACCAGAAAGGTGGACTAATACCTGGCCATTCCACCTGGAAAGATCTAAAACTATAGCTAACCAGGATATCCAACAAATAGTCTTTCCAGATCACCTTGCAATAAAGCTCATGATCAGTGAGTTCCATATGGGTGTATGCATTCAGAGCTCCCAATCAGCTTTTAGTCTTTCATTCTTAACTGGAAGCAGAAAATCTAGGATTATAAGACATCTGAGAAAATCTCTAATGCAGAGGAATGGGGAAGGAAGGAATAGGAGTTGTAATTTAATGGGTACAGAGTTTTAGTTTAGGAAGATGAGAAAGTTCTGGAGGTGAATGGTAGTGATGGTTGCACAACAATGTGAACTTACTTAATGCCACTGCACCATACACCTAATATTGGTTAAAATGGTAAATATGTTATATATATTTTGCAACCATAAAAATAAATTAAAAATTAAGTTTATGAGACTGTCAATTGGAAAATACAGGTATGGAATTTCTTTAAAAATATAACAGAAACAAAATTAAATAAAAACAAGTATAAAAGTGATAAGAAATTAAAGCACTAGACCAGAAGATCTAATGTATAATATATAATTAAGATATTTCCAGAAATGGAGAAAAAAGAAAACATACAAGAGGAAATCATTAGTGAAATAATCCAAGAAAATTCCCCATAACTGTAAGACATTAATTTCCAAATTGAAAGCCCTATTCAGTGTTCAATATGATGGATGAAAACAGAATCACATCAAAGCGTTAACACTGGAAAATTTTAGAATAATGAAGACAAAGGAAAGATCACCAAAGTTTCTAGAGAGGAAAATATCAGGTCAAGAATCACAATAGTGTTGCGTTTCTTAACAGTAAGACTGGGACTGGAGCAACGAGTTTAAATTTCTGAAAAAAAGTATTTCCCACCTAAAACTGTATTATCAGCCAAACTGTTAATTAGGTTATAAGAAAGAATAAAGAGATTGTCAGAAATGTAGGATCTTTAAAAATCTACCTCCTGGACACTCTTGCTCTGAGTCTACTGGAAGATATACTCTGAGAGAAAGAAAATGTATGTTGGCAGGGAGGAGAATTTGGGGGAGAACACTAAGAAAAAGAGAAGTACATGGGCAGAGAGAACAGAGAATCTAACACAGAAAAAGGGGCAGAGAAGCCCTAGATACGAGTACAGGATTACAGGGTAACTATGGCTCACCATTCGCACAAGTCAAACTCCATACCAGATCTCCTTAGACAGTTTTTGGCTGAGGACAGTGCAAGGCTCTTTATTCCATATGCTTCCTTCCCTCCACACAGAACAGCTGTGCACAGATAAAAGTGGTAGAATTACTCTAAATGCTGATGGTGCATGAGGCAATAAAAGAATATGTCCCTGACTTAAATGGTTACACTGAATGCTGTCAGCCATATTAGCAAGAGTCTTATGATCTCTGCAGACTACAATTTTGAAGAAAATACGTATTTTCCTAAATACATTAAATTCTCTCAGGTGGACATTCTCCTGCATAGGAGTCTTACATGTGTGTGCTAGGTGTGTGAGTAAGTCTCTGAAGGGATACACAAGAAGCTGATGACATATTTGTTTCTGGGGAAAGGAAGTGTGGGGTTGGGCAAAGGGGGCATGAGGAAGACTTACTTTTCAAAATTTATCCTTTTGTTCCTTTTGAATTTTTATCACAATTCAAAAAAATGAATAAATTACATTCTTTAAAAATTTATAGTTTTAAGCAAGAAATTCAATGTCTAGGAGTTTATACTAAAGAAATCTCTATCCTTAAAGCAAATGATGTAGGTGCAGGGATTTCTTTGTGTTAGCAAAACTTTAGAAACAGCTTACATATTCATTTACTAGGTACTGATAAAATAAATTATGTATATTCCTGCAAGGGAATAGTATGCAACCAGGAAAAAGTAAAAGCCCTTTATGTATTGATACAATACTATCTCCCAAATAAGCTATTAAGGGAAAACAGATAAGAAACATACTTAAACAAATGTGCAAACTCACATTTGGTTGTGTACATGTAGACTATCTCTGGGAGAAAACACAAACATTTTAAAACATTGGTTTAGCCTGAACTTCATGGCAGGGGAACAGGGATATGATGGAAATTATTCTCTGGATGTAATTTTACCTTTTGAATTTTGAGCCATTTGAATATGTTACCTTTGAAAACCAAATGGAATTACGGTTTTGAAAATGTGGGGCATTTTTAAATAGCCTAGATTCTTTTCATCTCGATTCTTTCTTTTTTCCGTATTGCAAAGCCAGTATGAGATCTTTCATCTAATAATAACACTCTGGTTGTAGTTCTGCAATGTTTAAGAAATGAAATCTGTTACTCCTGCTGGGATCAGAAGAGTTGTCAGCATACGTGGGCAGCAGTGGGCGAAGAAGAGCTTTTGGATTTAAGGCACATAAACTAAATATCAAAGCTGAATGTATTATAACAACATTGTTAATATAGGAGAAATTTTTACCAATGTCACGTATGAAGACATCAGTGATGTACTTCTCTAAGATATAGATAGATCATTCAAGATAGACCAAAGGGACTTTGCTGGTGGTCCAGTGGTTAGGAATCCACCTTCCAAGGCAGGGACACAGGTTCGATCCCTTGTCAGGGAACTAAGATCTCACATGCCATGGGGCAACTACCTAGCCTGAGCTCTCCAGCGCCTATGCAAAGTTAGAGTATTTCAACAAAGACCCAGCATATTAAAAAAAAAAAAGACCAAAGATAGGAAAAGAGAGGGATAATGGGAGCTCCAGACTGGATTTCAAAGCTATGTCTGGGTCCCTTTTCAATAGTATGACTTATTGGGATAGAGGAGCATATTTTCTGTTTCCTTCTTCCTCTTCCATGTTTTTATAAACCATCACACATATTAGAAATGTGGGTATGAATTTAACTTCATAGAAGACTTTTGAAAATGCTATAAATAACTAACTTCCAGGAAATTAAGTGAGCTTTGTGTATAATAAAGCCCCAGATATAATGTGATAAAGACAAGATGTAGTGATAAAGATCCTTGAGCCCCCAAATTGGTCTATTTGTATTCAAAATCTGTGTTCAAAGATCCCACCATGGTCTCTAGCACGCCCACATTACCATCTATAGATTTATCTAGGACCAAAAATATTTGATGAGATTATGGAATTATCTAAAAAACCTTTGACTATATGAACATTTACTTTCCCAAACAAAACTGACAGATTTTCTAAGACATCACATCAAGCTTCTACTGTGTTGCCATCTGTCTCAATACTGAAAACTTGAGTAATCTTTAAGTGGGTAAATCTTTAAATGAAATCCTCTTAGCATGACAAATGACTCTAATGGCATCTCTTAATGAACAAACGGCTACCAGCTTGAAAAACCTATGTCTCTGAAAGAAAAGTGCAACTTTCAATAGAAATCCCAAGGACAGTAAACAAGCAGAAAGAAGGTTTTTACTGGAGGTATTGGCCAAGCACTGGGGAAGGTCAAGGGCCAACACTCTTTAGAAAGACAACCACGGCAGTCCCATGGCAGTCTTGTGGAGCAGAACCTGACTAGGGCAAGGAAGCACTAGTGGTAGGAAACAATATAGGCAGCTGTTGTCAGAATTCAAGTAAAAAATGATAAAAAGTGAAGGAAGAGGGAAGAGATACTCAGATTTTGAGGGGAAGGAAATATGGGTGAGGGGATACAATGTTTAGAGTTAGAATGGACAAGAAGCTCTGACAGCTTTGGCAAAGAAAGTTTCTGCCCCCCTCTCCTGAGTTACCTGTGCATCTACAGCTCTTTCAGGGCCTTGTTCTCCTCTTCTGCCTTCAGAGGCCACCATTCACTTGCCTGCTACTTGCCAGACGTTGGGATCACAATCCTGGCCTCAGGGAAGTGCGATGTGCAGAAGGTTATAATTTGCGGTGCTCTTCTTTGCTTTGATTGTCCCATACTCCCCTCTACGCCCACCACCACTCAAGTCTGTGCAGATGTTAATACTGACTGAAGGTGAGAAACAAATGAAAGAAATTACAACACAAAGCATAGATTATAAACTGTCCATGAAATAAAACTTTCCAACAGTTTAAAGGAAAAGAGCAATAAAAACCTTACCACTTACAGAGATCCCTTTAAGAGCACACCCTGATTCCTAGCCTCAAGTCCCACGGTAATTGATTCAGCTCTTAGAAAATGTGCTGGTGCTTAGTTGTGTCCGACTCTTTGTGACCCTTTGGACTATAGCCCGCCAGGCTCCTCTGTCCAGGGGATTCACCAAGCAAGAATAGGAGTGGGTTTCCATCTTCCTGACTTAGGGGTCAAACCCACACCTCCTGTGTCTCCTGCCTTGCAGGCGGATTCTTTACCACCAAACCGCTGGGGAGTGCCTGTCTTCAGGTCTCTATACTACACATCTTTACCATGGTTTGCCTTACTCATGGTAGTTTAATTTCATGAAAGATCCAGCCCTCTTTCCAATCAATGCAACCCACAGGATATTATTATATTTGCATATTTGCAGCAACACCTTTCCCAAGCCTGAGTTAAGCATTATGAAATAACACTATAGAGGGTCTCTAACAGCACAGCTCCTTGTAGAGTTTGCATTTCAACTTGTGCCCACTGGTAGCAGTGAAGATTTGCCACCTTATTCTTCTTGGTTATCCACTGAATTCTACACAAGCATATCTCCCAAAGGCAAAAAATAATTATCAAAGACAATTCATATTAAGGAAGAGAAAAATTTCCCTAAATATAACATAATCTGCACCGAGTCTACCTTAAATGGAGATAACTGGCTACATTTTTATTCAGTTATGTTGATTCTCACTTTGTTCATCCTCCTGCTTCTAACTATGCCCAGATTCCTATAGGTTTGTAAGAAACAGGATGCATCACAGTAACCTTTTCAAGTGACAGCAACTCCCTTCCTACACAAAGATGTTGAAATCATGGAATTATTAAAGAGTATAGATATAAATGTCATGTGTTTGTGTGTGTGCATGTGTGTTTGTGTGTGTGTGTGCAAAGTGAGGGAGGGTCTTTTTCCAGGTATAATTAACTTGGCTCTTTTAAGTATCTGATTTCATTTGCTATTTGAACTAATGTTTTGGTTCTTGGCTATACTAAAATATTCTATAATCACAAATATTGCATAGTTCTAGGGAGCAATTTTATACCCTGGAGTATAAAATACTTACAGGTATAAAATACTTAAAGGAAAAGAACGTCTTAAATTTTAAAAAGAGAAGCAACTTAGCCAAAGTTTAAAAAGTGAGAATTCTTAAACTTTGTAATATATGGTTACCATTTGCTCAAGAATAAAGAATGCTATCATGTGATGGGTTCCAATAAAATTAAACCTTTCAGTCTCTTAGAATTTATTTCTTTGCTATTCTTGTTACTATGGTAAATGTTTTCATTCACAAGGATAAGGTGGACTCTAAGATCTCAGCTGTAAAAATGTATGACTATTTCTGCTTCCATATTCGTTTATTTAATGTAGTCTATGATTTCCACTATTTACAAATAACTGTAGATAGCCTAATGGGCAGGTCCTAAAAATTTCAAGATAAATTAGAGAGAATTTTTGCCCTTATAGAGGTAAGTTTAAGAGGGGAGATAGAGAAATAAACAAAAAATTGAATACGGGTCACAACAGAAAGATGTACAGAGTATGACAAGTAACTGATCAATTTTAGAGTGTATAGGTGGGAGGTGTAGGGAGCATGGCAGTGTTGGTGTCAGGCAAAATTTCACAGAAGCTAAAGCCCCTGATCTGAGTACTGAAGGGTAGACAGTATGGGAAGTTCATTCCAGCCTGAGGAAGGAGCTTGTGCAAAGGTACTAATACATGAAGCAACACAGGCAACTTGGGGAACCAGTCTTCATTGACTAGGAAAGGGAGCTGAGGCTGGGTGCATCAACAAGTAAAAAGATGGGAGATACATAGGGAACAAAAAGGTTGCTGTGTTTCCTGTCTCCAGGTTTTACCACTATACTCTCTGTTGTGATGGTAGAAGGGTTTAATGTCTCTGTGACAAGAAGAGTCTCATCCTCCCTGGAGTTAGTCGCTCAGTCATGTATGACTCTTTGCGACCCCATGGACTGTAGCCCGCCAGGCTCCTCTGTCTATGGAATTTTCCAGGCAAGAATAGTGGAGTGGGTAGCCATTCCCTTCTCCAGGGGATCTTCCTCAACCAGGGATTGAACCCAATGTCTCCTGCATTGCAGGCAGATTCTTTACCTTCTGCTCCCCAGGGAAAGAGGTTTAACCCAAAATGGGCATTCCTATTTGATTTTGACATGCCACTCCCTATGTGACAATATGAAATGCTCCCTCCCCCCTGCCCAGTAACAGTAACATAATAAATTCTATCCTATGTGTATTCATCAATATTAGTCATCGGGTAAGTTCTGTATGTGCACTTCTGTCCCAGCACTAAGGCCTTGAACAGGTAGGTATTAGAGACAAGTATATCTCTTTCCAATTCAAATGGCAGAAAATTCAGTCCCAATTGACTGTAGCTAAAAGAGAACTGATTTACTCACATGAGAATCTGATAGGTCTCATGAGCTTCAGGAACAGCTTGATCCAGGCTTGAGTCTTGAACTCCCAATTCCCCTCCATCTCTTGGATCCATTTTCTCTGTGTCAGCTGCATTGCTAGCAGTTTTGTGGCATTGTACCATTGCTGCATTTGTGGCAGTTTTCATCTTTTCATGCTGAAGTGCTAAGAACAAAAAAAAGGAAGAGATCATTCCTGGTGGCTCCCACACATATCCTGACTGTCCTTGTGGCTACTTGGGGTGCCAATTGGTCAACATAGGGAATAACTAAGGTAAGCACTGGTACAGATGAATGAGGTCCAGGTGGTATTTGTGTGATGATTCATCTGCCACGACACATCTGGATACTAGAACCATGACCTCAGGGGACTCGTTTGCCACCTACCCTGGATTCCGTACTTCCACAACTCCTCCAGTATCAGCTCCCAGCTCCTTGTCTCTTCCTCAGGAGACATCCATCACGCTGTTTCTCTCTCCCCTTCTATGTGCCTGTGGGTATCCTCTTCCTACTTTCAGGGAAACACTAGTCCCCTCTGAAGCTCCGTCAGGATATTTAGTTCTGTCCGGAAACCCTTTTCCCTGAGAATTTAGGATTCTATAAAACAAAGCCGGAAGCATGAATAGATTATTTTGTTTTGCCTTTCTTTTTTCCATGTCTTGGGACAGTGAACATTTAGCAGGAGACCTGCTTACAGACGTGGGAAGGGAAGAGAGAAGCAATAGCAGAAAATACAAGGAGGAAAAAAAGTGTAAACATAATTTAGATTTCAAAATATTATCCCAAGGACTCACTCACATGGCATTTCCAATTGGTAGTACAGAAAGTTCTGGGTTTTTTCCTTTCCTTCTCTCCCCTTCCTTTCTCTCTGATGACAGACCACTGGCAAATAAGCTGGTAAATGAGTAGCCCTTATATAGAATGTGTGATGTAATTGTCCTGACAGGTATCACATGCTACTTTTCTTTTTAGGATGGAATTTATATATCAGTCTCAGCTAAGTATAGCTCCGATCTGACTTATATAAGCTTATAATATTTTGTGTTTATAGTTTTGAATATTGTGACCACGGAAAATTGATTTTTTTTAATGTGTGGGGTTTCTGCTTTTTTGAGGACTGAATCCTTCATTAGTACTTTTAAATAGCACATTTAAAATAAAGAATTTCCAGCAAAAGAAAATCAAGGAGTAAGTTTTTCATGTGTATCATTGATGCCTTTCAACAGGATGTAGAGTCAGGCTCCAAACAGAAACTGCTCTAAGAAGTCAACACAGGGAGAATTTAACTTAAGCAATTTGTAAAAATAGGCGATGAAAGGGAGAAGAGAGCCCCCAAAGAAGGCAGTGACTCTAGGATAAAACAACTATCCTAAAAAATAGGATAAAACAACTATAATTCTTAAGTGGGAGGAATAAAGGGAAAAGGCGATGTTACTGGAGCCCAGGGTCAAGGGTCACAAGGCATTTGGGCTTCCCTGGTGGCCCAGAGAGTAAAGAATCTGTCTGATACCTGGGTGAGGAAGATCCCCTGGAGAAGGGAATGGCTACCCATTCCAGTATTCTTGCCTGGAGAATTCCATGGGACAGAGGAGCCTGGTGGGCTACAGTCCATGGGGTCACAGATTCAGACAGGACTGAGCAACTAACACTTTCACTTTTCAGAGCAGGGGGCAGATGAGGAATATTATGCTTGCCCCATCCTTCAGCTGTCTCCTTTCCTGCTTCCCACTGGTCACACCCAGCTGGCACTAGTTCCTCAGGGAAGGCAAGGCAATGCTGCTTGCTGCTTGCAGGATCAGCTCCTCTGTGATTACAGACCAGAGACGGGGAAAGAAGAACCAGGAATGAATCAGAGAGCACACAAGCCAGGGACCCTGAAGCCTCCACTAAGAATTTTTAAAAATTCACTGTTAACAAATCCAGGTTTGATATAATTTATATTATATCAAATTTATCCAGGAAAAACAAAGTTGTCTATAATGGGTCCCATCAAGGAGTTACCAAAGGCTCTACAACTTGGGGATAAATCATTGAAATCAGAAGAAAAAAAAAAAGAACCAGTTATATATGTATGTTCATATTTTGAACTGACGTTGGAAGCCCTGTTAATTTTGCTGAATTTAGTCAACCTTCTTTTAAGAACACCACCTACCTTTATTTTTTGGCTTTTTAAACGCAGAAAGCTCCTAGATCTATAACCTTGCTTGCCCCTTTCATTTGGAATACTGAGAATCCAGTAGCTTTTTATTGTTAGGCTTCTGTTTATCCATTTAAAGGTTACTGCATTTGCTTATACTAGGACTTCAATGATAGTGTCCAAAATGAATTTTCTATCACCCAAACTATTTTCTATCTCTACTGCACTACCGCACGGGAAACAGCAAATGTTGTGCTCATTTCTTTGAAGCCTCAACCTGGCTGGCACGCCTCTCTAAACATAGATCAGGATTAACTGAGTAATAAGGCAAGACTGCACAATAGTTTCTCTAATAAATTCTTCAATATTGTTACCTTAGAGAAGTCTTTTCAAAGGATTTAATTTCAGGTACACAGAAATTTTGGAAATATTGAGAAATGTCCACATGCTAAAACATTCAGTTTTAAAAAACTGTAACAAGCTTTATGGTGTCAAATTTTCAGTCTCCTACTTTTATTTTTACAAATTTCAGCATGATGGTTCTGGGTTTTTTTTTGCTTTTACTTTGAGAAAACTGTTTCACTTGTACTTCTACCGGTCCTAGAACTAAGCTTTTTTTCACCTCTCTAAAATTGGGCATGTTTCTGTTTTAGTCTGGATACTCTAATTCTCAGTCTGTTAAACTTTTTTTAAAGTTATAATTTATTTATTTTTAATTGGAGGATAACTGCTTTACAATATTGTGTTGGTTTCTGCCATATATCAACATGAATCAGCCATAGATATAGGCATGACCCCTCCCTCTTGAAGCTCCCTCCCACCTCCCACCCCATCCAACCTCCCACCCCATCCCACCCCTTAAGGTTGTCACAGAGCACAAGGTTTGAGCTCCCTGCATCACACTGCAAATTTCCACTGGCTATATAATTTTACAGGAGGTAATGTAAGATCATGGCATCTGGTCCCATCACTTCATGGAAATAGATGGGGAAACAGTGGAAACAGTGTCAGACTTTATTTTGGGGGGCTCCAAAATCACTGCAGATGGTGACTGCAGCCATGAAATTAAAAGACGCTTACTCCTTGGAAGGAAAGTTATGACCAACCTAGATAGCATATTCAAAAGCAGAGACAATACTTTGCTAACAAAGGTCTGTCTAGTCAAGGCTATGGTTTTTCCAGGGGTCATGTATGGATGTGAGAGTTGGACTATAAAGAAAGCTGAGCACCGAAGAATTGATGCTTTTGTTGGAGAAGACTCTTGAGAGTCCCTTGGACTGCAAGGAGATCCAACCAGTCCATCCTAAAGGAGATCAGTCCTGGGTGTTCATTGGAAGGACTGATGCTGAAGCTGAAACTCCTCATTGGAAAAGACCCTGATGCTGGGAGGGACTGGGGGCGGGAGGAGAAGGGGACAACAGAGGAGGAGAAGGGGACAGAGGATAAGATGGCTGGATTGCATTACCGACTCGATGGACAGGAGTTTGGGTAAATTCCGGGAGTTGATGATGGACAGGGAGGCCTGGCGTGCTGCAATTCATGGGGTCGCAAAGAGTCAGACACGACTGAGCGACTGAACTGAACTGAATGTAAGATGTATGTTTCAACGCTACTCTCTTAATTTGTCCCATCTTCCCACCCCCCCCAATCTATTCTCTTACTCTAAAAGTTTAAGTTCCATTCCATGGCTGCATGGAAAAAGGATAAGAAATAAGCAAGAGAGTTTAAAACTATGTGAGAAATTGGAAGTTTCAGAAAAGTAGCAGTGAAAGAAAAATACCTCTTTATAAGCTCCAGAAGAAAGAACTTTAAGATGGAATTAAATCAGAGATACAGAACATTTTATGGAAATGGGAGACAGATGTGCTTTTGGAACCGGGAAAATACTGGTTAACTTTTAGTTGTGATCACACTTTGGTGGTGTCTATGTGAAGCAAATGCTTTGGCTCTAAACTTGTTTCTTCTGCTTTTATGTTTTCTGCCTTCACCAACCTGGAGACAGGAGAATGAGGTAAATTTTGAGTCTCTGGTGGTCAATGAGATAACTTTTGCTTATCTCATAAACACTGCTGATAGATAAACAATTTAGTGTCTTTCAACTGAAAACTTCCTCCTAAAGACCATACAACCCAGGTTTGAGGGCAAAATTGGAGAAAGCGGTCCTTGAATATTTGCTACTCATAATTTATTCGCTCACGTGGTGTTGGGCCTAAGACATCATCAGACCTTAACTGTGTTTGCTGTCATTTGAACAAAGCAAATAGTGACAACTATTTTTTCCTCTTAATATAGTTTTAGTGGTAGAGATGAATTCATTCTTTTTATTTAGTAGTCCTAATATATTTTCTGTGTACAAAATAATAATGTACAAAATAATAAACTACAGAAGACTGAATAATTCTATATTTGGTTACCTTTTTTCCATAAGACACATTAGTAACTTTACACCTGAACCCAGTAATAGCCTTTAGAATCCTACAATGCTAGTGTTGAAAGGGGCTTAGAAACCACTTGTCCTTCATTTTGGAGATGAGGAATCTGAAGCAGAGACAGACTAATTTCTGCAAGAAGGCATAGAGAGAAACAATGAAAATATAATTAAAACCTGAAAACCGGCCCAGGCAATTCTTCACTATAATATTTGGTCCTGATTGTGAGCCAAGAACCACTTTCTCAGCCCCTTTAATTCACTCTATCCATGCCTGGTCACTTAAAAACTTTGCTGACTTCTGCAAATTACATATCAGCATCCCAGAAAATGTGGAGTTCATACACCTGAGATCTTTTGCTCAAGAAGAACTACTGTTCTTACTAGTCTATTAAATGGTGGTTCCTGGAACAAACAGACTGCCTCCAGTTGTATGTGGGCACCATAATAGAAAGGAGTGTCCGGATGTGGGACAGAATGGCCTAAATATGGTAGCTAAAACACAAAGTCCCGAGGGCAAAAAAAAAAAAAAAAATTACTTATAGAGAAAGCCCCCTTTACATGGCAGCACTGATGAAAGCTAGGACATTGAAAGATTATAGACTTTGGAAAATTCAAATGTTCTATGTTCAAGGCCTATGGTATATTCAGGCCAAAAAAACACGTACAAAGGCTCTAGGACTAAATGCGTGAGTCATGGAATTCACGCCCACGCTGATTCTACTGCACACTTTATACAACTACCCAAATCAAAACAGTAACACAGGCCTGGCCCCATAAAAACATATTTAAGTAATCCCTGTGGAATTTAGGGAAAAAAGCATACTGTCCAGATAGGATGTAGGCAGAACTCAATAAGATGCAAACATACGCGTACACTTTAAAATATGCTAGATGAGGACGTTTAACGGGTAAGTTTTTGTTTTGAATAAAGGATTTATTGCCCTAAACACACCGGACCTGAACTAGAAAGGGGTGTGAGAAAGCGGAGCAAGCATCAAGTTGTGTAAATCAATGTGGGAGTAACTCAGCGACCTGTTAACTCGTTGCCAAGTTCTCGGCGCCAGCCCTTTCCCGGGTGGAAGGAGGCCTCCTCTTGCCCCGGAGGAGAGGCATGGGTCTCGACCCCGGGTCTTCCCGCCGGCTCTGCTAGGTCCTTCCCACTCGCGTGCGCCGCTCCGAGCAGGGCAGGCCGGGGCGGGGACAAGAGAGTACTGAGGGAAGGGCCGAGGGCGGTCAGGGAGGGCGGCGGGCGGTTTTATTGTTTCCTTTCGCCCTCCTCCTCCCGCGCCTCGCCCCGGCGTCACTGGAAAGCAGCCCGGGCCGCCCGGCGGCGGGTTATTTATAGCGCGGGCTGCGCGCGCGTCACGGAGCCCGGCCCGACTGACGGGGCCGCTGACGCGCTTGGCCGCGGGGCCGAGTCCGCGGGGCTGCGCGCCGGGCGCCGGCGACAATGGGGTTCTGTGTGTGCAGCTGCCGTCGCCGCTGGGGGCCGGGGGAGGGGGGCGGGCAGCCGCTCCCCGACCCCCCTTCCTCTCGCCCGCGACCCCCCGAAAGGTAACCGGCCTCTTCTGCCCCTGGCCGGGCCCCGCCAGCTGCTTTTTTCTTTTCTTTTTAAAAAATTTAATCAGTTAAGTTTCCCTCGCCCCAACCGCTTCCATCTCCCCCGCTTTCCCTTCTGGCCCCCCAACATGACGAGACAGGGGGCTTTAGCCGGCCGGGGGCGACCGCTTTGTGCGTCGCGGGGAGCGGGACCCGCCCAAGGCGCGCCCAGCGGGGGACGCGGTGACCGAGGGGCCGGGAGCGCCGGGCAGGTAACGTATCCTGGACCAGGAGCTGGGGCTTTGTTTGGGTCGGGGGAAGGGAGGGGACCTGGGGTGGGTGTGGACGCCGGGCAGCCCTTCTGGGACTCCTGTCTCCCCTCCACTCCCCGCTCTCCGCCCCGCGGGCCGGCGCGCAGGAAGCCAACCTGAGTGTGTGGCGCGAGAAGCGAAAGAGAAACTTCTGCGTGACTAGCTGAGGCTCCTTCGAGAGGCCAGGACGCTAGAGGCCCCCACCCCTCCCCCCGCCGCCGCCGCCGCCGCCCCTCCCCCTCCCGCTCTCTCTCCTCGCCGGGGACTTTGGAGCCCTCCCTTCGCCCGCCCCCGCCCCGCGGAAGGAGGGACTGGCGAGGATTTTAGGGACTTCCTGGGACACGGAGACCGGCTCTGAACCATCCCCTTTCAGCTGTCGGAAGCTGGGCAAGCTAGCTCTGGAGCCTCTCGCACGTGGCAGGCAGGCAGAGAACTTGCTGTGCCTTCTAGGAAATTGCAATCGATTTGTAATGCAGTTTCGCTAATTGGGAGTTCAAAATTAAACTTTAATAAAGCATTTGTGTCGTCTCGTCTAATTGTGAAAGCTTCCATCCGTCCTGGTAGATAGACTCTGAGTCTCAAGTTAATGGCGCTAAGCTAGATTTCCCCCCAAGTACAATTCCGTCAGCCGGCGTCGGCGCAGCTGGATTTCCGTTAGGTACAGATGTTGCTAATGGCATCTTAAGCACGGATGGGCAGATAGCATACGGAATGCAACATGTTGCCATATGGTTCCGTTAGCCTTTCACCTCCAGGGATATCAATCACATATATTCTGGGAGGAACTTAATGACTCTCTGAACGGCAAAATGAATTACCTGGTACAATTTATATCCCTTGACCTGATACGTTATAACAACAGGAAGATAGCATCCCACAGTTTCTGTGGTATGAACTGAACTTCAGAGCTACATTTCAAATTTTATAACATCTATTTGTAGTGTGAGGGGCCCTGTCAAACCACTCTGGCTGAAAAATCCCTTTCTGTATTGTCCTTCTTCCCCCCCCCCCCCCCAACCTCTGGCTTATAGTTATAAAAGTTTAGCGAAACTGTTGTCTTGGTAATTGCCAATCAGCTGACCAAATACTAATTGAAGAGAGTATGGAGAAATAGAAAATACGATTTCCAGAGCTAGTGACTTAAGACCGATCATCAGGAACACCATACTTTAAGAACTCCCCAAATTAAAGGACTCCCAAGAAAAATCTATTTTGTGAATCGTTTCACTATAACTCCTAAAATCCATTTATTAACTCTTTGAAATTTTGTTTTTTTAATACTTCATTCTTAGGAAAGTAACTTACAAAAATGTACTCAGAAATATGAAATATAAGGACCTCCTTAGCAAAATAGTTTCTCTTCCCTCGGCAACTCACCTGAACTTGAATTCTGTATGTGGTGGTACTGGTGGTTTGTTTTTTTTTCTTTGGAACATGTCAGTGACAGCATACTGAAGTCACTGTTAGATCCTAGTAGAATGATCCTGTAATATTTCCCAGGTCTTTTTAAAAATATCCTGGTGATTAATAAAATGTTTGGCTCTAATTTCAGATTATAAACATGGTTGTCTTTTGCTGTATCCCTCCTTTTTCCTTCACTAATACAGAGATGCAACATTGCAAGACAAGAAACTTAAGTGTAAAAACAGTAAAATACTACAACTTTTTAAAAACTTTTTCCTATTAAGGGATATATGAAAGCTGTGGGCATACTATCTTTTAAAAGATTTTGCTTCCAACAATACATAAACCACATTAATTCATGTGAACTGATAAACTAGGGTAATACACAAAATAGACCTGAAAACATTTTCAGTCATGAAAGTTTCATAATTCATTTTTAAATTACAAGATAACGTCTCCTTTTTTTCTTTTTGTAATAGATGATTTTTTACCTAGTGCTTGAGTCCGGGCAATGATTTTGATAATTATGAAATAATATAAGATCTTTTTAGAAAATTTTATACAGAACAAAATAAGATATATCTGAGTTATGACAACCCTTACTGGAGACTGTTTTTGGGTAATCTTTTAATGGCTGAAATTGTATTTCTCTGTAGCATCAGCATTCAATGAGTTTTAACCTTGATCTGTAGTGAGGCTGTTAATCATGACTACATCTCCATGACTTCTGAATAGGTTGTGAGTGTGTCCTTTAATCAGTCACACAGAACTCGCCTTATAAAGCTGTTATTGTCATGAGCAGATACTGCAGGCTTTTGTCAAGCCCGGTGATTATTAACGTTTTCGTTCTTCAAAAGCCAGGCTGAAAGTCCTGCTGTGCTTTATTTCACAATTCAAGTCCATTAGTACGTAAAATCCTAAGCAGCAATATTTGCCTTTTCTCAAGTTAAAGTATTACGTACATCGTTCATAATTTCAGGCCCATTCATGGACAAAAACTATGTGTGTATTTGGTATACATATATAATAACAAAAACAAGATATGCGTCTTGCATCATGACTTATTTGAAGTGAAGATTTGATGGATGTCCATTGTTACTCTAGATGAGGTGGCTGGCTGCCAAGGCAATCCCTCTAGCTTTGAAAGTACTGGCATTGTTATTGTCTATCAGGGAATCACTTTCTAATTTTTAAGCTCCCAACTTCACCTCCCTCTTTCAGTATGGCCCTTCCATACTGCTAATCTGAGAATTTGTTTGAATGTGAAAACTTTTGAAAATGTGTTTGTTTTGGCCAAGATTTTCATCAGTATTTCTGGTTGCCTGCTGGTTTATCTTGAGCTGGCAAGTATGTTTTTAATTGAAAGTGAAGAAATACTATCAGGACAAGGTATATTCCCCATGCTCTGAGTAATTTTAATTGTGATGTAATCCTTGGTGCTTTCTTATCTTTTTTACTTATGAATGTATTTTAAATTATTTAAGATAGGACAGATTTACGCCTTTCTCAAGGTAATATGAGACAAGTCATGGATAGGCGTTAGGCCTCTATTAGAACACGTCATTCGAGTGGGTGGGGGTGGGGAGGAGAGCCCTCAGGAAAGAGTATACAGGCCCACTGCACTGGCCCTGTTTGCTTTTCAAATTTAAAACCCATATTGCTGTGTTGGAAACTTGTTTCTCTTTTATAACCTTTCATTTAATTTTTTTTTTTTTTAAACTGTCAATCTGTAAATATTTAACCAGCCAAGCAGGAAACAGTCTTTTATTCTCAACTATATGCAGCTTTGTTTTTATCTGAGTTAGTGTGAGGGGCATGCAAATACATAAAAATTTGATTTGGTTTTCCTTACTTTGAAGATTGACAGAGGCTTCTTTAGTTAATCTTGTTCTATTCCATGTTCTGTATTCAGATATTGAAATACAGTATTTTTATACATTTATAAGATTGTGTTTGCATTTATTTATTTATTTTTTTTTTTAAAGCATGTAGCCTTGAATGTTTGTTCTACTTTTTTTTTTTTTTTCTTCACATCATTACTCTGGTACTGCTTGATGTAACTTGATTAGCTCCCTCCCCAGTCATGATTGGTAATTAAAATAGGCATTAAAATTAGTCACTTAGCAATTTTGCTGTTCAATTGGCAATTAAATTACTTAATTGCAATTAAAGTCCTAATTTTAATTGGCAAAATGATAGATGTAGATTTAAGATAATATGTATAAATACTTTAATAAGTGTCTATATAAGGATTACTTAATTACTCAACTTCAAGTTTATGCTGTTAACTTTAGAACTTTTAAGTGAGCAATGAAATTTATATTACATCTATTCAAAGAATATGGTAATTAGATTTATTACTTATCACTATAAGGGTCCTTGCTATAAGTTAACTTTTGTAATGTTAAAATTGTAGACTTGTTAATTGCAGAATTATGTTGAGAAAGAGGGCATATATGTCTTTGTCGTAATATATCAATAACATGTCTTCAGTTTTTATTAAATTGAAAAGTTGGTGAAAAAAAGTGGTTATTTTATCATTAAAGGTAAAATTAAAAACTAGCTAGCTGTTATATATAATGAAGACTCTTGCAAAGTGTATGTATTTTATCTACTAAAAGAAAATCCTACATAGTACTATGATGGTTACTGATGTTATTAGCTACTTTTACAATTTCAAATGCCCTTGGTGTTTTCTTAGCATATAGCACCTTATTCTCAGAACCTTTAAAGCATTTTTCAGGACTTTGTACTTTTTAATGACTCCCATGTTTAGTGAAATTAGCAATAAAATCTAAAACCAAAGTAACCCTTCCTTGCTTAATCAAAAAGAAGTCTTACATAAGAAAATATTGAAGATTGCTAGGTGTGGGAGGAGGGGAGAATGGAGAATTATTAAATGGTTACAGAGTTAGAGTTTTATAAGATTAAGAGTTACGGGGGTAAGTAGTGGTGATGGGTGCACAACAGGATGACTGTATTTAACACGATTAAACTGTACATTTAAAATTGTAAGATGGTAATTTTTATGTGTGTTTTACCACAGTAACAAAAAAAAGTATTAAGTGGTTAATTTAAAAGTATTTAGGAGATAGTTACTGAGAGTCAAGAACTAGAGAAAAGATGAAGGATTTTTATTATGCAAAATACTTTTTGAGTGGCATGAGGTTTTACCATATGTTCAGTTTTATAATTTTAATTTACAAGTAGATGCTTCTAGAAAAAATGAGAGCTGTTTTCTTCTGCACATCTTTACACATTTCTAGAACTGAGTTCTGTATCAAAGAAACAATTTTTAAAATCTTTGGATTAAGTGATTTGGGATGAAAAACGGGCTGGGTAAAACTGAGTAAAAGCCACAACTACCCAAAATGTAAATTACCAGCTAAGCATTTTACTTATTCTCTAGGCATCTCATAGAAAAGGAAAAAATGATTGGTTGATTAATATCTTTTTAATGCAAGTGAAATGGCAAAGTAAATAACTGGAAACCATCCATATTAAAAAATGATTATGTATTTTCAGAAACTGAGATTTTTTTCAAAGTGAAAATTTCTATCACTAATATAAAACTGAATGACAATAAATTACATGAAATTTGTCCAAATATAACCTAAAATAAATTTCATTTTTATGCTTAACATAGATTCCATTAACTAATGTTATGAAATTTCTTCAAGTTACCTTGATTCTTATAGAATAACAGTTGTGTTTGTTTACTATATTTTAACTGTGAGAGCTAAGGGCTACTCTGAGTACATTTGGGGGGAATAGTGAAATAAATCCCTGAAGATCCCTTTCCCATGCATTATGATAGAAAATCCTTATGGAATTAAGGATTCCATAGAATTAAGAATTAAATCCATATTTGCTTTCTAAATCATACCAAAAATCTCAATTTTATTAAGTATAATCTGCTTAGCCTTGCATAAAATAAAATGCTTAGATTTAGATTTGAGTATGTATTATTTACATTGTTTTTTATGAAAATGTTATATATATATATACACACACACACACCAATATGTTCTGCTTCATACTGGCTAATATCATAAAAGATAATATTATTTTCCTATGTGCTTTTTCTGAGGTCATCTAATACTGTATATTGACAAATAATAATATTGTAATTTTAGTTGGTTTCAAAAAAAGGAGCTCTTACAGGTAGGATCAGTTTTTATTCCCATTTATTTTAAATTGTTAAAAATACTGACCTTCATTTGGGGTAACTTTATGTATTTATACATAGCAGTAATTTAAAGTTATATCAGATTCTGGGCCCTGAAAGAAACATTATTGTCATTTTAATTGAGTTATAAAGTAGTTTATATTCAAGAATCTATTTACGTTCAAGAATCTTATAGGATTGCAGTCATATAAATGCAGAATTTCAGTTTCTTTTAGCCTAGAGCATCATTTGAACATTTTCTAAAAGGTTGTTCAATTCTACATTTTGATTCCATTATATGTGTAATTAAACCTCTGTGCACAAAAGCATTCTCTTATGTACTAGCAAATACACCCACAGGAATCCTCTTATAAACTATAATTTATTTAAACATGTAATCATAGGATTTTAAAACATGCTTTCATTTTTCCAAACTATATGCCAATTTGAACTGCTTGGTGATAAAATGAAAGATTTTATTACCATTTTGATTTTTTTTTCCTCTGTGACCTGACAGTTAAATATGGGTGGGCGGAAATAAAGAAAACCTATTGTGAACCTAATTTCAGTGTTAAACTGTTTCCCTTTTTGAGAAAAATAGAAGAGAATCAAAGATTTGTAGTTATTTATGAATTCCAGCAGAATATGAATGTCTGGGCCTGCTGCAAGATCTCCTGGAGCTTTACCCAAGTAGTAAATAGCTAGGGGTGGGTGTGTGTGTGTGTGTGTGTTCGCGCGCGCGCTTGTGCGTGTATTTGTATGACGGTGTGTGCTTGTGTGTGTTTGTGTGATGGTGTGTGTGTGCTTGTGCATGTATTTGTGTGATGGATCATCCTGAATGTTGTGGAGTCAGGCCCCCTACTGACAGCATCAGTCAATTACAGACATTGGCCCTTCTACTGAGACCTGCCTTTCATGAGAATCTGTTGGGGACACAAGAGTCTGGTGTTTTGAGCGTGGTGGTTCTTTTTTACACTTTCTAATGTCTACCGGATCCTTTCCACCCGGAGCACATGTGAGCCCTACCAAAAACGCCAACCCAAAAAACAGCTTACCCAATAATTGGTTTAAGAGTCTATCGGTCTTTGATTCTGATGTGTCTTAATAAGAAGACACACTTCCTAGCAGCTATTGTAGAATAGGGATTTGAGGAAGAGAGAACTCGTATGGATTGTAGAAAAGAAGGCCAAAAAGCCACTTCTTTCCCCTCGCATGTTGATGTTATATCCGATTCATTCCCAGTTGCTAATAATTGTTAACAATAAGCTCCTGTGAAAACTGCGTTTCGATCTTGGGTGCATAAAAGACTTGAACGAAGGCTCTGTTACCAAGAAGCCAGACTCGACAGGTTGCTGTGACAGAATAATGCTTCATATTACAGTGTTTGTCTTCTTGGAGTTCACTTTAAGAACTCCAGCACACCTTTTCCATTCACTGGGAGAGAATTTTCAAACTGTCCCCAGACTCACCCCGGGCTAAAGCCAAATGTTTTTTAAAATGGTTTAAGGGAGGAGGGGCGTGTTGAGGGAATGCACCTCCTTAAGATCTGCATATTTGTGTTTGGAGAGTGGTGGTTACAACCTTAAAGTTCTCCTGGCCCCCGCCTTCCTAGAAATATATTAAAAAATAATAACTGCCACCCCAGCATGGCTGCGCTTGAGTTTCCGACTGCCTGAAAATAGCTGCTGGGAGCCTGGCCCACCGCTGGGATCAAGGAAAGCACCCTCAGGCCGCGCCCTGCTCCCTTGCGGAAGGGGAAGGGAACCCGGGAGGGCGCCACAGAGCTAGCGCTGCTGCTATTTTGGGCCCAGCTGGGCGGGTGCGTCAATGCCTGCGCCCCTGCGTCACCGCCACCCCCACCCCTTTCCTTCTCCCCGGCTCTCCAAACTCTCACTTTTTCCCTTTCGTTCGCGTGGAATCGCTTCTGCCCACAGGGCGCTGACGCTACCCAGCTCATGCTAATAAGCTATTCTTCCCCCTCCTCCCCTCATCCCCCTACTTGCACACCCTCACCCGCCACCACAACACGCCCCCTCCAACAGACACACACACACATTCGCACACACTTCCTGGTTTTATTTTTTCTCTTGCCCGCTAGGGCACCGCCGAGCCGCTACGGCGGCAGCAGCGGCAGTCGCAACATCTGGGGGAAACTTAAGGTGGTCACGTAGGTTTTCCCAAGGCTGCAGCGTGGAAGAGCCTGTGGCTTCTCGGGGCAGCCTCGGGGCACTGATGGCAATGCCTCTCCGGCCGCCGAGGAGCAGGAGGCGGCGGGAGCGGGCAAAGGCGGGGGCTGGGGGTGCAGATTAGGACTGAGCGGCTCCTGGACTTGGAGAGCTCCCAGGCACTCTCGGCCCGCCTGTACTGGGAACCTCAGGATGAGGGGTCCAAAGGGGTCCCGCAGCCTGGAAGTCAGCCACACCAAGAGGGAGGGGCGGCTGCAAATCTTCGCAGGCGGAGGAAGGGGACGCCCCCTCCCTCCCCGGGTGACTCCCCCCGCTCCACTGGAGAAGTCCCAAAGCCCGGCCAGCTCTGGTCCAGGAACCAGGAAGCGAGCTGACTCCCGGGAGAAGCTTGTTTCTTTGCTGGAGAGCGCCTTGTGCCCTCAGTCTGGAGGGTGGATTGCCTTGCGAATTGCAGTCGGCCGAAGCTAGGGCGACCGCGGGGGTGCGGCGAGCTCCGGCCGCCCTCCGGGCCCTCTCCTGGGAGAGCTGAACCCACACACAGTGCGCTTCGGAGAGATCCAGCCAGCTCCGTCCTCTGTGTCCCTGGGTTTAGTCTTGCCCCCTTGGCTCTCAGATTGTGGCTTCCAGAGCCCTGGTGCTTCAGGGGAGGGTCGATTTATTTTCCTAAAACTCGTGAAAAGGAACGAGTTGATGGGCATCCAGGAGCGTCGAAGTATGAGAGTTGGTAAAAGGTGAGACTAAAGCACCTTTTTGCAGAACACACCTGTTGCCCGTTGCTCGGCTGCATTGTCTGCGAAAGGAAAGAGGGCGACGCCTCACTCTGACTTTTGGGGTCCCTGAAGGGCTGGGTCACGGCTACCCTTTCCTTTTCCCTCCCCTCCCCACGCACCACGTCCTCCCTCGCACGTGAGCCCTGCGAGGAAAGAAGGAAACACAGAAAATAGGCCCTCCTTACTCTCTTCCACTTTGGAGAGGGTGTGTGTTGGGGCGCGGGGGTGGGATATGCCAGAGGAGAAGGCCAGGGACAGGAAAAGAGAGAAAAGGGGGATGCACTGGACTAGGGAAATCCCATGCCAATTATAGGAGCCCTCTGAGCGTCTCGTGTCATGGGACATCTGCACTCGCTTCCGCTAACGGGGGTGGCAGTCGTGGGTGGATGAGGTTAGGGCGCTGCCAGGCACGCCCCATCTCGTGCAATTCCAGGTGCTGGTACCTGGCCTACGCTTGGGTTCCCTTCCGCCGGGCTTTTGTTGCACCTTCTCCCACGTGTGAGCTGCTGGGCGGCAGCGGTGGCGCGGGGGTTTGGTGGGGGGAAGGTGAGGTGAGATGTCGAGGCGCTGCGGGTTGCGCGGACCTGAGTGGAGAGGTCACACCTCTTTCGGAAAAAGAAAAAAACCTAGCTGGCTACCAAGGTGAACCCTGAACAGTTCCCACCTTAAAATCGGCCCTGCTCGTGACGTCAGGTCGGAAATATACCAAAGCGAGCGCTGGCCAGGAGTCTGGGGAGAGCGGCCGCGCGGCGATTGGGCGGCGGGCCGCTGACGCGCGCTGACGCGCGGAGACTTTAGGTGAATGTTGGCAGCGGCAGCGCGAGCCACATAAACAAAGGCACATTGGCGGCCAGGGCCAGTCCGCCCGGTGGCTCGCGCTAGGCTCCGCGGTCCCGCTCGCCTGCCCAGCCGGCCGCCTTCCCCTGCTCCCTACCCGCTCTCGGTGCCGCGATTCCCTTCGCCCCTCTCGCCCACCCCTCCCCGGCCCTGCCACCCAGACTCCCGGAGGGAACTACACTTCGGCCGAGTTGAATGAATGAAGAGAGACGCAGAGAACTCCTAAGTGAGTAGGTGCGGCTGACACAGCTCGCATTCTTTTATCCTTCTTTCTTCTTTTGCACGTCTCTTCTTTCCGTTTGTCTGGTGCAGGTTCTCTGGAATTGGGCGCCGGAGGCGCGGAGCGCGAGTGGGGCCGAAGGATGGGGAGTAGGTGTGCGCAGCTCCAGAGGGCATTTTGTCGAAACTCCTGCTTTGCCACCCCGCAGAGGCTTCCTGGCTCCTCATTGGTGGACGTGGAAGGGAGCTTGCACAGTTTGGGGAGCTGCGGACTTGCCCGCGGAAATGTGCGCAAAGTTTGCTCTTAGTGCGGAATTGATTTAGGTCTTTGGACACGTAGACTCCAAGTCCTGTGTATAAGAGGGGCCTGGACGCGGCCCAGAAAGTGACAGGAAGAGAGAAAGTTCTTCAGTTTATGTGTTGCTTGGGAACTGTGTCACCGCGGCTGGACAGCGTGCCCGAGTTTCCTGGGTATTGTTGAGTGAGGAGAGGTGGTTGGTAGAGTGACCTGTTACTAAGTTGCTTGAAAATTTCTGGTTTTCACGTGTGCCGCGCTTGTTTGTGAGTTTGACAGAGAGAGAGAGACAGAATATTTAGAGTAGTTGTGAAGCTGCAGAGTTAACAGAGGGTTAATATCCAGTACAGGCATATCTGTCAAGGGCTGGGAGTTGGGGGTGGTCAAGAGTCCCTTTCTTTCTACTTTTTTTGGTTACCCTCCCTCCTCCATGAAGCAAGACTGTGACTGGGGTGGGGGGTGGGGGAGGAAAAGAGACTTGGATGTTTGGCTTTCTGTTTCATTAGTAATAAAATTGTCTATGCTCTAGAATGCCTTCCAAGTGGGAACATCTGAAAATTACTCGGACAGAAGAATGCCTTGTTCCAGCAAGTAGGCAGATTGTGCAAGGCTGGATAGGGAAGGTGCTCAGCTTGTTATGCTGAGAGGTACTTCTACCACTGGTGCCAATATTGGATAAGCAGTATTTCCCTCTCTCTGCAACTCACCTAAGATGCTCTTGACAAAATATGGTCCCCTCTTTCCGCTCCTTGGCCATTAAAGATGAAAGACATTTCCTGGAAAAGTGAATGTCAATTCACCTGTATCCCCAAACCCAGTGCTCAGTCAGAAGCTCTTAGGAAATCCAGATGCTTCCATTCAGATTGCCTTCAGGGCTCCCCAGGCCTTACTAACATTTTGTACCTTCCTAGGTGTGGAGGGAGAGACTGTTTTTACATTTTATATTCTTGACTTCTACTTTCCTTACCCTGTACTAGATGAAAAGCCAATTTCACCACAGGGGGGAAAAAATCAGGAGAAGGTTCCAATGCTGTATTTTATTAAATCCTAGTTTCTTCTTATTTAGTTCTGAATTAAACTAAAATGGAAATGACACTCCCTCCCACTGTCCCACACATACGCAGCAAAGGGGCTAGTTTATTTCATCATAAGTATTAACTAAGTACATGGAATAACTTTCCTCCTTTAGAATCTTCTCTCTGCCAAGACTGATACAGTCCATGGGTGAAATTTTCTGTTTCCAGCCATCTCTTCTACACATCCATTTTAACTGCTAAGTTTGATAAAGGCTACACACTAATTTCTAATTAAACAATCAAGAAGGGCACAGAGGGGCCTGCCTAGTGATACAGATGTCCAGCCAAATCAGTCCAGAAATTCACCCTAAGGCTTCCTGTGTCTTCATTTCAGGGAGGCGATCTGACAGGCTGGGCTCTCCACTGCTCTTCTAAAAATCTTGGAAACTTTGTCCTTCATTGAATTACGACACTGTCCACCTTTAATTTTCTCCAAAACGCCTGTAACTCGGCTGAAGGTTAGTGCCACTTCATTTCCCCCCCTCCCTTGAGTTCCTTAAACGTCAAGAAACAGGGCAATGCGAGCGATCTTTCCCCGCAAACCCTGTAACTTAAGTTTTTCCCCAACCCATCGCCTTCGGGAACAAGTTTCTCATTGTGCAATTCAACTTCATTTCTGGATTGAGCTTGCTGAACCCGAGCTTCAGAGGAAAGGCTCATGGGAACGGGAATGCTCCTGAAAAGGGTGAAGGGGGAGGCGTTGGAAATATCCGGGAATGGAGACCCTAATAACTTTCCAGTTCAGGGTCTTTATTGGGTCAGCCTTTCCTTGCTCCGCACTGTTCCGATCCGCAGTAATCGCGCTCTCCGCCGTTCCTCTCGCGCCCCTTCTTGCTCTCTGACCGCTGCGGGCTGCCGGTGTAGCTCCAGGTGTACCCGAGCCCGGGAGAAAGTGTTCACTTGACCAGGCTGAGTGTATATTACCCTGTTTCATTTCCAGCCATGCCTTGTGTTCAGGCGCAGTATGGGTCCTCGCCTCAAGGAGCCAGCCCCGCTTCTCAGAGCTACAGTTACCACTCTTCGGGAGAATACAGCTCCGATTTCTTAACTCCAGAGTTTGTCAAGTTTAGCATGGACCTCACCAACACTGAAATCACTGCCACCACTTCTCTCCCCAGCTTCAGTACCTTTATGGACAACTACAGCACAGGCTACGACGTCAAGCCACCTTGCTTGTACCAAATGCCCCTGTCCGGACAGCAGTCCTCCATTAAGGTAGAAGACATTCAGATGCACAACTACCAGCAACACAGCCACCTGCCCCCACAGTCCGAGGAGATGATGCCGCACTCCGGGTCCGTTTACTACAAGCCCTCCTCGCCCCCGACGCCCACCACCCCGGGCTTCCAGGTGCAGCACAGCCCCATGTGGGACGACCCAGGCTCCCTCCACAACTTCCACCAGAACTACGTGGCCACTACCCACATGATCGAACAGAGGAAAACGCCGGTCTCCCGCCTTTCCCTCTTCTCCTTTAAGCAGTCGCCCCCCGGAACCCCCGTGTCTAGCTGCCAGATGCGCTTCGATGGGCCCCTGCACGTCCCCATGAACCCGGAGCCAGCGGGCAGCCACCACGTGGTGGACGGGCAGACCTTCGCCGTGCCCAACCCCATCCGAAAGCCCGCGTCCATGGGCTTCCCTGGCCTGCAGATCGGCCACGCGTCGCAGCTGCTCGATACGCAGGTGCCCTCCCCGCCGTCGCGGGGCTCCCCCTCCAATGAAGGGCTGTGCGCTGTGTGCGGCGACAACGCGGCCTGCCAGCACTACGGCGTGCGCACCTGTGAGGGCTGCAAAGGGTTCTTTAAGGTGAGCCAGGTCGGGGGCGGAGGAGGCAGCTAGGGGCCCCCTACTGCCCAGAGCCTCAGAGTGCTTGCTCCGCTGGGGCGCAGGCTTCGGACTCTAACTGGTCTCCAGCGACTCCCCGGGTCCCTGAAAGCTGCCTTGCCGCCGCCCCTGGGCTGTGGCGGGGGTTTCTGGGTGCCTGAGAAAGGCAAGTAGGAAGGCGGGGAGACCCGGGGTCGCATCTCCTCACGAGGCCGACCCTGGCCGCCCCCCGCCTGAAGTTGCTGGAGCTGAGGTGGAAGAGGGTCATTTGCATGTGCTAGGAGCTGTCTTCTTGGTTCAGATTGAAATTGGTTAGGACAGAGAACCGTGTCTGAGCTAACCAAGTGGAACAGAATTCCCTGTGGTCAAATTAAGTGATCTCTTTATTTCGCCATCCTGATTGAATAATCTTATCATTTTAAATAGAGAAGGTCTCTAAGGAATGTAAATAATATGAATGCCCACGAATTTGTATTTACTGAGCGTCTCCTTCTCCTTCTCTTGGCATATAAAACACAGCAAGGAGCGGAAGGTTAGCTCAAATGTTAACGCTATCAATTTTCTTCTGTTAAATGCCCTGGGGGAGGGGAAAGAAAAGAGAGAGAAAGGAAAAAGGAAAAAATAAAAAGGAGTTGTGTATGTGTTTGTTTATGGTGAGGGAGTGTGGACCCTGTCCTCTCAGAAATTGTCCCTGGATTCCCTGAATTGTTGGATTTTCAAGAGAAAAAAAAATTTTTTCCCGGCCTATATTGTCTCCTTTTGCAGCGCACGGTGCAAAAAAACGCGAAATACGTGTGTTTAGCAAATAAAAACTGCCCAGTGGACAAGCGGCGCAGGAATCGCTGTCAGTACTGCCGGTTTCAGAAGTGCCTGGCTGTTGGGATGGTCAAAGAAGGTAGGTTGGGACAACAGCCCACTCCCCAGTCTTCGCCTTTGGGAAACTGCTGCCCCTATCCTAACCCCGCTTTCTACTTCCCAGAGCCGGGCGAGGGGAAGTGGAGGGTGTCTCCGGCTTTCTCCCACCCGCCTCTGGCCTCTATGACCAGGCAGCTGCATGCCAGCCCATTCTGCCCAAGAGAAAGCCGCCAGGCCCTCCTCGCCTTTAACTATACGACCCATTTGGAAGAAGACATAAAACAACCCCGCATTTTTTATGCTTCTCGTCAGTAAAGGCTTTACAAGCAGTGGGGCCCGGGCGCTGCCCGATGCAGGGGCGCCCCCGGCGGCTGTGGCCTTCCTTGGGGAGGGGTCTAGGCGGCAGCTGGGTCCTGCTTGGGAGAGCCGCGCTCAACCGACTGTTCCTTTGCAGTGGTTCGCACCGACAGTTTAAAAGGCCGGAGAGGTCGTTTACCTTCCAAACCGAAGAGCCCGCAGGAGCCCTCTCCCCCTTCGCCCCCGGTGAGTCTGATCAGTGCCCTCGTCAGGGCCCATGTCGACTCCAACCCGGCTATGACCAGCCTGGACTATTCCAGGGTAAGAAGCTGGAGGGGGTTTCATTTGGACAAAGCGACAGATGGGCAGGACCCCTTCCCCACACCTGTCAGTAACCCCTCAGGCCCAAGGGACAGAGGAGGCATGCAAGGGTCTGGCTTCACTGCTCTGGGCAGGGCCACAGAAGACGGATGGTGTTGCTGGGGGTGTGGACATGAGGACAGGGCAGGGGAAGAAAAAGAAGATGAGCCACAGTGGTCAGATCTCTTTAAGGCCCCTTCCCAGTACCTGGGTGCACACCAATACTCAGCACACCAATGCCTCTGATGCCCAAACCAGAGGCGATGCAAAAGCTCCCACTTGGGTTCTACCCCAGTCCTCCAAGGAGAAGCTTTAACCCCCACCTTCTCTGGTGCTGTCAGGGAGAGGGACAGCTGCTTGGGGTTGGGGAAGGGGAAGCGAGGAGGTGTCAGGAATGGCAGTGGGTGGGGGAATCAAGTGGTCAGATTTCTCTTTTACCCCAGCTATGAGGAATGTGTGGACTTTAATTGGAGGAAGTATGTCAGGCAACCTAGACGGCACTGCAATTTTATGAAGATTTGCAAAGGGTGACTCTGCTCAAGAACCACTCCGGCACTGGCATGAATACTAACGTGTCAATTGTTTTGTGGAGATAAGAGTGAACATTTCCCAGGGCTGGTTGGCACTGTATTTAGTCTGTATGAAAATGGTAATTTACATATTTAAAGCAGCGACCTCATAGCACCATCCCTAATTGAATTAATTGCCCCGGAACATCTAATTTCCTTACTGGTCAGAGAGAGGTTTAATTGTTATAAAAACCTGGCTCCCCTACTAGAAATGAGGTTAGCAATTTCACGGGTTATATATTTTAGAGAACCTCATTAAGTGCTTTTTAAAATGAAATTCCAGTTCCAGGCGAACCCTGACTATCAGATGAGTGGAGATGACACCCAGCATATCCAGCAATTCTATGATCTCCTGACTGGCTCCATGGAGATCATCAGGGGCTGGGCAGAGAAGATCCCGGGCTTCGCTGACCTGCCCAAAGCCGACCAAGACCTGCTTTTCGAATCGGCTTTCTTAGAACTATTTGTGCTGCGATTAGCCTACAGGTAATGGAAGGCTGGGAATGAAGGAAGAGAGGAATCAAGGAAAAGAAAGAGGAAAAGGGGGAAAAGGGTGGAGGGAGAAAGAGAGGAGAACAGATGTGAAATAAAAGAGAAGATAGGAAGGAAAGGGGAATAGATAAAAGGAAGAGAAGGGAAGCAGTGAGCATAGAAGCCTTGTATGAATAGAATGGAGGTGGGATAGGGGGCGTTCTTGATTGTTATGAAATTAGACCCTTTCAAGGTCCACTGGTCTACGTTTTATTAACTCTTGGGTAATTAGGTGCCTCTTAAATCCCTCATTTATTGCTCTTCAAGTAATTAGTTGTTTAGCCTTTTTTTTTTTCTCTCTCTCTCTCTCTTTTTCTCCCCTCTCTCTCTTTGGTATTAATTGCAGGTCCAACCCAGTGGAGGGTAAACTCATCTTTTGCAATGGGGTGGTCTTGCACAGGTTGCAATGTGTTCGTGGCTTTGGGGAATGGATTGATTCCATTGTTGAATTCTCCTCCAACTTGCAGAATATGAACATCGACATTTCTGCCTTCTCCTGCATCGCTGCCCTGGCTATGGTCACAGGTCAGTACCACAGGCACAGGGCATTTCTCCTCCTGAACTTTCCTTTCCCACCGATACTCCCTGGTCCTGTCAGCTAGCTAACTGCTTAGTGCATTCCTCTTTTGTTTCTGATTGTGTTTTCTGCAGAGAGACACGGTCTCAAGGAACCCAAGAGAGTGGAGGAGCTGCAAAACAAGATTGTAAATTGTCTCAAAGACCATGTGACTTTCAATAATGGGGGTTTGAACCGCCCCAACTATTTGTCCAAACTGTTGGGGAAGCTCCCAGAACTCCGTACACTTTGCACACAGGGGCTACAGCGCATTTTCTACCTGAAACTGGAAGATTTGGTACCACCACCAGCAATAATTGACAAACTTTTCCTGGACACTTTACCTTTCTAAGACCTCCTTCCATGCACTTCAGAGAAACTGGAAAGAAACCTAAAACTGTCCAGAGGGGGCAAGTGACAAGGGCAGAGAGATCCCCCTGAGCTGTCTCAGCTCTAGTCAGCCCCCTCCCCTTCCAAACACCCTGACCCTTGATCCCTAAAGAAAAAAACAGAAACAAAAAAACAAAAAACTGTTGCTATTTCCTAACCTGCAGGCAGAACCTGAAAGGGCATTTTGGCTCCGGGGCATCTTGGATTTAGAACACGGACTACACACAGTACTGTGGTATAAACTTTTTATTATCAGTTTAAAAATCATTTTATTGTTCAGAAGGAAGATTGCTAATGTATAATGGAAAACATTTGGCCACATTTGGTTGTTGCAGTTAAAATAAATGTAATACACATACACACACACACACACACACGTTGTAAGAGGACCCACAAGTATTGCCCTTTAAAAGATTTCAAAGTTTTCTGCTGTAAAGAAAGCTGTAATATATAGTAAAACTAAATGTTACGTGGGTGGCATGAGTTGAAGAAGGCAAAGGCTTGTAAATTTATCCAATGCAGTTTGGCTTTTTAAATTATTTTGTGCCTATTTATGAATAAATATTACAAATTCTAAAAGATAAGTGTGTTTGCAAAAAAAAAAAAAGAAATAACTACTCAAAAAAGGGACAAGCATGTTGATTCTAGGTTGAAAATGTTATAGGCACTTGCTACTTCAGTAATGTCTATATTATATAAATAGTATTTCAGACACTATGTAGTCTGTTAGATTTTATAAAGATTGGTAGTTACCTGAGCTTAAACATTTTCTCAATTGTAAAATAGGTGGGCACAAGTATTACACATCAGAAAATCCTGACAAAAGGGACACATAGTGTTTGTAACACCGTCCAACATTCCTTGTTTGTAAGTGTTGTATGTACCGTTGATGTTGATAAAAGAAAGTTTATATCTGGATTATTTTGTTGTCTAAAGCTAAACAAAACTTGCATGCAGCAGCTTTTGACCATTTCCAGAGTGCTTATAATATACATAACTCCCTGGAAATTACTGAGCACTTTGAATTTTTTTTTAACGTCTAAGATTGTCAGTTAATATATTATTTTATGTTTGAGTAAGAATTTTAATATTGCCATATTCTGTAGTATTTTTCTTTGTATATTTCCAGTATGGCACATGATAGGAATCACTGCCTTTTTTTCTATGGTGTATGACAGTTAGAGATGCTGATTTTTTTTTCCTGATAAATTCTTTCTTTGAGAAAGACAATTTTAATGTTTACAACAATAAACTATGTAAATGAACAGAATTTTGTCTTCTTTCTGGGTTAGGTAAAAATGATTACTAAACAGCAATATACAATAGACAGAGTTGGAGATTGATTTGGGATAGGTCATTTATTCAACATTTGAGTTTCAAACTGACAGCCTAGACCTATTCTGGCAAAAGGAACTGGAAAATTGAACTAATTATCCAGAGAATTCAGAACAACATTTTTCCTTAACCAGAACTTTCCAGTGTGGCAGCATGCATTTATCAGAATCAGGTGAGAATATCTCAACTCTTCTATTGACTTTGCTCTGAAAGCTAAGTGCAACTTTCATAGGAGAAGTTCAGAAGACCCAATAGCATTTGAACTTTTCCAGTTTTGAAGTCCTGTTGGGTTTTTTGTCTTGCATGATGTTTAGAAAGTATCTTTTTAAGACTCTGTCTACACAGATTTGAAGTGTATTGTATATAATCTCTGATTTTTTCCAATTCCTTGTAAAGGGTCTTGGAGGAAGAGTCAAGCATTTTGGTCCCTTTGGGTCAGTGGTCTTTGGCATAGAACAGAACTCAGTTAAAGACATTTCTTACAAATATTTTCCTCCTTCAGTGAATAGTGATGAGGTTCAATTTGCTGTCTTAGAATAATATAGCTGTCTTAAAAGTTTCTCGGATAAAGAATAAAATATCAATTTGTCAGGCTCTGGTTCTTTTTAGGTACAAACAAACTATATCACAGTATCTAGGCTTCCACTCAGTACTAACTTTTGGCAAAAAAAAGTAGTAAAGTCACTTTTGGTCTCAGCTTCCTCTCAGTGACCTGGTCCAGCTAGTCGTAAATTCTGGGACGTGTAGGATGGGGATGATTTTCTTCCTTGATCCTAGTGAGTTACAGATGGACTCCTGGTCACTGAAATTGACAAAAAGAGTAATTATTTTTTTAAATGCAGAGTTAGTAAATTGCCAGGAGAGTTCTCAGGTTTTATTTTTAGTTTACCTTTGCTTACTTTTTTTTTTAAGACATGTTTTGTGGGTCGAGCAACAGAGAGAAGGCAGGTCTCGGTGGTAATTTGAGGTTATTTTCATGTGATGCGCTTCTCTACAGGTAACTCTGAGAGGCAAAAGTTGGTGGCCACATAAAGAGATTAAAAAATAAGCGGAATGTTTGACGCCCTTGCTTTCTTGAAAAGATGAGGCTTGCCATTTCCTTTTATTTTTCACAACTTCTGCCCACTAATAAGCTGAGAGAAAGAGAAAGCTCTTTAGAAATGTTGGAGTCTGCAGAGCCGTCAGCAGTCTTCTCCCAGGTGTCTGCAGCCCGGAGACAATTACATCCCGACTCGGAATCCTCTAGAGTTGAACCCAGAAACGAACTCTGTTGCAGGTTCTCCCTTAAGGCAGCGGTTGCGCATCACCCGAGGCCAATGGGGTATCAGGTAGTGCGCCTCCCGAGAATTTGGGGTGAAAGGAGGGAGGGGTGACTCTCTCCCGTGTCCGCTTGCAGACTGAACCGGCTCCGCGTATATTTAGTTGTAATTCCTAAACTGAAAAGTGGCTAGCGCTTTTTCTGCTTCACAGTTACCGAGTCCGTTTCCAACTCCCCGAAGCGCACCGGGGTGTGCGGGGGAGCCTCGGAGATGTCTCGCCTGCTGCTTCCGGGATCTATGAGGTTGAGGACTTTGCTTGTCTTGGTCTTTCTAGGAGTAAAGGCCAGGAAAATCAACAGACACGCTGTTTTGCCAGAGACAGACTTTGTGTGGAACTTCTCTAGAAAGAGATGAAAACTTTATACTGGGGGCTTCGTATTCCCCTCCCCTTCCCAAGTCCCCTTAAGAATTTCAGTTGTTTGTGTCGTTTTAGCAATGAAACATGTTTTATCATTGTTAGAAGACATGACCAGACCCTTCTCAGTTCTGAAAGAAGGTCTAATTTCTTAGTCTTCACAGTTTCTAGACCCACGGTGAAGGGTTGCTTAGAATGCCCTGAATTGAAAATCCCATGGACGGAGGAGCCTGGTAGGCTGCAGTCCGTGGGGTCGCTAGAGTCGGACAGGACTGAGCGACTTCCCTTTCACTTTCATGCATTGGAGAAGGAAATGGCAACCCACTCCAGTGTTCTTGCCTGGAGAATCCCAGGAACGGGAAGCCTGGTGGGCTGCCGTCTATGGGGTCGCACAGAGTCGGACACGACTGAAGCGACTTAGCAGCAGCAGCAGCAGCCCTTAATACCAAACACGGATGAGCAGTGCAACAGCCTGTTACTTGGTGGGCTCCGCTTCTTTACCGTCCAGGCGACTGCCGAAGTCTCTCGATCCGACCTTGCGCTTTCGGAAAGGGATCAAGAGAGGGAAAGAGTGTTTGAATTTCTGGTCCTGATTCTAACAAGAGAGATAGCCTGGTCCCGGAAGCTCATAGCACCCTGCAGTGACAGCGGCACCCAACGACCTTATCCTGTGTATTTCTTTTTGCTGCTCCACTCCGTCCCTCGAGAGTCGATGTGCCCCCTCCCCCCAAAAAAACTTATCATAAGTCTTATTGGACACTGGTTCTCAGAGTGCAAGGAGCCGGCCAAGGAGAAGCAGATATTCCTGCCAACTTAAGAATGTCGCTTGAAGGCTCAATTTCACTTTGCTATGAGACTTTTGGCTTTATTTGCGCTTCAACGCTAATAGTCAATTATCTAATTGTATTTTAAACCTAGGCATCGGCAATGAATACTTTCAAGATACAAAGTCTGTGAAGGAAAACTTTCATTTCATTGTAATATTTTGGTCAGAGTTTTCCAGTTAAAGGTATATATCCATCCCCCTAGGCCCTATCCCGGATAGCGATACCAGGACACTTCCAAGCTTCTCCAGAGTTGCGCATCTGTGCGCCACCATCTCCACGCTTAACTCCGTATTGCGTGGGTTTCCTTTTTTATCCGCGGCGCGGTAGCGCGCGGAGAGTGAGGGCTCGGGTCTCCCCGGCCGGCCTTGCTTCTCGGTGTGAGAGAGGTGCTTGTTTCTGTCTCCAAGCCGTGTTGCCCGCCGTCACCTCAAAAATGGAGACAGGTTCTGTTAAGGTTGGGGGGGAGGGGAGAGAAGGTATCTAGTCCTGAGGATCTAAAAACTTTTTTTTCCCCCAGTATTATTTTGTCTGCTGAACAAGAGGTCTGGGAGTAAGTATCGCAAACATTCTCCTCCGAAAGGGGTTTTAAAGCTTCCTCCAGCCACACCTGTGCCCGCTATTCATTCGGGAATAGGAACTGTCACTGAGTGGGCGCGCCTGGAAATTTCTCAGCCGTCTAAGTCTCCTGTACACACCGCGAGTGGGACTTGACTCGGTTTTAGAGTCCCACGGGGGAGGGATGGAGTTTGGGGTCCCAGCCAATGCCCATTCAACCGACCCATCCCCCCACCCCGAAATGGGTCTCAGCCAGGACTAAAAGGAGCGCATCCGGTTGCAACAGTCTTCGAGGAAAAGTTCTGCCTAGCTCTGTGCATCGGGCAGAAGTCAACCAGGGGATCTCATGTTGCGAAGCTGCGTTTTTTTGGGTTCAGTCAGTTCAGTCGGTACTGGCTGACTTTATAGTGAAGCGAGATAAGAATTTGAAACAGGGCCGTCATTTTCTGGTAATTCGTTTTTAATAATAAAACAAGCACATGCAAACCCGCTTTTCATTTTTACTTTTAAATTTTACCAGAAATCCCAAATTGGATATTACGCAGAACCATTTAGGATGGTGAGGCTGTCATTTAAATCCATTTTCACTCGGTCTTTCCGTTTCCTGAGCACGGCTGGAGACGACAGCTGGGGCTCGAAGGATCTTTGCTCCGACTTTAATTTGGCTCTTCTTTAGGGAAATTCCCGCTTCCGTCCGAGGGCGCTTCGCGGAGCATGACGGCGGGGCTCCACCCCACGCCAGAGGCGTAAGGAAGTGGCTGCACCCCTATCTCCTAGCCGGGATGTGCGTTCCCTGCCTAACAGACAAGAGGCGGGAGAACTCCGAAGAACGAGATTCCAGCCGCTTACTCCCCACCCCACGCCTTCTCACTAGGCCCCCCTGCCAGCGTGGTCTGATTTTGAGGTCCCAGGATTACTGGAGAGATGCGTGTCTGTCTGTGGTTCGGGGATGCGAATGTGGGTAGGCACGCGCTCCAGCTCTGCCCGCTGCATTTTGGAGACAGGATTTGACTCCGCCGGTTGCACCAGGAGACTTTGTCCGGGGAGCCCTGGACCAATTAGAACGAACTCGCCCGGGTTAACTCTGCTTCCTCCGTTTCCTGGCCTGCCCTCCCCAGCTGCTCCCAGCTTCTTTCCCAGCTGTTCCGTGTTCCCCCAGGGCCGGAGACCGCAACAGGTTCCAGTCGCCGCGTGGCCAGGTCCAGTGCGATCGGGCGAGAGCACGTGCGGCCGAGCGTGCCCCCCCGGCTTTCTCTACTCCCACAGATCAGTGGTCAGCCTTGGGTCTCCCTAGTTGTGAGCGGGGCTGGAGCGTTCATTCACCCTCACACTGGGGAAAACCTTTTCACCTAGTTGTGGAGCGCACAAATAGGCGTGGCAGAGGATCCAGTCAGAGGCGCATCCGCGCTGCGAGCCACAGGATCGGGGAACGTCCCCCTCCCCCGCCCCGCACCCGCAGCACACGTGTGCCCCGCACGTGTGCTCTCAATTCCGAAGCTCGGAAGAGTGATCGTGCGCATCCGGCTCTGCTTACAGGTCTCCTGGCACCACAGGTTATGAGCCTTTGGCCCGCGCGCTGGGGGATGCGAGTCGTCAGGTGGCCAGAGGATTGCGGCGCCTGAAGGGGCCTCAGGGTAGCCGGTCCGCCTGTCTGCCTGCGGCAGGAGCCCTTCTTCCTCCCCTGAAGACGGCGACTGCCGGGTGCGGGCTGCCCTCTGCTCGGTTTAGCCGAGCTCTGTCGTGCTCAGCTGGACCTGACATAGAGCCGAGGAGGGACCCGGATATTTGGAGAGATTGGCCTCCACGCTTTCCGCCGCGTTTCTTCTTCCCCGGGTTGATCTCTTACTCTTGTTTCTCTATATTCCTATCTAAACTTGTTTTTAGAGCAACTAGAATTTCCAGGGTACGTCCCACCTGTCCTAACAAACAGTGTCAGAGTTTCTGATACAGATTCCCCGTCGAGGGGCAGCTGCGCGTGTGGGAACTCCATCTGACGCTAGAAGAGCTTCTATAGGGACTACTCCTGCTAAAAAGGTCGTGTTAAAGAGCTCAGATTTTCAGACCTTTGAAAAGGCTAAGAGGTAGAGGTAGAGAGGATCTCAGTAAGCTACAAGTAGGTCAGTGTTTTGCAAACTGAGGGTCCTGACCCATTAGTGGTTTGTAAAATCAATACAATCAATGGGTTGCGATCAGAATTTTCTTTCAAAGGAATATAATAGCAGACAAGCAACCACGAGTGCTTTGCACAGAATGTAGCCGAAGGGTAAAATGTCTAAGCACTGTTGGCTGAAACTTTGGATAGGCCACAAGTATAGACTGTATTTATGAATGTGGGTCTCAGGCAAAAAGTCTGAGAGCCGCTGCTGAGGGACCCGTCTATGCCGGAAGTGAAGGAGGGGTGTTGCCTTTACTGAGAGATGCTGATAAGGAAATTTCAGCACTGTGGTTTTGTGGTTAGTCTTCACTTCTCTGTATATTTTATTTTTTGTACCCCATCTCCTCCCCAACTGCACCAAGATTCCACATTTCTTTATCCCCTGGCTTGATAAGTGCTTGGAGCCCCGTTTGGGCATTGTAAGGACCAGGAGACAGGCCCACAAAGCCACTCCCTTTTCCTTTCCCTCTGTCATTTAGCACCTGGGAAGAGAGTGAACAATGAAGTTTCCTGGGGGAAGCCAGAGAGAGGGTAGGGAGTGACCCTCACATTGTCCATTCACCGTGTGCCTGGGCTTTTCATTTATTGCCCAACACTAGGAAAGAAGCAAAGCTTTTGAGGGAAATAGGTAGAGACAGGGATGGGTAAAGATAGTGAAAATACTGAGAAAGATCAGATAAGCGGGGACTGAGGGGATGGAAGAAGAAGGAAAGTTTGAGGATTTATTTAATCAGAGTGCTAGAACTGAAGGCCAGTAGAGATGGGAAGGAGAGGACTAGAATGCCCTAGAAATGCGGGATGCCAGGGAGCCAACAATAATTGTGGATGGGCTTGGAGAAAAAAGAAATGATAAATAAGAGCAAACAGAAAGGGCACATAAAGGAGGCTGGGGTGGGGTGGGGTGGGCAGATCTAAGGAAAGTTGAATGTTGAAGCCATAATAAAAGGATTATGTAAGGGGAGGGTGGCTTTAGGTGTGGGAAACCTTGGGTTAATGGGGACCACACAGCAGTTTCAAGTTATGTCAGAAAGAAATTAAAAGAGGGGAAAAAAAAAAACAACAAAACATTGGCATAGAAAAGTACTTGCCCTGTTATTTCATTCTAAGGAGCTTCGAAGGCAGGGTTGTTTCCAAAGGGGTGCTGCCATCTCCAGGCTGAGGGGATATGGATTCCTTTGAAGATTCAGGCCAACGTGAAAGGCAGAGAACCAAATGGCAGATGAGTAACTTCCACGGTTACTGAGTTTCCTCAATCACAATGCATAACTGCTTGTCTTGCTGCAAGGCTAGGTCTCAGCTCATGTAATCCTCTCAACTCCAACCTGTGAGGTTCAAATTGTTGCTTCCATTTTACAAATGAGATAAGGCTCAAAGATATTGTTAAGTATCTTGACTTCTAAGTACTTGGAATAGCTGGAATTTGAACTCAGAACCAAGACTGTAATCCCAACTGCCTTGCTCTTGTGCTACCTGGGGAGAAGGACTGTACCATTTCCCTCAGCAACTTTAAACAAAACTATGAATTTCTGCTGAGAGTTGAAGATATTGTATTTAGACTTCTACAGGGGAGAACTGACTAAATCATAGTGGGGTAGTGATAATAGTGCATTGCTCTTCTTTCTTATTTACGAGAATAATCCCGATTATTCTGACTAGGTTTTCATAGTTAATGTGTGAAGGAGTTTTGAGTTGCTTGCTTTGCTGCCCATGAAAAGAATGGGAATGATTGCTGTATTTGTTTATGTCACTGAGAAAGTCATATTAAAGGTAGTAAAGAGGAAAAATGCTTTTGCTCCTCAAGTTGTTTGAATTTCCTTTTATTAGTCATTTGATTTTTAGCCGGCTTCTACGTTTCCTTTCAGAAAAACCAAATTGCACATCAGTAAGCTCACCACAGCCACAGCCCGGAGCAGACCACTCTGTAAAAATGGGCTATACACGAGCCATTCACTTTTTCTCCTACTTCTCCTGTATTGTGGTCTGCAGTGTTTAATCGTTATGAACATTTTCTTAAAAGCTTCTCTCACAGTCCACCAAATGGCAAGAATAGATTTTGCTTAGAGTGTCCAGTGTAGCATGATATTTCTCCAGAAGACTATCTGTATCCAACTTGGCATGGCCAAAGGGCTGCCAAAACAGTCTTATTCTATTACACGATTTATTAGACTATAGCACTTGACAAACAAAATATGGTGGATTTAGATCAGCTATTTGCTTATACAATAGATTTTGTTTGTCTTTGACATTTAATTTAAACTTCGCTTATCTGAGGGCTGGGAATAGGATAAGTATGTTCTGCATGTGTTCTGCTTCTTGTTTTATAAAACTTGCCTGTCTGAAGCTATCCGGAAATAATTCACAATCAGTGACTTAGGACAAGGAAGCCTTGTGACATGTTCTGAAAGTGCCTTTCTGAAATGAAGTTGTGAAAAGTTGAATTATGGAGACCCTAACAGAGGGTTTTATATTTGAGGAATGAAGATAGCTACATTTGCTTTCCTGGTCTTTTGCTGAATTATCCGCCCTGTACAGTGAATTGATAGAGCTCAAAACAAGCTTCCAGAAGTCCATAATGAATCTATTTGATGCCACAGATCTGTGTTCTGTGTAACTGTCCCACTCTCAGTAGCGCTGGGCAGAATGTGCCTGGGCCACATGTGTGGAAACATCAAAAATGTTTGACAGATCAGTGACTTATTTTTAATATATCGGAGAAAAATAAAGTCTGTTGCTGTAAAATCTGCACTTGCAGATGTGTTAGCCCTAAATAACCTTTAAAATTGGTCGTGGCGTGGTGGGAGATCTTGGTATTCATGAGTGTTTTGACATGTTTGACATTTTATGTATGGTGTATTGCTCTGTCTGTCTTGCATTTTTTTCCCCCAATAATGCATGTTTTCCTACTAAAATGCAGCTCTTGGTGTTTATATTTGGCATCTATAAGTTTTCTTATTGGATGGTTTGTTATTATTTATGCAAATCATGTTTTAATGAATTAGGTTAAAACTACTTTCTTTATTATGGCCATAAAAAGAGAGCCATATAAAGAAGAGATAATTTGATTTTTAGTTTTTAAAGAAAAAATATATTTGATATATGTCAAACATACCAAATTTGCTACAGTCCTGGATTATAACATAAGGAAAAGCTATTCTATGGGATGATTATGCTTTCAGAAGCTGAGGAATTTGTATGCCAGAATCTGGTGTAATGAATAGAGGTTTTGAAGTCTGTCTGAGAAGCATTTAAAATTGTCCTCTTATTTGTTTATTTTTGGAAGGAATGTAAAGGATTCTTAGTAGGGAATTACCAACTGAACTGAGCAATTTAGGTGGCCTTTAGGTAAGTATACTTTAAAAAAAAATCTACATACTTAAATATAGAGAGAATCAAAGATTTGGACAACATTCTCTGAATAAGATATAGGTTTGATACTCATGGTCATCTTTCTCTTGTATCTTCTATGTTAGTTCTGCAGGTAGAGCTGAGTTCAAAAGACTTAGCTAATCTTTGGCGAGGCATTTTTCAAATTTATGAATACCATGTTAAGAAAAGATTTGAATTTTTTTTTTTTTTTGAGTGTTGGAAAAGGCAACAACTTTGAAAAGCTTTTGCTACCACTTTTCACCTTGTGTGATAAACATGGGCGCTACGCAAACTCTGTTCTAATGTCTGTTCAGACTTGTTGAAGAGGATGGCTGGATTTGGCTCAAAGTATTGTAATTTTGAACTAACAAATCTCGAATTACCTTTTCCCCCCTCTAAAGCTGGTGTTGCTAATAATGTGACTTCCCTTTGAATGTTATTCTCTTTAAGACTGTTACTGACTCTAAGGCTTTGACATTTTTTTGTCCCAGATATTTCTCCTGTTCTTAATCTTCACCTGTTGTCATCTGCTAGGACCGCACTGTACCTCCAGGAGGAGGACAAAGGGGCAACTTCCTCTGTCCAGGATGTCATTGCTGCTTTTCTTTTGGAGTGGAAGTTTTATGTGCACTTTCCTATGTTCCCTCTCCCTGGGGACTAGCACATCACTTCCATGACACGCACAACAATTGTGGCCTGGGGTTTGACAAGAATACCATAAGTTTACCTTCAGTTAGCACAAGTATTTAATGTTGCATCTTGCAACTCAAGTAGTATCAAGAGACCAACTTGCACACTATGTTATCTATCGGGATCCTCCAGTTTCTCCTCAGGACTCTCAAAGCCTTAGGTCTTTCACATCCTTTTGAGGATTTTTCTGAGGAAAATTTCTCTCATAAAACACAAGACAACAGAAAACTTTAACATGAAAGGTGAAATGCTGTTCTTTTAAAAATAGTATTTTGACTTGTAGAGCAAAGTGAATGATAGAGACTAACACTAACAAGATTGTGAATCTCATTTCCAATGTTATGAGTTAGGAAAAAAATGCAAGGCTCATCTTCAATGTGCAGTGTTTTGTATGCTTAACATTGCTTTCATCAAAATATGTATTGTTGATTCATTCATTACATATCTTGTATGTACTTAACAAAAAAAGCAAGAAAAAGAAACTCAAGTGCTTGTCTTTCTTTGAGGTAATTTCCCTTAACATGTATTCAAATTAAGCATTCCAATGTAGTATAATATAAAATAGTTATGGAATTTGATGACGATAGGAAAGTTGGTGTGAGTGAGAAATGCACCACTCATTAGATTGCAAGTAGCAATGTATGATACAGAAAAAGCAAGGTACTTTAAACAGGAAGCTGTAAATAAGCGTTTTTTCCTTTCTGTAACTAGAATACAAATACTTGCATTATGTAGACATATTCATAAATTTTGATGATAACTTAGTGAAACAGGACCATAAATATGGAAACTAGGCATATTATTAAACGTATGTGATTTAGCAATGAATGCTTATTATTTTTAAAAGTCTATGTTCCTATAGCTTTTACTTAGAGAAATCAATCTCCCACTGTTATGAATAACCTAATCATTTTTTTCCTTTAGCTAATAACGGTAACTTCCAAAAATGAAGACTGAACAGCAGTCGTCAAACTTAACAACCCTATGATCAAATTACAAAACTGATGACTAAAAAGAGCATGAAACCTGTGATACAATTTCACAAAATCTTTTTTGAAAGCTTATTCAGATTAACATGAACACTGTCACATGTGCTGAACATTGACTGAAAGAACATAAATAAAATGAACTGTTGTCTGGTAGTAAGCTGACTTGTGTGGTGTGATTCAGTGGAGGTGCTGTTATAAGGTTTTTATTTAACCTTATTATTAATAATCCTTATAATGGGCAAAGATCACATTAATTACAGTCACAAATGTACTGAATGGAGAACTTGGTGAGACCAGAGAAATACGGAGGCACAAGGAGAGGTCAGACATACACGGAGAAAATGAAGCACTTCTCAGCTGAGAAAGATAAAAGCAAATATATCCACTACATGTCTCAGCATAACGGGTTTGAAATACAGATTATGAGTGCAAGGGAAATATTTGTAAAACGCTAATGCTTGGAGCGAAGTCTAGATAAAAAATTTGGAAAAAATAGTCCACATAAAATTAGAGCAAAAAAAAAGAAATCATATATGCTTTTAAAGCTGCATGTGCAGGGACTTCTCACCATCAGAACAAGAGAGGTGCTAATCTTTTCCTGAAGAAAGCTTTAAGGAGGCAAGGCCAAAATCCTGCATGCAGTCCTGAACCTCCCAGCACCAGAGGGATGTTGACAAATTGGACAGGTTTCAAAGAACCACAACAAAAATGATTAAGGGCTGGAACAATTGACTTTAGAGAAAAAATTAAAAGAACCAATTATGTATTGCTTATCCAAACAAGACAAGCAGTAGACTGGGGAGGAGACACAAGAAAACCATGTATGATTATTTGAAGAGTATAAATATCAAGGTAGAAGATGAACTGTTTAGGTTGGTCCAAGGTGGTGATAACTTTGAGATAAGGGGAAGAAAATAAGTAAAGAGGGATTTAGAAAAATTATTTGCTTAGCGTTATTTATAAAATGATGGGACCAATTTTGAGGAATTAGTAAACTGTATTGCATTATTATTATTTTAATGCAAAAAGACCATTTATTCACTACTAGGAAAACTTTGAGATGAGAAGAAAAAAACAATAGTTTACTTCAATTTAGAATGGGAAGAATTTTAAATGTAGTTTAAATGAAATATGACACATTTGAATAAAGGTCAGAGTGAATCTTAAATGAAGCTATCCTAAAAATAGAATCTTTCCTACTTTCAGAGGTCTTCTGAGCAGTAGCTGATTTACTCTTCTTATAATATTCTAGACTAGGGTAATCTTACCTTGGTCGATGGAATAAGAGGATTTTAATAAAATATTCCTTTCATGGAATTGTTTCGCCTTATAATGGAAGCAATGTTGATGGAACACAGCGCACTAAACCCACAGATACATAAAAGAAACAAGAAGTGCTCTCTTTGTCTTTTATTAGTATTTTTTCTGGCGTGTCCCTCTGAAATTTGGTGCAGCTTGGAAGGGAAGAGCATGAATGGAATGAAGTAGCCACTTTAAATTATAAGCAAGGAAGTGAGGGAGAGAATACTACAAAACATCCTGCTCTAGAAGCCAAGAAAGGAAAATATTTCTTCCAGCATCAGTAAGAAGTAGAAATAGATCTAAAAACATTAATAGTTAAAAAAAAAAGAAGTAAGGTAACTCAAGACTCAAAAGGATTGCCTGCTTTCCCTGCCATAGGAAGGGAGTGATTTTTCTGTGCTGAAAGATGCAGTCTGTGAAGTAGAGAGAGATGCAGAAAGAGAATCTCATTAACATGAGCTCTCCACTCCCCATGCACTTTGAAACTGCCTGCTGTCAGGCTGCTGAGAAGCCAACATATGCAGGCTTCCAGGGCGTGCCTGCTGCAGAAGGCTGCGTGTAATTATTTCTGGATAGGATCCTATATATGATTCCATGATAATACTGACTTATAGTCTGTCTTTATTTGAACTGATAGTTCTTATATGCCTAAGCTTCTGGCACTAAGGTATCATGTTGGGAGCACACAGGTATTTTCTCTTAAGCTGCCTAGTAAATGTTGATGTCTGAAATCTGGTACATTTAGTGTGCTGATTGGAGGGGGGAAAAAAAGCCAACATTTATTTTTACATTTTTGGAGATGTTGTTTATATCCAGTACGTGATAGTTTGTGTCAATTATAGTGGGTTGGTTTTATCTGGAGTACCTTTACATTTCTAAAGTGTATCTTTTATACCAAAACTCACCACATAATTTTAGTTTCAAGATAGTATATAAAGTGTCTATGTGGTACCTTCTCAGTCTGCCGCAGAGGATCCCAACTACTTTTCTTTATTATTATTTGTTTTAAAATGTTAAAAAAAAAACACATTCCCCTAATAAAAGTCAATGAACTATATTTACTGGACAGTTTTATTAAGTGAAGAGGATGCTATAAGATTTCAGTATATTTTTTAATTCATTTTGTAAGTGGTCATAATTTCTGTTTTTATTTTAGCAAACTCCTTAGCCCAGAGACTTAAGTTAATCATTTTTGCCTTAAAAAGTGATAGAAAAGAGATTACACAGGTAGAGTATGCTGTAAGCAAACATTTATAATTGCTAAACTGCTTTACTTTTGTTACTGTGCTAATGATTTAATGGAAAAAATGACCTTACTTTTGCACAAAAAATTAATTAAAGTAAATAAAGCTGCTATTATTGACTTTTCTTGTAAAACTAATGATAAACTTTTCTAACAAGGAACATTTCTGCTATAACTGTGCATTTAAAAATACCACTGTGGATAAAGGAGGGGTTGATTTTTATTTTCAGTGTTGTGATAAGCTTATTTCAAATACTCTTAATTCTTCTGATCATTTATAGGAATGTTGAATTTTAGATTATTCTATTTAACCTAGGTTCTACAACTAATGTCAAAGTCTGTTTATTATTCTAATTTATTTAATAGCCAAGAATTTGTTCTAAGTGCTATTAATGTTCTTTTTAAATGAATTAATCATTTATTTTTCCTTTTTAATCTTGTAATGGCTCCAAAGTGGAATCTCAGTCCTAACCCTTCCATTTGCATGCTAAACCTTTCATTTAGTTTACTTTTTACATGATTTTGAGCTCAGGTTTTTGACCATAAATCTTCATGAATTTTTCTTTTTCTTCATACATTTTTCTTTTTTTTTAAAGAGTTTTCTGGATGTGGACTATTTTTAAAGTCTTTATTGAATTTTTTACAATATTGCTTCTGTTTTATGTTTTGTTTTTTTGGCCATGAGGCATGTGGGGTCTTAGCTCCCCAACCAGGGATCGAACCCTCACCTCATGCATTGGAAAGCAAAGTCTTAACCACTGGGTGACCAGAGAAATCTCTGCATTTTTTTTCTTCCTGTGCTGTTTGTGGTTCCTTTCTATCTGTCGTTTAAAAGCAAAGGATAAGTCCAACCAGGGCAGAGGGGTCATGTTAAGGAAGCTGAGGGGCAATGACACTGTATAAATGAGTTGTCTAGATCCTTGCAAATTCATTAGATCATTGCACAGCATGTACATTTTCTTTGGGTACAAGAACATTATTATTAACCATGACATGGCATGCAATATTTATAATGTCTATTTTGTGAATTAGATTGATTTTTGAGATGATTAACATTTGTTGTCTTCTTAGGAAGATAAGCACTTGTCTTTTTATAGAATTATCAAATGAACTTAAAGTGATCCCACAAGGTTATCTAAGGTCACCTTTCTCTGGGCCAATCTTGTCCTGTTTCCCTTGCATGTCAAAGACAATATTCTAGTTTATATCTAAGTACACATAGGGATTTGTCTTGGAATGGGGATTTGAAAAAGAATTTTATGAGCACTTTAATATTAGATGCTAACTACTTTGAATATGCCATTAAAAGCAATGAAAGATTTATCTTTTGATAAATTTCTGGGACCCAGTGAAAATCCTTAGGCACTCAAGTATTTTACCCCATAGTGCATTAACACATTTATATTCCAGATAAACGTCTCAGAAATGACTGTTTTTAGGCCCACTTTAGGAAGGGCATATTTTGCATATAAAATATTATGATACAGTGACAGAATATTATAGCATTTAGTGAATGATTTTGTGAATACTCTCCCAAGTGTTTTTAGGATGCCAAGTGTATCTAAATTACATTATGTACATTTGGCTTACTTATACAAAATGTATTTATTTATAGAAAAAGTAGTTTTTTGAGATGATTCTTTAACATATGTGAATAACTTCCAGTGATTTTTTTTCCAAGGAATAAGATTTGAGTTGGTATGAACATGAGAGTTCCTGACAATGGTAAGCTTTGTTGCTTAACACTTTCTTTGTGGATTTATAAATAAAGACTTATGTTCTAAAGATGTGCACAGTGCAGAGGAAACGCTTGAGGCAGTAGACATATACTATTACATATACAGATACCCAATTGCTTTGACACTAATTAGGGCGTAAATAATGGCATACCTAACCAAAGGCAAGCAAAACATTTGTGTAGTCATTAAAGTAAAATTTACTTCTTCACAGGTTCAAAGTTCATGTTTAAAGCAGTCTAGGTCAGTTAGACAAAACATAAACTAGTAGACGTATGCACAGTGCCCAGCTGTTCGTTGTACTGAGTGCACTGAACTCCCATTGAGAGTCTAGGATCTGGAGCCTTGTGGAACTAGAAAGTGTTGACGTATTTAACAGGACAATCCTTGTCTTAGAGCTTTTTATTTTCCGTCAGTGTATATAAGATTATCCGTACCTGTCTTGCTCCCCTTGTTCATTTCTATTTAGAGTTTTTAAGGGAAGAATGAACCCATATTATGCTGATATCAGGAGCCCTTCAGGAATTAGATTAGTTGCTTAGTTTAAAGCTCTCTATTTTAGAAAAATAAAGGGAAGAAGCACGCTCCCATGAAATGATAGCTTTAGGATCCTTTAGGAGTACCCTGGGGAATAGTTGTGAACAGTTGGATATAAATGTGAGAGTTGACTAAATACCAGATGATTGTTATCCCATCACTCAATAATTTAATGCATTGTTTCATGTACAAGATAGAGTGAGATTCCTGGCACTTCCTGTGAGCATTGAAATAAAAGTAGCAATCGTTGTAACTAACCAAACACTTAAGTTTGCTGAGAAGTTGCAGACTACTAGCTGTTTTAATTTTGAGCAAAGTTATCTAACCTATCTATGCCTCAGTTTCCTTTTCTGTAATTGTGACAAAAAAGTAGTCTGGCATATGATGAATTCCCAGTAAGGTATGGTTACTTCTATTGCCACCATCTCATTAGGTCCTGAGAATATAAGCAATTTTAATTTCAATTTCATCTTCCACTCATTCTTTTTATAGTTGTACTTGGTAGTTTGTAATATTGTTCAATCTGAAGGGCCGTTTTTGTGTTTCTTTAATTAACAAATCTTGACAGCAAATTCTCTATGTTGCTACTCTAGGAACACAGAGAATACAAAGAAGAAACTCCATAGTCACTTCTGTTAAGTCTCTTACAGTTTAATAAGAAGGACATGCAGGAAAACAGGGCTTCCCAGGTGGCTCAGCAGTAAAGAATCTCCCTGCCTACATAGATGTGGGTTTGACCCCTGGGTTGGGAAGATCCCCTAGAGGAGGGCATGGCAACGCACTTCAATATTCTTGCCTGGAGAATCCCATGGACAAAAGAGCCTGGTGAGCTACAGTCCATAGGGTGGCAAAGAGTGGCACGACTGAGCACAGCACACAGCACAAGAATACAAACACTTTCAGCACAGTGTTAATGGCTCTGAATAGGGACCTCTAAGCCGTGTGTTGGGATGGAGTACTCAAGTATTCCTGGGAGCACCTCTTGCAGAGAAAGTAAGTTTACTTCTAAGGCAAAAGAAATGTAAGATTAAAGACCTAGAAATACGAAAAGTCCTAGGGTTTTCTGGAAATGCTGGCATATAAAATCTGAAGGAGAATATATTGGCAGACACGGTTAGATTTGATAATCAGAACCTGGGTTCTGCAAAGCCATACAAAAGAATTTATATTTTATACTTTCACTAATTGTCAATCCATGAAACTTCAACTGGGAAGTGAAATCGTTGGATTAACTTTTCATAAAGATCATTCTGCCTAGACATGGAGGATGGACTGAGGGTGAGAAGTTGCTTTAAGAAATAGAGAATGTTGCATATATCTAGAGAAAAGATGGGTCTCTGAATTAAGGCAGTACAGCAAAGGAGACTGGCAGGCAGTCTGTCTTGGTCCTCTGAGGTGCAGGGGTGATTCAGGCTCCCCTCCTCTATTCTAGAATTCTTTCAGTGGTGTCTTGTTCCTGAACAAATGTTAGCCATTCTTGTGAGGGGGAGCAAAATCAGGAAGAATCTGTGTCACCATCTTGGTGGTGTCACTCTCCTTACTCTTTTGAAAGTGGTTACTTATGGGGAGATGAATAGTGTTGAGAGAGGGTGAAAATTTTTTTTCCATTTTATTATACATATTTCTGCACTGGTAATTCCCACCCCCGCCCCTGCCCCCACCACCCAGGTGCCATGTACTCATTGGTGAGTTTTATAAATTAAAAAAATTGATAAAGTTTTCTCACTATCAAATAAAATTAACCAAAAGGCACCTACTCCTCATTGTTTTCTTGTGGGTTTGGAATGTTTTTGTCACTGAAATGTATACCTTGAAAGTTGTGACTATCTTAACTTGAGAAATAATTTTATAATCATCTAGCAAGCTGTATTTTATTTCTGATTGTTTTATACGTTATCAAAGACATATTTGTCACTTGCTACTTAATAACATTTTTTGCTTTTCTTAAAGAATCTATAGAGTACCAAAAAATTCATCTATCAAGATTATCACAACAGCCTTTGGCTGTGAGAATATCAAGAAATGACTAATAATTAGTTTTCATTAGAGAGAAGAGAGAAGCAAAGAAGAATAAATCTGCTACCATATATGTGAGTCAATCTAGAATTGAGGGTTCTATTTTTTCTTCCATGTGAATGACCTCATTTTTTTTAATTATAGTTCTACTATAGAAAGATAAATAGCACATGAATACTTCAGATTTGTAACATCCTTGAAAACTTTATTAAGGATAAAATTTGTTCATTTAAAGAGGAGCAGTATTTAAATTAAAAATGTATACTGCTGCAAAGAGTATAAATTTGTTTTAATGGGTTATGGAAAAAATACTTGTTCTTCGTGACTTACATGTATCAAGAAGACAAGAATTTTAATGGATCTTGGTGTTCTTTGTTGTTGTCTTAAACATTATGTTAGTTTCAGGTGTACAACATAATTATTTGATGTGTGAATATTTTGCAAAATAAATATATACCCATATTCTTTCTTCTCATTGCAAATTATTTGTGAATAACACTAGGTTCTTTGAAAGTATACAATGTTTCCTGGTTCCCTTAAGAAAAGGCCTATTCGGGGTTCCGTGTATCACCTCTCAGCTTTAGACTCTAAGTTCAGAGTCAGGTTTGTCTTATATCTTGTTGCTGACAAATCTTATGCAAAGAGTAACCCCAGCATCACAAGTGATGATGTGTTCTGTTTTTAAAGGCAGTTTCTGGGTGTCTAGGTCACATTTCAAAGCATCAGTTGCATGGTCCACTCCAAGGCTATGAATTTGTCTATGGACAGATGTTTGTGGAATATGACTTCTTTTTAAAAATTTTTGCTGTGATTATTTCTTTGAAGTTCCTACAAAGGTAAGCAAAAAATCAGGGTTGTGGACTATTTGGGGAGAAGAGTCATTGTTATTCCAATGATATTTTATTTATAAGTCAAGAAATGTATTTTTTATACCATTCTTGTTTGAGTTGTTGTTTAGTTGCTAAATTGTGTCCAACTCTTTTTGCAACCCTGTGGACTATAGCCCGGCAGGCTCCTCTGTCCATAGGATTTCCCAGACAAGAATACTGGAGTTGGTTGTCATTTCCTTCTGAGAGGATCTTCCCCATCTACAGATTGAACCCATTTCTCCTGCTTGGCAGGCGATTCTTTACCAATGAGCCACCAGCAAATCTCCCTTTAAAAGGAGAGTGATGTAAATGCTCAATCTTTTTGAAACAAAAGAAAAATACACGTGCTCTAAGACAAAAATTACACATTTAAGTTATGAGCTTTTATGCTACGGGAAAGGTATACAAATGTTGATGCATATGAAAATACAACTCATTAAAATGAGCATTTGTTTTTACAAATAATTAATACAATAGATTTGGCAAAAATAAGGATTTCATCCTTTAAAACAATAGGTCTGTATAAATCATAATTTCATGGAGAGGTGTAAAGCACCCATGTATTGCTAGAAAGATGCAGCTATGTCTGTGAAAAACATACTTTCATATTTTATTTACATTTTGTGTATATTTTACTGAAAACTTAGGGGTAAAAATCAAAGGTATTACCTATTGTTAAAAAATCATGCTTGTAGCCTCCCAAATATCTATTTCAAGGTTATAAATATTTACTAAAAAAAGACTCAATCTGTAATCAAAATAAATTATAACTCAAGGACAAGATACTATCATGTTTAGAACTTAACAATCAAAAATCAGACAAAAGTACCATCGCTGCAGATGCCCTTGAAGAGTGAACTGTGTGCTTTTTTTTTACTGATCCCAACCAAGCAAAGAATTTTTACCTAAAATAAGTTTTTTTTCAATTGTAGGTTAACTAGGCATGGCAACCCACTCCAGTGTTCTTGCCTGGTGACTTCCATTGACAGAGCAGGCTGGTGGGCTGCAGTCCGTGGGGTCACAAACAGCTGGACACAGGTGAGCGGCTTCACTTTGGGCTTCCCAGGTGGTGCTAAGTGGTAAAGAGCCCACCTGCCAAAACGGGAGACTTACGAGAAGTGGGTTCCATTCCTGGGTCAGGAAGATCCCTGGAGGAGGGCATGGCAACCCACTCCAGTGTTCTTGCCTGGAGAATCCTGTGGACAGAGGAGCCTGGCGGGCTACACTCCATAGGGTTGCAAAGAATTGCAAAGAGTCAGACACAACTGAAGTGACTGAGCACACAGTCTTGAAGTTTTTGTTTTTAATCCTTGTGACGATTTCCTGGTTAGCCAGTTCATAAAATGCAGCCCACTTGGGACATTGTGAGGTAGAGAATGACAGGATATGGGTCTGGAGACAAAAGCAAGAGCTGGATCATCCAGGATCTTTAAGTGGCATTATCCTTATCCTGAGGGCAGTGGGTCTCCAGCAACATAAATTACCAGTAGATATTATCATTCTTATTGGAAGATGATGGCTTCTTTATTAAAAAAATTTTTTTTCAATTAATTTTTTAAAATTTAAATTTATTTATTTTAATTGGAGGCTAATTACAATATTGTATTGGTTTTGCCATATATCAACATGAATCCGCCACGGGTGTACACATGCTCCCCTTCCTGAACCCCACTCCCACCTCCCTCCCCATACCATCCCTCTGGGTCATCCCAGTGCACCAGCCCCAAGCATCCTGTATCCTGCATTGAACCTGGACTGGCGATTCGTTTCTTATATGATATTATACATGTTTCAATGCCATTCTCCCAAATCATCCCCCCCTCCCTCTCCCACAGAGTCCAAAAGACTGTTCTATACATTTGTGTCTGTTTTGCTGTCTTGCATACAGGGTTATCTTTACCATCTTTCTAAATTCCATATATATGCGTTAGTATACTGTATTGGTGTTTTTCTTTCTGGCTTACTTCACTCTGTATAATAGGCTCCAGTTTCATCCACCTCATTAGAACTGATTCAAATGTATTCTTTTTAATGGCTGAGTAATACTCCATTGTGTATATGTACCACAGCTTTCTTATCCATTCATCTGCTGATGGACATCTAGGTTGCTTCCATGTCCTGGCTATTATAAACAGTGCTGCGATGAACACTGGGGTACACGTGTCTCTTTCCCTTCTGGTTTCCTCAGTGTGTATGCCCAGCAGGGAGATTGCTGGATCATAAGGCAGTTCTATTTCCAGTTTTTTAAGGAATCTCCACACTGTTCTCCATAGTGGCTGTACGAGTTTGCATTCCCACCAACAGTGTAAGAGGGTTCCCTTTTCTCCACACCCTCTCCAGCATTTATTGCTTGTAGACTTTTGGATCTCAGCCATTCTGTCTGGCGTGAAATGGTACCTCATTGTGGTTTTGATTTGCATCTCTCTGATAATGAGTGATGTTGAGCATCTTTTCATGTGTTTGTTAGCCGATGATGGCTTCTTTAAAGAAGACTTTTTTCTGGGGTCAAAAGTGCCTAAAGAAGAAATTCACATTGAAGATAAGGTATTAATTAATTAAGCAAATACTTATTAGATTTCTATTAGTACCAGATAACATGAGGGATGTAAAAATGAAAAACACAGATGTTTAGTCTAATGGAGCAGTAACAAAAAGCAACAAATATGCTATATAGTAAGCAGTGCTGGAATAGATGTATGCATGTTGTGTCACAGGAATGCAAGGACACATGTTTATTTCATGTCGTTAGGAAATGAAAAAATCTATGAATGTATATAGTTTTTCTATACACATAAAGCTTATAGAAATTATTTAAAAATACTTTTAGTGTTTGTGTGTGTGTATGAAATCCTCAAAGGTGTGCAAGGCTTTTCTTACAAAAAATATTATACGAGTGAACTTGATCTGAGCTTGACACATTCATTGTTCTGAGTTGGCCTAAAACATTTTAGGCCTCGATATAATTTGATGTATAGAATGACTATATTACAAATCCCTCCACAGAAGAAATTGCTGAGACAAATATACATTTATCTGCTCTGTTACTCAAGAGTCTTAGTGTTAATTCATTAAAAAATGTATTGAGTACCTAGTATGTATCAGGCAATATGCTAGGGCTGGGGATTAAAATGGAAAAGAAAGACATAGTCTTGGCTCCTCCAGAAAATACAATCTAGTGGGAAATATAGATAACTAGATAGTCAACCTCACATTGTTGTGTTTTTCTAGTTGTCGAACATTTCCTTCTTCACTGGTAGTTGTTACTTCTCAGTATTGAGTTGTTTCAAAATCTAATTTGAGGTGATACTAATCAGTAGTTGTGAATGAGTAATACTGTCTTTTCTCATTCAGGAGCAACCTGCTTCGTTTATTATTCCTAAAACAATAACATCGTAAATATGGAATTGGTTTACATATATAATGTCTTATTTATTCAGTTGGCTTGTTTAAACCTTTTGGGAACAAGCCAGTTACAAATGAATGAATAATTATTTACAACTGTCATTGACGAAGTGTTTTCTATGTATCCTTTACATTCAGTAATTCATTTAATCATCAGAACAACCCTGTGAAGAGGATCTTATATTCTCCATTTTATTGAAAAGGGATCAGAAGCAATGAGAGGTTGAATAACTTGCCCAAACTCATGCTGCTGCTGCTGCTGCTAAGTCGCTTCAGTTGTGTCCGACTCTGTGCGACCCCATAGATACGGCAGCCGACCAGGCTCCCCAGTCCCTGGGATTCTCCAGGCAAGAACACTGGAGTGGGTTGCCATTTCTTTCTCCAATGCATTAAGGTGAAAAGTGAAAGTGAAGTCGCTCAGTTGTGTCCGACTCTTAGCGACCCCATGGATTGCGGCCCACCAGGCTCCTCCATCCATGGGATTTTCCAGGCAAGAGTGCTGGAGTGGGGTGCCATTGCCTTCTCCGGCCCAAACTCATACAGCCAACAAATTGGAACCAGAATTTAAGCCCTGGTATCCAGGCCCCAGAGCGTTTGCTCTGAATCAATATACTATACCAACTCCAGCATGAATTAATGTATAAACATTCCATCGTATATAAGGGAAAAATTTAAATATCAAGAGTTCTAAACTATAAATATTTGATTGTCATTGACCATGATATAATCTGATTGTCACAAAAAGATTAGGGGACCTTTAAAATTATTTCATTTGACTGTAAGTATAAAATGGAAAAAAGGTAAAGTCAGTGATAATGACATATTGTAAGAGTTTAATAAATATTTGTTGAGTGACAATTATGAGACATGTATCAGATTTACCTGGTAAGGTCTAAGCCAGTGAAAACTTAGGGCAGTTCAAGAATACTATGATTTCCCAACTTTAACGCTTATATTTAGAGTCAAAAGTAGGCAAAACTGACATAGGAGATACACTTCTTTGTATCTTCACAAGCTTTCTTCTCTTCCAGGAATTATAAACATATTTCAGGGCTATTCTGGTACTATCCTAAAAGGATTTTCTTTCTAAACTGGACATCAGGTGTTTGGAAATCAGCCTAAAACCAACAAATAACCCCGTGCTTCAAAAAAAGGAAAATTTCTTACTTTGAGTTTATTTCTAGATTCATATGCAGTTATAAAAATTAACAGTAAGATATCTCATGTATCCTTTACTCAATTTGCCCCTTTGATAACATCTTTCATAACTATGGTGTAATATCACACCTAGGAAATGGACATGAATATATAATCCATTGACCTTATTCAGATTTCACCGGTTTTACATAAACCCCTTTGTGTATGTGTGTGTGTGTGTATTTTATTCTATGCTGTGTTACCACATGTACAGATTTTTAGAACCACAGTCAAGATAGAGAACAGTTGCTTCAACACAAGAATCTGTTGTGCTATCTTTTAATAGAAGCTTCGCTCTCCCCAACCTGTGTTCCTAACTCTTGGCAACCACTAATTTGTTCTTCATTTCTATAATGTTATCTTTTCAAAAATGTTATAAAATGGAATCCTGTATTATGTAACCCTTTGAGGTTAGCTTTTTTCACTCAGTAAACTTCCGAGACACTAACTTTAAAACTTCATAAAAATGACCGTGTAATAATGATATGAAGAAACGGATATTTTTGAATAAGAATTCCTACATGTTGCCTGTTTCTCCGACCACACCCCCTTTGCTGAATTACCTCCTTCCTCACCTATCTACATCAATTCATATCGTGTCAGCAATCTTTTAACTTCAGTAAAAAGATTTTACCTGAGAAGGTGGAAATCACGCAAAGGGAATTGAGTCTGATCTATCATCTACCAAATGTGTAGTTTCTGACAATGAGCTCAAATGAAGGAGTTACATTTAAAAACCACATTTTCACCTTGGAAATTTTATTATTAGACTTATAAAGATCACATAAAAATGAACGTTTGTAACCATTTTCAGAGAAGGCAATGGCACCCCACTCCAGTACTCTTACCTGGAAAATCCCATGGATGGAGGAGCCTGGTGGGCTGCCATCTCTGGGGTCGCACAGAGTCGGACACAACTGAAGTAACTTAGCAGCAGCAGTCTGAGTGGACTGTATGTTGACTGAAGTGCAGTGACCATTCTAGCCAGTTTGTAGGATTTGAGAATACAGATTTATATTTTGGGCTTCCCTGGTGGCTCAGCTGGTTAAGAATCCACCTGCAGTGCAGGAGTCCTGGGTTCAGTCCCTGGCTTGGGAAGATCCCCTGGAGAAGGGAATGGCTACCCACTCCAGTGTTCTGGCCTGGAGAATTCCTTGGGCTCACAAAAAGCTGGACACGACTGAGTGACTTTCACTTTCATATTTCAGAGATAGCAAGATGAATGTGTTTACGTAGGGAAGTGATTCTCAAAGTGGGATCCCCAGACCAGCTTCATTAACATCACTTAAGAACTTGTTAAAATATACCTTTTCTGGCTCTGGACCTACTGACTTAGAAACTTTGGGGATGAAATCCAGAAACCTGTTTTAACAAACTCTATACATACTTCAGATGGGCAGTACGGTCTGAGAACCATTAGTAAAAAAGCTTACTTATGGAGAGCTTATATTGAGTAGTATATGAAAGTGAAGATTTGAAAACTTTCAGTGGCCAAAAATGGTGATCCTATGTTTGACGGAATTTCTTAGGAACTGTTCTTATTCCTTTGTTCCTTGATTCTGATCCACTTACAGTGATGTCCACTGACTTTAACTCTAAATTTTAGTATATTTGACCTTGATTCCTGCCCCTTCGAATCTACTATTTACTGAATTTGAGTATATTCTATTTTACTCTGACTTACCTCTGGTAGAGGTAGCTCATACAAGTCCTGGGATTTTTGGGAGAATAAGAGAAACTTATGTGGTTTGAATTTTGGTGAAATGAAAGATTTTCCAAACTGGCAAGTTTAAACTATTGTTTTTACTATTGACTATCCATAAAAGACTTTCAACAGAGGGGTGACATGATAGAATTATATTTTTGGAAAATTAGTTTGGAAGCAATTTGTAGAATATATGGGCTGGAAGTTATTTATGGAGCTCATGTCATAAACTAGGCATGAAATAGCCAGAGCTATTTGGCTATTTGGAAGGGAATGATGTTGGAAGAGAATGATAGAGAAGGGAATAGAATATGAGAAATGTTTAGAGAGAAACTCCAGTGTAACTTGGGAACTAATTGGTGATGAATAACAGGGAGGAAATAGCAACCAACAAATTAAGAGACTTGATAAATGGGAAAATGATGCTGTTGACAGAAATCTGACACAATTTCAATTCAAGTATCTTGTTTTGGAGAGTTAAGCTTCTAATTTGAATGTATTCAGTGTGAGATAATGGTGAAATACTAAAGTGTTACTGCTCACTAAATAAATGAATAAAGATATGTTTTTCTCAAGGATCAAACGAGAGAGTTGGATTGTCTTAGGGAAAATTGTGATTTTCTGCCTTAAATTTTATTTATCCCAACATGATTAAATATATCTGTGTGATTTTGAAGGCAAGTTATTCCAGACAGCTCATCATAACTGCAGTAAATGAACAAGACAAAGCTAACTGAAAAAAGCATGGCTCTGCGCAGTAGTCTTCTGTGACAGAGAGTGTAATGGTCCTGGTCATGATAGGGCTTTGATGGTACAAGGGAGTGGATGTGGATATTGGAAAGGATGGTGGTGGTTTAGTAAATGAGGAATGGATCTATCTGGTATATTTTCTTTATTTCAGTAGTTCGTTGCTCAATCAATCTTGCTGACCTTGGATACCTAGAATAATGCACAGTAGAAACAAATATGAAAATCAGTGGCATATGATTGTGGTCTTGTAGAACAATCTGTTAGAGATCCCTTGCTTATTTAGAAGTTGATGACAACTAAAAGATACCACCTACTCTGAGATGGGGAAAGTTTCCCAGGTTCCATTTGCTTATCTTGCCAAATCATGATAGAATTTAGAGTTTGGAAAATAACATTATGGACATTATTTAATTACATGGAAACTATATGAAGGGGAACATATTTTTTCTTCAGCAGATATTATATAGGCTACTACACTCTTTACCTGACAAGTCATATTTTCTTTTTTAATTCCTTGCAGTTTATAATAAGCTTGAGAATAATATATGAAATAGAGCCTGGGGACCCCAAAACACTGAAGACAAGGTTCATAAAGAATTTACAAGAAAAGGCTGATACAGCTCTTAAGGCCATTTCTGTTAATCCCCTGTTATTATAGATGTCTGAGGAGCATATTAATATGCCTATTGGCAGTGTAAGTCTATTGCATTTTTGGGTCAAACAGCCAAAAGACTATTTCTTTTCTTTTCTTCTTCTGATTGCTCTACCTGGGCTGTAACTAGCTGAACATTTACAACTCTGAATGATATAATGCAATTAAGACTCTCTATAACACTCTAATTTGCATATCTCATTATATAGAGTGACACCATTAGAAGACATGTGTTGAAGCTTTCAAAATGATTATGATATGTGAATGCATTATGGGATGAATATGTTTTGCTGAACCAAGATTGTACAGCATTCACAGGCATACTTAGGCTAGCAAGTGCTTCTTGAGGAAGTGATTTCTCTGAGCAAATGTCAAACACATTCTTTATTTTGCTTGCCTTCCTTAGGAACACAAGCACAAAAGGGCAAAATAAGATATAAATACTGTAAAATAGAAGTTTTGGAAGACAGGAATTATTCAAACACAATTAGCTAGGCTTCTTATACTGTTTGTCCCTCCAGGTCTGCCCTTCCACTTGGCTTCGGCCCATTGGAGGCACCAGCGGTAGAGAGAGGTTGAGGTATTAGTTTTCCTGGGCTTCTTCCATGGTGGACCAAGATTTAGCAGTGACTGCATTTGGAGGAAGATTTCCATGAAATGAATGAAGCTTAAGCTTCAGAACCACTCACAAATTCAGGCTCTTTCCAAGGCCTAGGGAGTGGCTTCAACAATATTTGCATGGTTGTATGTTTTTGTTAAAAGGAAAAAAAAATGTTCTGACATTAAAAAGGATATTCGAAATTTTAGAATATTTCCATAATACATCATAAATTTTCAAAATCCAAGCAAGAAATAGATTCCTGATTAGGAGATAAATGAAGGATACTTTCTTTTATCATCTCTAAATATATTATTTAAAAAACTGAGAGATAAGCAATGAAATATGAAACAAAAATGATAAATTGAATGATTAAATTAGCAGAAGCTATTCTGATAATGAGAAATAAAATAAAATTTACTTTTAGATTTTACTAAAAGCTATAATTCATTAAAAGGAAGAGATAAATTATGAATGGAAAGAATGAAACTGCCTTGAATTGTTTGATAGTATAATTAACAAAGAGAAATGAATCATACAGACATATTGGAAAAAGATAAAAAGTTGCTGATGCTTCAACATGAAGACATCAACAAAGATAATAGAAAACTCACAATAAAATCCTATAATGAGGACAGTTAGGACAAACTAGTTAATGACTATTGTCAACTCAAATAGTATTTAATATTAGTTGCTACACAAGAAAACTTGAAATCTTATAGCTTAGATATGTCAGACAGTTAATAGATGGTTTCCAAAATTTGAATACAAAACAAAAAATTTACATGACAGTAATAATAGGAACTGTGAAGCTACATATTGTAATAGCTGATTCTAAATTCACAATGATGAAAAATTTCAATCCATAATGTTAGAGAAAATACTGACTTATTTTCTCCTTCTAAAAATCGATCTTAAAATTATATGAAGAAGCAATCAGAATGTGCAAAAAAAGAAGTCAGATAAAAGATGTTTCAGAACTGTTTCTGGTAGTTAAATAAAATAAGTATTTTCTAGATTTTGCTATGTTTGTGATATTTATTTGATTTTTAAAATTTGAGCTTTTTTTAAATTTTAAAATATTTACATTCATTCCTAATCTTATACTTGTAATTTTACTTAAGTTTTCAAAAAAGGAGTACTTTAAATTATGTAAACTGGAGCCCTGTAAAACCTGAAGCATGGCCCCTTTCTACACCACAGCTCTAACTGAGATCTAACACTAATAAGTGTTAGACACTCAGTCCTATTGACTCTTTGTGACCCCATGGATTGTAGTCTGCCAGGCTCCTCTGGGATTCTCTAGGCAAGAATACTGGAGTGTGTTGCCATGCCCTTCTCCAGGGGATCTTCCCAGGGATCGAACCCTGGTCTCCTGCCTTGCATGCAATTTCTTTACTGTCTGAGCCACCAGGAAAGTCCAAGGATAGGAATGATAGTAACCCCTTCTTGATTTTATGATTCCCTGAGGAATTCATCATCTTTTTTGGTTTCTCAACCTTGGCACATTGACATTTTGGCTGGATAATTCTTTGTCATGGGGACTGTCCTGTGTGGTGTAAAATGCTTACTACCACCCTTTGCCTTTACACATTAAATTTCAGTAGCACTTCTTATGTTCTGAAAACCAAAAGTGTCTCCAGACATTACCAAATATCTCCTGAGGGAAAAAAAAATCATCATTCTCAGTTGAGGACCCCTGTCTTAAAAGCTTATCAGTGGTCCCTTTATTAAAATCCCTTTGAATACCCCTTTTGGCTTGCCATAGTTTTTTCTAAAACAATTATCAAAATGATAGGAACATATTTAAAATTCTGAGAGGTTAAAAATATGTACTGTACCATTTCTTCCATTAAAAAACTATGCATTACCTTTCTGTAAATATAATGCATAGATTTTTAAAAAATATAATGCATAGTTTTTAAATGAAAGAAATGATATAGTACACATTTTTAACTTCTCAAAATTTTAAATCTGTTCTTATCATTTTGAGAATTGTTTTAGAAAAAAGTGGCAAGCTGAAAGGGATAATGATAGGGATTTTAATAAAGGGGCTTCCCAGGTGGCAGAGTGGGAAAGAATCAGCCTGCCAGTGCAAGAGATACAGGAGAGGCAAGAGACAAGGGTTTGATCCCTGGGTCAGGAGGATCCCCTAGAGTAAGAAATGGCTACCCATTCCAGTATACTTGCCTGGAAAATTCCATGGACAAAGGAGCCTGGTGGGCTGCAGTCCACGGGGTCAGAAAGAGTTGGACAAAACTGAATGACTGAGTACGTGTGAAGTAATAGTCTGAAGCAAATTATTTCTAAATGCTAAGTAGTTTTTAAAAAGAAAAATATGCAAACATATATAACAAATATAAAAATGAGAAAAGGAAAATACATTCTAGAGAGAAAAAAAGCATAATGCCATTAGCTAAATATGGTGAAGAAAAAACAAAACCCTGAAAATAGTTGAAACTGCTCAGAAGATTTAAGCAAAAAAAACAAAAAACAAAAAAAAACCACCAACAAACAGGGAGTATCATAGAAGAAACAAGAGAGAGGTAGGTTTAGATGGCACTTTTGGTGATGGCAAAGTGAAGGGTGTTGGCAAATCCTCTCTTTTTAAATCCAACTGAATTCTTTATGCTATTGAGTTGAAGGAGTTCCTTATATAAAGTTGACCTTTGAACAGTGTGGATGCTGGGGACTCCAACCCTCTGCACAGTAAAAAATCAGTGCATAACCTATTGATGGCCCTCCTTATCTTCATTTCCCCATCAGTGCAATCAACAAACCGTGGGTTGTGTGGTACTGTAGTATTTACTATCGAAAAAAAATCCGTGTATAACTGGACCCTCACAATGTAAACCTGTGTTGCTCAAGAGTCACTGTAATTCAGAAATTATGATCAGATATGTAATTAGCAAATTTTTTTTACCATTCTGTAGGTTGCCTTTTCACTCTTGACAGTTTGCTACACTGAAGTTTTTTTGGATTAATGTAGTCCTACTTGTTGCATGTATTTATTTGCTTTTACTATCTGTGCTTTTGATGTTGTATGCATAAAATCATCACTAAGACCAATGCCATTAAGCTTTCCCTATGTTTTCTTCTAGGAGTTTTATAGTTTCAGGTCTTACTTTTAAGTCTTCCATCTATCTTGAGTTGATTTTTGTGTATGGTGTAGGATAAAGGCCCAGTTTCATTCTTTTGCATTTGGATGTCCAGTTTTCCCAGCACCACTTAAAGAGACTATCCATTTCCTATTGTGAATTCTTAACGTCCTTGTTGAAGATCAGCTGAGCTTATATGTGTATATTTATTTCTGGACTCCTCAGTTCCATTGTTCTATATGTCTGTTTTTATGCCAGTATCATACTGTTATAATTACTGTAGCTTTGTAATAATATATTTTGAAATCATGAAATGTAATGCTTTCAGCTTTTTCTTCTTCTCAAGACTGTTTTGATTATTTCAGATTTGTTATGATTTTATATGAATTTTAGAGATTTTTGCTATTTTTATTAAAAATACCATTGGAATCTTGATAGAGATTGCATTGAGTATGTTGACCACTTTATTTTTTAAATTAATTAATTTATTTTTAAATGAAGCAAAGATAAATATTTGTAATGATAAAAGGTGCAATTCACAAAGAAAATAGATGCTGTAAACCAACAGACACCTAACACCAAAGAAACAAGGATACATAAAGCAAAAATCAGAAGAAATATAAGAGAAAAGAGAAATATATAATCATAGTGAGACATATTAACATTTCTCTGAGAATAGTTTACCAAGTGCAGAAAAAATAAGAATAGAAGCATTCTGAATGTCATTAATAATTTAAATATATTTCTATTTATATTAACTTGTATTACTCTTATATCCTACACAAATATATTTAAAATTTTGTAACTCATATGTTGTTATTAGATGTCCATAGGACATTTAGAAAAACTGGCAAAAAGATAAACATTACTAAATTTTAAAAAGAACTCTTTTTTTTGGTAATTCATTTATACATATATACATTTATTGTTTTTGAAAATGTCCACTATAGGTTATGAGATGATATTGACTATAGTCCCCTGTGCTGTATAGTAAAACTTTGTTGCATATCTGTTTTTTAAAATTAGAAATCTAGAATTCTATTCAAGTTAAGTCAAATGAGTGGAATCAAAATGTCATACATTTTTTAGTCAAGCAAAAATTCATGTTTTCTAAAATATATATTATCCATATTATTTGTATATATGTATATGAGAGCTTTTCTACTATGCTTGATAAAGACTTGAGAAATAACATAAAAAAAAGAAGAGATGGAAACAGTGGAAAACATAGGCCATATGGACATTTTATCATTAACATTTTATCCATTAACATGGATTTTTCTCCACTTATTGTGTCTGTTCTAATTTCTATCATCAATGTTTTGTAGTTTTCAGTATGCAAGCCTTTTAGTTCCTTGATTAAATTTACTCCTCAGTATTTTATTCTTTTTGATGCAATTGTTAATGAGGTTGATTTACTAATTTCCTTTTCAGATAGTTCATGTTGGTGTATAGAAATGTAACTGATTTTTGTATATTAATCACATATGCTACAACTTGATTAAATTTGTTTACTAGTTCCAACAGGTCTTTCTATGGAGTCTTTGGGGTTTTCTATACATATGATCAAAACCACAATGAGATATCACCTTACACATGGATCAGGATGGCTACTATTAAAAAAAAAAAAACCAAAGACAGCAAGTGTCAATAAGGATGTTGTGAAGTTGGAACCCTTGTACACTTTTGATGGAAATGCAAAATGATGTAGTCTCTGGATAAAGGTGTGCAAGTTCATCAGAAAATTAAAAATAGAACTACCACATGATTTAGCTATTTCACTTCTGGGTATTTACCCAAAAGGATTGAAATCAGGATATTGAAGAGATATTAGCACTTCCCATGATGTGGAAACAATCTAAATGTTCATCAGTGGATAAATAAACATAGCAAATGTGATTTATTCCTATAGTGAAATATTATTCAGCTCAAAAATAAGGAAATTATGCCACATGTGACAACATGCATAAACTTTGAGAACATTATCCCAAGTGAAAATACCAGTTACAGAAAGGCAAATACTGCTTGATTCCACTTATACATCTAAAAATAGTAAATTTTATAGACATAGAGAATAGAATTAAGGTTGCCAGGGACTGGTAGGGTAGGGGAGGAGGGGATGAAGAACTGCTAATCAATGGTATAAAAGTTTCAGTTAGGCAAGAGAATAAGTTCTAGAGATCTGATATACAACACTGTGCCTATGGTTAACAATACTGTATTGTATGCTTATAAATCATGTTGTGTTCTTCCCACAATTAAACAAATTCTTTAAAGCTGGATAAAATTCTCAAAACAGTCTCCTGAAATTAATGAAAGGCAAGTGGTGAGAAATATTTGTTTATAAAAACCTGCTGAATGTTAGGTAAACCATGGGAGTTTAATGTTCTTGCCTGGGGCTGTTCTCTTCTCTGCCATCCTTCCACACTATTCCTCTGCCTGCCTGGTTAATACAGTAATAAAACCAATGCAGGGCTAGCTATGAAAAACATCAGTTTCACTGCCAGAGAGGACTGGCTTAACTTAGAGGGGAGAGTAGAGAGGGGAAAAAAAAAAAGCTCATTTTTGAAGCTTGTCAAAAAAAATAGCAAACTTGGAAGAAAATGAATGGAGAAAACTTAAAGTTCTCCTAGGCTAAGATGATAGCCCTGTTTAGGGCAAGAAACAGCCCAGCTGACAGGTACAATATTTAATAGGGATATCCCAGAAATGAGAGAGTAACTCTTGGACTAAATAAGCTCTATACCTTGCTGGCTCAGTGAAAGGCCGTGCACATAAGCAGGAAACACCAAAGAGAGACTTGTATAAAGTAAAAGTTTAGGAAGACTTGAAAGAAGCTCTTGATCCACACACAGCTCCGTCAGCAGAGGGGGAAGCCATATCAGCTCTGGATGTTTGGATATATTCTCTGATCAGGCACTGTACAGCTGCCATGCAACCAGGATGACTCCTGGGAAACTAGGCTAAACAGTAAAAAAAAAAAAATACTGAGCAGAGACACGGGTTCCCACACTGCAAGGCAAAGAAAGTTTCCACAGATTAACTCCAGGCAAGTCATTAAAAAGAAAAACAAACAAAACGAACACACAAAAAACAGCAACAGTAACCCCTAGGAGTGGAACAGAATCCAGAGTTGCTAAACTTTGATAGCCAGTTTTCAACAAAAATTGATGGAAAATTCAGAGTAACAGAGAAGTAGTTTCCTGAGTATTTTTCCTTTACTCAGGAAAAAATAAACAGCCAGTACAAATTGGCACAAATGTTGGATTTAGCAAAAAAGATTCAAAGCAACTATTATGAATAGAATTAAAACAACTGTGTAATTATGTTTAAAGGATTCAAAGAAAATATGGTGATGATGACTCAATAAATATAAAATATCAAGAATAGAAGAATATAAAAGAATATAAAAGAATAGAAGCTATAAAATAGAACTAAGTGGAGATTCTGTATTTGGAAAGTATGATGATCAAAATGAAAAATTCACTGGTTAGGCTAAGCAACAGATTTGAGATGGCAGAAAAATTAGTGATTTTGAAGATATGGTAAAAGAAATGAACTAGTCTGAAGAACAGAAAGAAAAAAAATTAAGAAAAATGAACAAAACATCAGAGACTCATGGGACAATATTTAAATACACTAACACACATGTAATGAAATTTTAGGAAAGGTGAATAGAGGGGAAAATTTAGAAAATAGACTTGAAGAAATAATAGTTGAACAATGTTCAAATTTAGTAGAAAACAATCTACAGACTCAAGGATCTCAATGAAACTCAAGTAGGATACACAAATATATACACATCTGGATACATTGTTGTCAACCCGATGAAAGTGGCAGGAGAAAAATGCTCATTGTATATAGAGGAACTACAGCATGTTTAATAAGTGACTTCTTTTCAGAAATAATGGAGGCCAGAGGACAAGGAATGACATATTCTAAGTGAGAAAGACGTAAAAGACCTTGTCAACCAAGAAAGTTATATTCAACAAAACTATTCCTCGTACATGAATAAGAAATAAAGATTATCCTAAGTGAAGAGTAAGAGAATGTGTTCCTAGACCTGCCTTAGTATTTAGAAGTGTTTAGTATTTAGAAGAAATACTAAAGGAAGTACTTCTTTAGAATGAAAGGAAATGATACTAAAGGGTAACTTGAACTTATAGAAAGAAATGAACCACGAATAGTAAATACATTGGCAAATATAAAAGTCTGTATATTTTTCTTTTCTTAATTTCTTTGAAAGATAAGATTTTTAAAACAATAATTATAACACTATTGTTTATTTGATAATATACATAGGTAGACTCTATACATTTAATAACACAAAGGAAGAGAGAATAAATGGGGTAATATTGCAGCAAAATTTCTCTATTTTACTGGAATTTGGTGATTTAACACAAATCAGATTATGAACAGTTCAGATGCCTATTGTGATCTGCAGAGCAACCAGTAAGAAAATAATTAAAATATGTAGTTAAAAATAAACAGAAAAATTAAAACAATACACTAAATATATTGATTAGTTACAAAAGAAAGCAGTATATAAAAAAAAAAAAACCAGCGAAACAAAAATGGCATATATAGAAAACTAATAGCAAATGGCAGCTATAAATTTAACCATATCAATAATAACCTTAAATACAGATTGGCTTGGGCTTTCCTGGTGGCTCAGTGGTAAAGAATCTGCCTGCCAATGCAGGAGATGTGGGTGGGTTCGACCCATGGATTGGGAAGATCCCCTGGAATAGGAAATGACTGATAACACACTCCAGTATTCTTGTCCGGGGAATCCTGTGGACAAAGGAGCCTGGCGGGCTACAGTTCCTGGGGTCACAAAAGACTTAGCAACTAAGGAAAAACAAGTTGGATTAAGATAAAAAGGAGTAAACCACTGACATATACTAGTGTGAATGTACCTCAAACACATGGTCAGTGAAAGAAGTCTGACACAAAAGACTATGATTTGTTTGGTTCTATTTAAGTATACTTTTCAGAAAAGGCAAAACTATCAAGACAGAAAATAGATTAGTGGTTGCCTGGGTCTGAGTGCGGGAGTAGGTTTGACAATAAGCAGGCATGAGGGATCTTTTTAGGGTCATAGAAATGACCTAAACTGAAGTGTGATGATAATTGCACAATTGTACATGTTCACTAAAAATAATTCAACTTTGCCATTATAATAGTCTATAAATAAAATTTCTGTGAAAGTGAAAGTCTCTCAGTTGTGTCTGATTCTTTGTGACCCCATAGACTATACAGTCCATGGAATTCTCCAGGCCAGAATACTGGAGTGGGTAGCCTTTCTCTTCTCCAGGGGATCTTCACAAGCCAGGGATTGAACCCAGGTCTCTTGCATTGCAGGTGGATTCTTTACTAGCTGAGCTACCAGGGAAGCCCAAAATTTCAGTAAAGCTCTTTAAAGCAAAGGTAAGTCGTCATGTTGGTAGACAATTGATGCTTTCTTATACAAACAAAATGGAAATGATGTTTGAATTTAGCCACAGAACTCCAACTATCTTATGAAACCATCAATATATTTTAATTCATTGTTTTGTTTGAATTTTTCTGTTCATATTATCAAAATGCCTTGTAGGCAAAAGAGTTTGTGGTAAGCAGTTATCCTTCAAAGTTCTGAGTAAGTGTGACCCTGCAAATGTTAGAGACAATCTCTGTTTAGATTGGAAAGGGGTACAGACATTCTCCTTGTCATTTCACCATTTTGTGCTTTACGGTTAGGTTTTCCTAATTTTATTATGTCCTTTTCATTTTTGATTTTGTAAGTTCAATGACCCAGTTCAACTTTCCTTTGGTTCAATCCTTCCATACAATTTGATCTGGTGATGATTGTTAAACTAATTTCTTTATGTGTGTGTGTGTGTATATAGAGAGAGTTAACAGTGTATACATTTATATATACATATCACACTGGTCTACATTTATCACACTGGGTTCTGTGTATCTGTTCTAGTGAACATTACTGTGACTTAGACATTAGCTTGACTTAGTTTGGTTTGTTTTGGATTTGCCCAAACATGTTCTATGTTCATACATCAGGTGCCTAACATTCACTTGCAGTTGTCATCCATGCCCCTTCCAATCAGGTTAGATAATGTGACTTGGGAAGCAGATTTCTTATTAGCATACCGCCTGATCAATCGAATAAACTTTAATTCAGTTCAGTTTAGCTTATTCCCCCCACCCCCACCCACCAGGGTGCAGTATGAGTTTCACCAACTTGTTGAGGTAAGGTTCTGATTCCACAGCATTTAATGCATCCCAGAGGGACTTACTCAACAGTTCTCACACTGTTAAGTTACACCAGGGGCTGCCAATACGTAGCCCTGTTAGTCTCCTACCTTAACTAATTACTCATTTACTGAATAATCAGGTGCACTTTTCCCGAAAAGTTAACCTCGGGGTTAACGCAGAAGCTATTGAAATTAATTATAACCACTGAGATGAATACTCAAAGTCATCTGAAAATTCTAATAGGGAAAACATACCAGAGTTGCCTAGTGAAGGTTTTCGGGTTGGTGTGATCACTAATGTGTGTGAACTCAATGAGCTTGTAAATATATTGTAACTAGAATGATATAATTGTATTTTAACAAAAAATTTTTTTAGAAAGTTAAAAACAATGAAATTTGGACGTGAATTTTCATTTCTGTATTTCTGAAACACTTTTCTAGACTCATGTCAACTTTTATTATTTTTTTATGTCAACTTTTAAAACAGAAGTATTTATGTTCATTTTTGACAAAATTGTTTTCTATTGCCCTTATTTTCCCATCCCACTTCTGCATTTGGGCTTGTCAAAATTTTTTTTCTCCTATTTTTCAAATCTGAAGAGACATAAGATGTAAAAAGAATGTGGATTTTCACATCAAACCATCCCAGGTTCGCTGGTGGTTTAGTTGCTCAGTTATTTTGACTCTTTTTCGACCCCATGGACTGTAGCCCACCAGACTCCTCTGTCCATGGGATTTCCCAGACACAAATATTGAAGTGGGTTGCCATTTCCTTCTCCAGGGGATCATCCCCACCCAGGGATCAAGCCCAGGGGTCCTGCTTGGTAGGAGGATTCTTTACCATTGAGCCACCTGGGAAGCCCCCTGTCTCAAGATGGAAGTTGTAAAATCTATCTCAGAGGACTCTGTGAGAAGTGAAAGTAATGTCCATAAAATCTCTGGCATGAGTAGTACACAACAAATATTAGCAGACGCCCTTTATTTTCCTTTCCTTTTCTCTTCACTATTGCAACCTTTGTACATCTACTTTAGACAAGCTTGTTAGTAGACATATGCCATTTTCCTTCCTTAAAAAGTCTCTCTCTGTTTGGTAGAGAAATATGGTGATAGTCATTCATTTATTTATTCAGTGATCTTTGTGGCCCCCATTATGTGTTGGGGGCTTCTCAGATGATTCAGTGGTAAAGAATCCTCCGGCCAAGCAGGAGACTCATGTTTATCTCTGGGTGGGGAAGGTCCCCTGGAGAAGGAAATGGCTACCCACTCCAGTATCCTTGCCTGGGAAATCCCATGGACAGAGGAGTTTGGCAGGTTATGGTCCATGGGGTCTCAAGAGTGTTGGACATGGCTTAGAAACTAAATAGCAATGACAATAATGGGTTGGACAGTGTTCCACACATTGGGTATAGATACGAACAAAATTGAAATCCCTGCCCTCATGGAGCATACATATTAATAGTTATGAGTAATCACATAGGTTTAGCTCTTTAAAAAAAAAAGCCTGAATTAATATAAAATCAAGTAGAATTTCCATTTTTGAAAGTGCTACTGTAAACTGCCAATGATCTGGTGGTCGAATGACCTGACTTTAGAAACAATGGCTGTCCTCACGTGAAGTCTGGTATCAGATGTTTTAGACAGTTTGAAGATACTTAAAAAAATAAATAAATAAAAGGATAGATTAATCCTTGTTACAAATCTTACCTCTTTTTCTCTTTAAAAAAAACCATTAAAGGCAGGTCTTATTTTTCTTCTATTTAGAATGAGGAACGAAAGATGAAAAGATAAAAAATCATGCCTACATTATATAGCCAGAAGTAGTGGTTCTGTTTGTCTTCAAAATCCGTCTTCTTGATACTCTGTCAAGATAATGTAGCAGCATTTGCTAAGTAGATCAGCACCAGGTCCTAACAATGGTGACCAAGATGGCCTTTGTCTTTGATCCCCATGGTCTTCTCTGTCTGTCTCCTGTTCTTTCTTCCTTCCTGCCATTTAAAAATGGCTTAACCAGGGTTATCATCAGACATGGATTCTATGGAGCAGAGGTGGGAATACACGATGTCAAGAGTTGCTTCAGTCTTGTGATTTATGATTTTTATGGGTTGGTAGCTTAACATTTTATTCCATTTATTTGCATTTTTAAAATCAGAGAATAATGTTTAAGCCAAATGAATGAATCTATAAAGGGAGAATTTCAAGCTTGATGGCACATGGGGACAAGGGAAATATTTTATGGATGGGGCAGATGACTTTCTGGGCCTTGGTTTACTACTAGAGTAGACAAATCAGATGCTAAAGAATCTACCTGCAGTGTGGCAGACCTGGATTTGATCCCTGGGTTGGGAAGATCCCTGGAGGAGGGCCTGGCAACCCACTCCAGTATTCTTGTCTGGAGAATCCCCATGGACAGAGAAGCCTGGCTGGCTACAGTCCATGGGTTGTAAGAGTGGAACATGACTGAGACTGGTCCCGGATGTGCATTTCCTTGGACTTCAGAGAGCAATGATTTAGAGACACTGTGAAGTTCTTGTTTATAGGAAAGATAAAAGATGTGTTGTCTGCCTTACATACTACTCCACAGTAGTATGTGACAGTACTGACAGTCTGAAAACACCCCTTAAGTGACAAGAATCAGCAATTCATAGAGTATGCTCACTGAAAATATTTTCCTGGACTGGGTGAGTTTTACCATTAATAAATTAAATGAAACTTCTAAAATCATCTCCCAAATGAAGTATTTTTCCTATATAGATTCAATTCTTTGAGAGAGTATATCAAAGGACAAAGTCACCAGTACCATATCTCTATTTTGTTACAATTACATAGACTTTTGAATGAAAACAATGATGATTTCAATGGTAAAAACAGATTTTAAAAGGGTACATAGAATACAATCACAGATATATTCTAATACCTGTTAGCCTAGAAATACTAATTACAAAAATACACAGAAAATGGCATTTATATCTTAAATTATCCAAATAAAAAAACTTTGCACCAAAAATTGTCTCTTTCTTATTATTTGGGCCGCACAGAAGAGAAATGGACTTCTATAAAGAGCCAATATCTTCAGCTTTCCCTCTTTCCTAATTGTATGGAAAGTTACTCTGAAGTCAGACTAATTTTATGCATTAATTAACCTGATTCCCCCATGCAAATATTTAACAAACATCCAAGAAACAAATATTCAGACATTGATTGGATTAAACAAATATTCAGCCATTGATTACATTAAACTGAACCCATAATCCAGATTCCATATGCTGTTTGTTTTTTCCTCACCTGAAGTGGATGGATGAGTGTAGGTTTGACTTTTCTTACACTCCTGGGGTTTTGAGCATCATTTGATATAATTGATTTCCCTACAAACTGACAGGCCGATAGACAAGGAGCATATTTATTTCTTTGTCAGAGAAATGGGCTATAATCTGGAACACCAGGGCCAATCTTTCTCAAGTAAAATCTATTTCTTTCATTTAAATTATGTTTAATTTAATTTAGAAATTATAATGAGATGAGTTATAGAGAAAACTCAGTATGTATGTAATATCTAAACAATTTTGCCTGTGTTAATTAAAATATTTGAATATCAACACTGTCATATCTCAACCAATAAATAATAATCACTGTTGCTTTGCGAAAACATGTAGATGGTTTGCCTTAACTTGACAATAAATATTAAAGGAAAAAGAGCAAAGGGCAATAACTTTTAAAAAATTCTGTGATAAACCTTAAAAAATAAACCTCCAAAGATTTTTTTTTTCACTATTACCCTTCCTTTTGTCTCCCTTAGCTATCTCCTATCCATTATTCAGAACTTACTGAGACTGTACTATATTGCAGGCTATGTACTAGATACTAGATAATCTAGTCTTTACATTTTAAAACTAGTTATATTAAAGAGATACCTGAAGTAACAGGCAAGTTTGGCCTTGGAGTACAAAATGAAGCAGAGCAAGGGCTAACAGTTTTGCCAAGAGAATACACTGGTCACAGCAAATGCCCTTTTCCAAAAACACAAGAGATGACTCTACACATGGACATCAACAGATGGTCAATACTGAAATTATATTCTTTGCAGTCGAAGATGGAGAAGCTCTATACAGCCAGCAAAAACAAGACCGGGAACTGACTGGCTCAGATCATGAACTCCTTATTGCAAAATTCAGACTTAAATTGAAGAAAGTAGGGAAAACCACTAGGTCATTAAGGTATCAGTTCATTTCAGTTGCTCAGTTGTGTCCAGCTCTTTGTGACCTCATGGACTTCAGCACACCAGGCTTCCCTGTCTACCACCAACTCCCTGAGCTTGCTCAAACTCATGTCAATTGAGTCGCTGATGCCATCCAACTATCTCATCCTCTGTCATCCCCTTTTCCTCTTGCCTTCAATCTTTCCCAGCATTAGAGTCAGTTATTCTCATCAGGTGGCCAAAGTATTAGAGTTTCAGCTTCATCATCATTCCTTCCAATGAATATTCAGGACTGACTTTCTTTAGGACTGATTGGTTTGATCCCCTGGCAGTCCAAGGAACTCTATCAAATCCCTTACGATTATACAGTGGAAGTAACAAATAGATTCAATGGATTAGATCTGATAGAGAGAGTGCCTGAAGAACTATGGACAGAGGTTTGTGACACTGTACAGGAGGTGGTGATCAAAACCATTCCCCAGAAAAAGAAATGCAAAAAGGCAAAGTAGCTGTCTGAGGAGGCCTTACAAATAGCTGAGAAAAGAAGATACACGAAAGGAGAAAAGGAAAGATATTCACATCTGAATGCAGAGTTCCAAATAGCAAGGAGAGATAAGAAAGACTTCCTAGGTGAACAACGCAAAGAAATAGAATAAAACAATAGAATTGGAAAGACTAGAGATCTCTTCAAGAAAATTAGAGATACCAAGGGAACATCTCATGCAAAGATGGGCACAATAAAGGACAGAGTAGTGTGGACCTAACAAAAGCAGAAGATATTAAGAAGAGATGGCAAAAATACACAGAAGAGCTATACAAAAAGCAAAAAACATCTTAATGACCTAGATAACAGCGATGGTGTGATCACTCACCTAGAACTGGATATCTTGGAGTGCAAAGTCAAGTGAGCCTTAGGAAGCATCACTAAGTTAGCAAAGAGGTGACGGAATTCCAGTTGAACTATTTAAAATCCTAAAAGATGATTCTGTGAAAGTGCTGCACTCAAAAAGTCAGTAAATATGGAAAACTCAGCAGTGGCCACAGAACTGGAAAAAATCAGTTTTCATTCAAACCCCAAAGAAGGTCAATACCAAAAAATGTTCAAACTACTGTACAATTGCACTCATTTCACATGCTAGCAAAGTATTGCTCAAAATTCTCCAAGCCAGGCTTCAACAGTATGTAAACTGAGAACTTCCTCATGTTCAAGCTGGATTTAGAAAAGGTAGAGAAACCAGAGACCAAATTGCCAACATCCATTGAATCATAGAAAAAGCAAGAGAATTCCAGAAAAACATCTACTTCAGCTTTATTGACCAGGCTAAAGCCTTACTGTGTGGATCACAACAAACTGTGGAAAATTCTTAAAGAGATAGGAATACCAGACCCTTTACCTGCCTCCTGAGAAACCTGTATGCAGGTCAAGAAGCATCAGTTAGAACGAAACATGGAACAATGGACCGATTCCAAACTGGGAAAGGAGTATGTCAAGGCTTTATATTGTCACCTTGCTTATTTAACTTATATGCAGAATACATCATGCAAAATGCCAGGCTGGATGAAGCACAAGCTGGAATCAAGATTGCTGAGAGAAATATCAATAACCAATAACCTCAGATATGCAGATGATACCACATTCATGGCAGAAAGCAAAGAGGAACTAAAGAGCCTCTTGATGAAGATAAAAGAGGAGAGTGAAAAAGCTGGCTTAAAACTCAGCATTCAAAAGATGAAGATCATGGCATCTGGTCCCATTGCTTCATGGCAAATAGATGGGGAGACAATGGAAACAATGACAGGCTTTATTTTCTTGGGCTCCAAAATCACTGCAGATGGTGACTGCAGCCATGAAATTAAAAGATGCTGCTCCTTGGAAGAAAAGCTATGACCAACTTAGACAGCATATTACAAAGCAGAGACATTACTTTGCTGACAATGGTTCATCTAGTCAAAGCTATGGTTTTTTGAGTAATCATGTATGGGTGTGAGAGTTGTACCATAAAGAAGGCTGGACACTGATGAATTGATGCTTTTGAACTGTGGTGTTGGAGAAGACTCTTGAGATTCTCTTGGACTGCAATGTCAATTCGTCTCTTGGACAAAGAGGTGAATCCTAAAGGAAATCAGTCCTGAATATTCATTGGAAGGACTGATGCTGAAGCTGAAGCTCCAATACTTTGGTCACCTGATTCTAAGAGCCAACTCATTAGAAAAGACCCTGATTCTGGGAAAGATTGAAGGCAGGAAGAGAAGGGGATGATAGAGGAAGAGATGATTGGATGGCATCACTGACTCAATGGACATGAGTTTGAGCAAATTCTGGGAGATGGCAAAGAACAGGGAAACCTGGCATGCTGCAGTCCATGGGGTTGGAAAGAGACACAACTGAGTGACTGAACAATAACATAGTAGATAGCATTTTGAGAGGTAGAAGAAGGGAGGAGGTGCAAAAGAAGGGTAAGAGCAATGAGTAAGATGGGAAGAAAGGATGTCGATGAAGGCAAAGACAAAGGTAAATTGTTAATGTTGAGTCACATTATATTCACCTTTATTTCCCCTTGAGTTTGTTGTTTTACTGACTTACCAAGTGTTTATTGAGTGAATACTATTTCAGGCACTGGTCTAAGCCCTGAGGACACAAAATCAAGAAAGACTTGCCTATTCCCATCCTGCTAGAAGGTACAACCTAGTGGGGAAGATCATGGTCCATAAAGCACACTGGCCTTGGAGAACATGTGATGCAGAGCCAGGCACAGAGAACTGTGCCCACCTAGAGAGAAAGCCTCCAAGTCAGAGGAGAAAATGGTACTGAATTTACAATGAGGAGACCCCAAATATAATGAAACAGAGAACATTTATTTGTCAAGTTGGCCTAGATCAAAAGGGAAGGATTTAATAAGCAAAAGTGAAAGACATGACTATACTTCTTAAGGCTTATCAGCCTGAAAATCCCACAGTTAACTTAAAATATAAATAAGTAGATTTACTACTTGCTATGTTATGGTTTAATGCTTACACATTGCCAACTCACTTCATAGATACACATCCCACAAGATGACATTGTGTGGTAAGTTTAATAGGCTTATAAATATTGTTCAATTTCTTTGATAAGTCCCAAGTTATTTTAGCATAATAGCACATGATCAATAGTTCAATGACTATTTTAACCATATTGAACAAACTGCCCAATATTTTAAGTCTATTTGCTAGAGTTATTATTTTACTCTAGTGAAATGGTTTCCTGTTTAACTGGCAGTTCCTAAAAAATAGTCAGCTCTGCCAGTCATGCCATGATGTGGTGGTAACTGCTGCAAAGTTGAAGTTGGAATGCCTTTCCTCACTTCGTACAGAGGAGAAAGGGCAAATAGTGAGTGCACTTTACGTACTTCTCTTTTGTGGGCTGAGGCACCAAGCAAAGAGCTGCGTCTTACTGTGTTAGCTGTGCACAGACAGGAGTATATTTAATGGTTGTCAAAATAAAATCCTTCAGTTTCAATGATGTTGTCGACAAACCATCAAAGTAGCACTGACATGAAATTACTTTGAAGTCATTTTTAACCAAGAAAGCCAATATTAGAAAAATAGAATTTTTATACATTATGATGTAGAAAAGATGCATATAAAATTATCAAAATGATGTTAATAGTAAAACAAATTAAGATAAATTAGATACTAGACCTAGTTGATGATGGTACATAATAAGATGTAAAATAGTACAGATTGTTTTTATAATTGTGATTTTGCAAATTCATATTTACTTAACATAGCTTTCAATTTAAGGCAGCATTCATCCTGCTAGGAGAGAGTCATCTTAAGTAAGATATTAATTCTTGAGCAGACCTCCATGCCAAAGATTGTGGACTAGATAACCTAATGAAAATCCTGGAACTACTTCTAGCTTTGCCATTTTAGCTTCATGATTATAAAAGAAGTGGTACTGATTCTTTCTAGCAAATTTAATAGTAATTAGGTAATGGAATTTCCAACTTAGAGCAGTTCTTCCTTCTTTGGTATCAGATATTTAAAGCTTCTCTGAAGCCTCAGTATGAGGAATTTCCTAGGAATGAGTTTCATCACAATTCAGCCCTTTAGAGTAAACCCGTTTTCATTAGCTAGTGAGAACTATCAGAATATTGGCTTTACCACTCTCTACATGCTCATTCTTTAATATGAGACATATCTATTCTTATTTAATAATGAATTCAAATTTAGTCTAGACTATTTCTTTTATTACAAAATTTTATTTTCTAGCATATTTATTTTTTGTCATCTAATTATAGCCATCTAATCACTCTGCAGTTTTTGACTTGCGTCCACTTTGTAACACACCACAAATCCTTTTTCTTCAAGACTCACAGGTAATTTTGTCATAAATCTATGTGTACTTTCCTAATTTCGGGGCTACTGAAGATAGTAACATTTGGTGTTAATTCATTCAAAGTGACATGATAAGAAAAACTTCAGGTAATAAATTCCCAATTTATAGAAATAGCATATATGGCATCTTAATCAACAATACAGTTGTCATACCAGATCTGTAAAAAAATAACACTTAATGGAGGAATGGGAAACTCAGAAAAGTTGATATGTAAATGTTTTAAAAATATGAATTATTGATAAGTGATAATTACTGTGGCACTTTTGTTGATTTCTGGATAAGCTGTCATCAAATAGATTCAGCAATGTCTGTTATTCTCCTTTAAATCAATATACTACATTCAAATAACATGGTAAAGAAAGATCTATGGCAATTACTTAGAGCCTGTAAGAAGCTCATTTTATTTTGAGCTTTTTCACTTACATTTAAATGTAATCAAGCTTGAGTCTGATCACTGTTTTAGTTTGTGAAGTGTTATTATGTTAGAAGCCATTGTACTCTACTTTTGGCAAGATGAAGGTTCACCTGGTTTTTGACTGAATTGGTGAGCTGGTTCTTGTTTACACGTTTTTGTCTCTGGGAAGACTGTTCTTTCCCATCTTTTCCTACTGGCCAACTCGAGCTTCGTTGTTAGAAAACGTAATTATTAGTCTCAGGGAAGGTTTCCCTCCTCCTCTCAATTTCTGCTTCCGCATAGGGTTTGTCGTCGTTGTTTTTCTAGTTTCATTGAAATATAATTGATATATAACACTGTATCAGTTTAAAGTATGCAACATGATGATTTGGCAGATGTATATATTGTTAAGTGATTACCAGAGTAACTTCAGTGTAATTTCATCACTTCATGTAGTTATTGGGCTTCCCTGTTGGCTCAGAGGGTAAAAGCATCTGTCTACAATGTGGGAGACCCAGGTTCGATCCCTGAGTTGGGAAGATCCCCTGGAGAAGGCAATGACAACCCACTCCAGTACTCTTGCCTGGAAAATCGCATGGACTGAGAAGCCTGGTAGGCTACAGTCCATGGGGTCGCAAAGAGTTGGACACGACTGAGCAACTTCACTTCACAAGTAGTTATAAATTTTTAATTTTCTTGTGAAGAGAATTTTCAAGACCTGGCTTCCCAGGTGGCACAGTGATAAAGAATCTGCCTGCCAATGCAGGAGCAGCAGGAGACTTGGGTTCCACCCCTGCGTCGGAAAGTTCTCCTGGAGGAGGAAACGGTAGCCCACTCCAGTCTTCTTGCTTGGGAAACCCCATGGACAGAGGAACTTGGCAGGCTACAGTCCATGGGGTTGCAAAGAATCGGACATGACTGAGCAACTGAGCACACAGATGCACAAGATTGATCAGTCCTTGTGTAAGACTTGTGAATAGTTCTATCTGCCTCCCAGTATTTTGGTCTGGGCATCTTCCTTACTAGAGAGTCTCTCCTTCTAGACTGAACACTTTGAAGATAAGAACTCTATCTTAGATATCTGTTTTTTCACCAGTGCCTAGAACAATTTTTGGCATTGTACAAGGTAGATGCTGATACATATTTACTGCATCAAAAGCATGTAAATTGCTATCTTTATTTTTAAAAGATTGTTATAATACCTAGAAGTGATAAGGAAATGTGGATCAACACACATGATATGATTAAACATCTTGAAGGATTCATGACAACAAATGCATTAGACAGATGTGGCTTTACAACCCTCTGTTTAAATCTTTAAGATAAAAAAGGATTATTTTATTTTTAATAAATTCTCATTGGTTTAGAACACGTGCGACTTTTCTTCAAGTCTTTCCATTTTTTTGTTTTTTTGTTATTTATGAATAAGAAGGAAATGTCCTACCTACATGCATAGATAAGTGATGAAATCAATACAGCAAAAAGTTAACAACTGTAGAATTGTAGTAGATAGTTTGGTGTTCTGTGAACAATCTGACTTTTTGGTATATTTGAAACCTTTCATAATAAAATATTGGGAATATCAAAGAAAGAAAACAGGTATCAATCCATAAGGGGTGTGGGATACATGTCTCATGTATCCTTTAATACAATCAAGTTTACTTAATAAAAAAAAAAGGACACATTCTGTAGGAATGCTCTGAAAACTTCAGCAAGCTTCCAAACTTGAAGAGTATTGCCAAGTTGTGCATATCTTAAGATTTTTCTCTTATAAAGCCAAGAAATGTGAAACTTATTAGCAGTTCTCATGTGTGGTTTTATGAGGAAAAGGAAAATGCAGCAGTTAGTGTTCCTATGGCAATGAGGCTTCAGTTCTGACTTCTTTCCCAGCTTTGCAACCAGCGAGCCACGACTGTGGATTCCTCACTCAATCAGACAGCTGGCGGAGCCTCCCAGGACCGAACAGTTGCTTTGACAAAAATCTTTGTTGGATCTGCGTTACTTTTTCCTTCTCTGCTAATTCTCACTTGTGTTCAAGAAAAACCCATGCTTATGTACTGGTAACTGGGTTGATTTTTCATAGAGCTTGCTTTCCTTTCATATCCATTTAACCCGTCTCTTTTTCATTTTCTTGTGCTTGACTTATGAATCAGCCTGCATTTTGCAGACTCTTATATTCAGAAAAAAGTCTAAAAACCAGTGCATTACCTCTGGAGCAGAAGCTCAAACTCTCTGATTGATGGCATTGCCACAGGGACACAAACCAGGCACACAAGGCACCAAAAGCTGTATCTATGGTGTCAGTGGAATAACAGTATTGTACCTTAGAATTTGGTTTTGAGTCATTAGAGGCTGTGTTCATTAGAGACTGAATTTAGGCCTCAGCAAAAATTCTGACACAAGAATGCTTCCCACTCACAAGATGTATTGCTGCTGCTGCTGCTCAGTCACTTCAGTCGTGTCTGACTCTGTGCGACCCCATAGATGGCCCACTAGTCTCCCCCATCCCTGGGATTCTCCAGGCAAGAACACTGGAGTGGGTTGCCATTTCCTTCTCCAATGCATGAAAGTGAAAAGTGAAAGTGAAGTCGCTCAGTCGTGTCCGACTCTTCTCTACCCCATGGACTGTAGCCCACCAGGCTCCTCCGTCCATGGGATTTTCCAGGCAAGAATACTGGAGTGGGGTGCCATTGCCTTCTCCATAAGATGTATTACTTAGGATTAAATTAGGATCTGATTCCCGGATTTGTAGAGAGAGGTTCACCAGAGTCCATATATCCAGTTTTTTTTTTTTTTTGAGAAAGAGTTGTAAAAATCAGGGTTAAGAAACAGCAGGTTTAATTCTAGTTAAATGGACATGGGTTTGAGTGGACTCCGGGAGTTGGTGATGGACAGGGAGGCCTGGTGTGCTGCGATTCATGGGGTTGCAGAGTTGGACACGACTGAGCGACTGAACTGAACTGAACTGAATAAGATTTAATTCAGGGTAATAGTCCTCTCTCTCTCATTCTCTCTCAGAGTTGTTAGGAGTTCAGGATACCGTTTGTTTCTTTCCTTTGAAAAAAACTTATAAAGTTAATGTAGTAAAATAGGCTTTTTTTTTTGGTGTACAGCTCATGAGGTCTAACACATGTACCTTTACCTGCTACCATCACCATATTTAAGATGCAGAATAATTCTGTTCCTCCAAACATTCTCTCTTACTATCCCTTTATAGATCCTGGTTTCCCAGATGGCACTAGTGGTAAAGAACCCACCTGCCAATGCAGGAGACATAAGAGACATGGCTTCAATCCTTCGGTGAGGAAGATCCCCTGGAGAAGGAAATGGCAACCCATTCCAGTACTCTTGCCTGAAAAGTCCCTTGGACAGAGGAGCCTGGCGGGCTACAGTCCATGGGGTTGCAAAGAGTTGGACACGACTGAAGCAACTTAGCACACCTGTCCCCACCTCTAACCTTTGGCAAGCACTGACCTGTGTTGTCGGAGAAGGCAGTGGCACCCCACTCCAGTACTTCTGCCTGGAAAATCCCATGGATGGAGGCACCTGGTAGCCTGCAGTCCATGGGGTTGCTAAGAGTTGGACACGACTGAGCGACTTCACTTTCACTTTTCACTTTCATGCATTGGAGAAGGAAATGGCAACCCACTCCAGTGTTCTTGCCTGGAGAATCCCAGGGACGGGAAGCCTGGTTGGCTGCCATCTATGGGGTCGCACAGAGTCGGACACGACTGAAGTGACTTAGCAGCAGCAGCAGCAGCAGCAGCAGACCTGTGTTGTTGGCACTACAGCTTCATGTTTTTGAGAATACACTAGTCCACTAGCAAGTTATAATATGATGTAAGTCTTGTGCATGCGTCCTGAGTTGTTTGAGTCATGTCTGACTTTTTGTGACCCTGTGAACTGTAGCCTGCCAGGCTCCTCTGTCCAAAGGATTCTCTAGGCAAGAATACTGGAGTGGGTTGTTATGCCCTCCTCCAGGGGATCTTCCAGACATAGGGATGGAGCATGGACCAGTCTGACTACTACATTTTAGGAATGGGGAGCTAACAAGGGAGGTGGTTCAAGGGAGAGGAATTGGAATAATTACTTTCTCATCAGTTGATATGCCTTTCTGGGTGCCTCTCTTCAACCTCATTTTCTCTCCATATTAACACAGAATAGTTGTGTTAATAAAGAACACGTCTTTATTATGTAGTGAACATCTCCTGTCCCTTGTTCTCCAACAAAGATTCTGGTAAGGAAGTTTAAGTTTATGTAATGTATTAAGTTTATGTAATGGAGGGGAGAATAGAATTCTTTTTTCTTAAATGTTTGGTAGACACAGTCCATTGATAAATGTAACCTGGTATTTTGATAATCTTAGATGGTATTAAGTCAGGTACCATGAAATCTCTTGCAGCTCTCAAGTACGGTAAGGGTATCTTCTTACCTATAGAGAGAAATCTTTGTGACTTGACTTCTCAAGACTTTCCTTGTTCTGGACATGCATCATGCCAAGAACTGAAGAGCTATGCTGACTGGGCTATGATCTGTATCCATCATGTGTAGTCTAATTTATGTAGCACAATCCAATGGCCTCAGTAACTGCGACCAGAAACTGCCCAAGTCACCAAAATAACTGTAGTTCTTAGCTTTTATTCATATAAGTACAGCATTCAGAAAAGGTGGAGGGAAACAAACCCGCTCCATTTGTGCAGCAGAATATCTAGAGCATTGTGCCTGGTTTAGGGGCTGTATTTTGTGTGTGTGTGCTTAGTCTCTCAGTCATGTCTGACTCTTTGTGATCCCATGGACTGTAGCCTGTCAGGCTCCTTTGTCCGTGGGGATTCTCCAGGCAAGAGTACTAGAATCGGTTGCTATGCCCTCCTCCAGGGGATCTTCCCAATCCAAGGATCGAACCCAGGTCTTCCGCATTGCAGGCAGATTCTTTGCTGTCTAAGCCACCAGGGAAGCTGTGTTTTACAGGTGATATTTAACATACTGAAGAAATGAGTGAGCTGAATAAGCTACTGAAATGTGAAACAGGTTAAGGAATTACATATGGTTGCTGTGAAAGTGGAAGACTCACAGCTGTATGATTTTTGTCTTCAAATATCATATATGCAGAATGGGGTTTAGATTTATTCTGTGTTACCCACAGAACAGTGATTCTTAAATTTTATGAGTCATAGACACTTTTGTAAATCTGATAAATGCTTTGGGCATTTGATATATATATGTATGAATTTATATATTATATGTGTGTATATTTTAGGAAATTTGGGGAATGGTATGCATACGTATTTAGGAAACCCTAGGTATGCCTTCTTCCTAGAGGTGTAGGGGGACCAGAGTAGCAGCTCTTAATTTAGTAGGAGTAGAACTTTCCAGTGATTTGAGCTCTCTGGAGCCAAAATTGATTGTTTCATAAGGGCATAAGCTCTCTATCACTGGGCAAGTTTAAACATAAGCCCTTTCATGGTTGTGTTGAAGAAGGATCTTATAAATATGGTGGAGTTTTGGCTAGATGAACTCTAATTCCTTTAAAACCTTGGGAATCAATTAGATTCTATGAGTCTTATACTAAAAGGCTCATATAGTGTGAATGGTCTATAAGGCATATGGTAATCTTGTTCACAGACACTGGCATTCATGTATGGTTTTATAGAGTATTTGATTTATTTTAGGACTTCTGCTTGATTACCTCTTCGTCTGCCCCATAATTTTCATTAGCTCCACTTGGGGTTCCTTTTGGGTTTGGCTCTATGGACCAGTACCTATATTCATTGCAGTAATAAAGCTTTAAAACTGAGATATAAAATCATGTGTTAGTTATCAAATTTCCTTAGCTCATTAGTTCCTAGAGAATAGAAACTGAAATGTTTTTAGGTCTATCTTGTAGAGAGACCTGCTCCATAGGGTTACCAAGGTCACTCTGTGACTCACTGCCATACTTTGCAGTCATAGCTCAAGGAACCTTTAAGGCAATAGCTCTAATGGCCTTACGTGTTTTGCCGAAGGAAGGGCAGGAGAGAAGGAGGAAAGCAGAGAGAGACAGAAGGAGAGAGAGAAATAGAGAAAGAGTGAAATGGAGAGAAATTGTGCTCACTTAGAGAGAAACTCTTAATACCAATCTACTATTTTGTTGAACTAAAAGAACAGATTCAGTTTCTATTTTTCTATCCTTGGGATTTTTTTCTGACCCCAGAAGCAAAAGTGTTGCTTAATAATAATTATGTTGCTTGGAACTTCCAGATCAATTTGGGATAGAACCGTATCTTTCTTGTCCAGACAAAGCACAGAAAAACAATGAATAAGATCATCTCCCCAAAGGTGGAAACCTCATGAAAAACAGAAAAGAGGTATATTACTGTAGAAGCATTTGTTGTTACATCATTAACAAGGCCTCAGATGTATGAGAAGTAGGTTTAATTTATATTTTAAAAATACTAAAAAGGAGATTTACAGCAACAACAAAAGATACTGATAAAATATATTGCTAATCTTTTCATTCCCAAGAACTGGGGATTACTTGAGAGATTTCAAAGAGTAGATGCTCCCACAGGAAAATGACATGTTTTTTCAAAATGCTGGCTATTTCTGGGAATTAGCATAAAGGATATTAGAATCAGATGATCAATGTGTGGAATTTCGGATGTTGCAACCAGTGGAATAGCTAGAGAATGTCCAGAAAAAGGCACCTGAACTGAATCAAGAGAGTGTGAGCACTGCCATCTGAGGACAATCTAAAAATATTTGCTCTCATCTGTCTGGCAATATGCAGGCTAAAATGAAAGATGATTGATGTCTGTCAAATTATGAGAGTTATGTATAATTGGAACCAGACTTAAATGCAAATGAACGAACATATGTGAATGGGATTTAAATAGTTCCTGGCACATAGTAGGTGTTCAATAAATGTTAATGCCCTCCTTGTGAAAGCTCAGTTGGAAATTTAAAAGAGGAAAATTTTAACACAAATAAAAAGAAATATAATTTGAAATAGGTAGTAAACATATGAAATTTTGTATTGAAAGGGATGGTTTTGGTGTAAATGTAGAATTAGCTTCAAAACAGACTTGGATAAATCAAGAGATGATAGATATATACTGTTTAGTTAAGAGAAATGAGTCTTTGTAGGCTGAAGGGACAATTTCTAACTTCATAAAATAAGTTTTTTGTTTATCTCATTATAAAAGACAATATTTATTAAATAATTTTCAGAAAATAGATGGGGAGAACTCCTAAACCACTTATGATCTCACCATTTAGTAATATCACCACTTAGTAATAGATATTGCCAAATGCTCTCTAGAAATAATGTAATAACAATATGTCATCTCATCTTGGTTTATAAAATACTCATTTCCTCAGACCTTCTCCAAATCTGGATATATTAAAAATAATTTACCAAATTTATTTAAAAAATATATTATACTTTTAATATAATTTGCTCACTAGTGAGGTTAAATACTAAATATTGTCAAATGTTTATTTTTGGGAGGGACATTTTAAATACTTTCTCCAATGTTGTATCAATGTGTTTGTCTTTTTCATATTAGTTTGAAAGACTTTTCAGTGTTGCAGTGTAGTTGGTCTGTTTTCTTTGCTTTGTTTGAGAATTCTCCTTCGTTTGTGTTTTGGCTGGCTTTCTACCACAGAAGCCTACAGACTAGGATACTCTTTCCCAAGGTCCTCTGCAATTATGGTGGTCATGTGCTCTACTGCAGCAAGGCAGCTGTATCCATCTGGGACTTTAAATTGGGAGCTGGTAATGTAAAAAAGCAGGGAAAGATGAGGATTTATTCTGGTAATGTGGCAGCTCAAGTAGTGTCTCTAGCAGCACATAATGTCCTACGCTGAGCTTCCTCAGCAGCGGTGTCTTCAGCAGCTGGAATCTGTGAAATGAGTTTGCCTGAGATTTTTGGCTGCCTAGCTCCCATTTATTCATTTTAAAATATCATTATTATAAATTTCAGGTTTATTATACTGTTTACATGTAGTAAAAATCAAATATATTGTTTGATGACTTTTGACAGGTGTATATAGCGCTATAACTACCACCATAATCAAATGAGAACATGCCTGCTAAGTCACTTCAGTCAGTATCTGATTCTTTGTGACCCTATGTGTCGTAGTCGCCAGGCTTCTCTGTCCTTGGGGATTCTCCAGGCAAGAATACAGGAGTCAGTTGGCATGCCTTCCTTGAGAGGATCTTCCTGACCTAGAGATCGAACTCCCCTTGTCACATCTCCTGCACTGGTGAGTGGGTTCTTAAGCACTAGTGTTACCTGGGAAGCCTATAATCAAGACACAGACTATTTATTGGCTGCTTAACAAGTGCCAAGTGTGACGTGTTTTATTTATGTTCTTTAAGTCACATTAAAGCTTTACGTTGCCAGTTTTATTATCATTCCCATTTCACCAGTGAGAAAAGAGCCATTAACTAACTTGCCCAAAACAACAGATCTCATTGGTGGTTGAGTCAGGATGTAAGCCTAGGCAGTCATTCCTCCTGCTCTGCACTGTTGCCACACGTCAAGGGATTGTTCACTTGTACTCATTACCTAGATTTCCATTTGGAGATGTGATTTCTGTATATTATTCCTATTTCAATCCCTAATATTCAGAAACATAACCTACAATCAAAACAAAATCTAACTATACATAACCTTATTTACTGAGTTCTCTAGAAATAATAATTTGGCATCCAACATAACTGTATGTTTTGTAATTATGTTCATATCAGAAGTCAATAAATAAGTCAACAAATACGTCAATAAATTTATCGAATTCATCTATGCTTCCCTGGTGGCTCAGATGGTAAAGTGTCTGCCTGCAATGCGGGAGACCTGGGTTTGATCCCTGGGTCGAGAAGATCCCCTGGAGAAGGAAATGGCAACCACTCCAGTTCTCTTGCCTGGAAAATTCCATGGACGGAGAAGCCTAGTAAGCTACAGTCCATGGGGTGGCAAAGAGTTGGACGTGACTGAGTGACTTCACTTTCACTTTTGGTAGATTACTGAGTGAAGAAGAAGGTATAAGAGGAGGAAAATGTATGGCCTTAGTCCTCAACTTTGTTGATGAGAAAAAAATGATAGAAATCAATGAATTGGTGGGCAATAAAAGATTCTTTATGACTAAGGATTAACTATGTGAGAGAACAAAAGATGATAAATGGGAGAGTTATCAAGAAAAGTTCTGTGAGGAAAGAATGGGTTTGAACAGGTGAACTGAACACAGTGTAGATTTGGGATAGTAGAGAGGAGGAGGAAGTAATTTCTATGAAAACGTCAGGGAAGTGAGAATGAAGTAGACACACGTAGAAAAGGTGGTTTGGAAGGTATTATGAAATAAGATTGCATAAACATACATTATAAAAGAATTAGTATATCAGTAAGAGAAGTCTGGGCTTGATTCAGTAGGCAGTGAGGCATCAGTGTACACTATTGGCTCAGAATGATAATTTAGGAATCATGATCTTTGTTCTCATAAAACTAAATAAGATGTTGAACTTGGGAGGTTCCCTAAACACCAGTTTCCCTGTGAATTTATCCAAGAACTTCTTTTCCCTTTTGAAAGCCTCTTTGTAGCCTTTGTCACCTCCCTATGTAATCCTTCCTTTTTAAGAAGAAAGAAAAACTTGTAATAACTTTTAATGGAGTATAATCTGTAAAAATACTAAATCACTATGCTGTGCATATTGTAAATCAATTATACTTCCATATAAAAGAACACAAATAATGTAATATAATTCTCTTTATTGAAAAATTTGGCCAATATATTAAAATTTTTATTGTCATCATTATGGAGTGAAGGAAATATGGTCCTATAGTCATCTCCCTGGTCTGAAAAAATGAGAACACTGCCTGCTTACATAACCTATCATGTTGTTTTCAAGTTGAAATGAAGTACTGAATATAAAGTTGAGTGCATTCACCATGGAGGAACTCAGTAAATGTTGAGTCACTTTTGCACTTCTTATGTCTACCAGTGATTGATAGTAGAAAACAAAATCAATGAGGAAACAGCAAGTAAAGATCAATGAGAAACATTAGAAACAGTTGATAATTTATGTATTGTGTGTATCACATGTATTCTGAATATGTTTGTATATGTGCTTGCCTCATTTTATTTTTTAAATGCCATTTAATGGATTTCTTGAAGTTCTTAAAATGCACATTTCTTGTAAGTTGAAGAAGGAAAGATGAGCTGGTATCAGAATGGGTATGTGGACTTTCTTACACTTTCCTACAGGTGGGAGGTAACTTCTTCCCACCTTGAGAAGGAAGAAATGTATGTTTTTTTACTGAATACTCTGTTGGAGTGTATTAATGAAAAATAACACTGTATTGGGCAATGAAACTTGGTCATAATAATATTTCAATTGCTAAGTGTTTACTAAGCTTTTTTAGAAGCTGAAGTAGTCAGGTCAGTAGGGATTAGTTTCTGGTCAGTAGGGATTAGTTTCTCTACTTTTCTGAGTGAGTGTTAAGGAGAAGCAAGCTAATGAGATCATAGGCTCTACTTCTAATGCTACAGCTTTGGGGTAGATATGTGAGGGAAGACTGGATCCTACTTGGCTGGATGAGTGGGTTTTCAGGATGGAGGCATTATATGAGGATAAAGCCCTTTTGAAGAGTAGGGGCATATATTTGCCTGTTAAATTGATGCTCACAGATGGCAATCTAACCAAATCTTGACCTCCATCAGCAGTCACATATCCCCAGAGGCAAAGTACCTGACTCTGCAGTGCCATGCCCTGGCACCTGTTGGTAGAATAAGTTGCCACATGATGCCTTGTCCACTACCTCTAATTCCTTTTATTTTTAAAGAATATTGTGCTGAGTACTTAGTTTTGGTACTTTTGGGGGATATAAGGAGGGAATTTAATAAGCCCTCTTCCTTGCCCAAATTCCTCTTTCTAATTTGAAGCCTTCCACACACTACGATATAGTAAATTTAATTTCTTCTAGTAAATTGTTCTTCATTTGAATAAACATACCGGTATCATGCGCTCACAGATCTCATCGTATACTCCACTACATGAACAGGTTTAGTAGCTGTCTTAACTGAAGGAGAATGTGGTATGGGAGATGCAGATACTGAGTAGAGGGTTGTATCAAAAACCACTTTTTAAAATTGCACATGTCCCAGATTAAAAACTAAGAAGCACAGAACACCCTTTCTAGTAAAAGAACAACTTCAACCCTCAAGGAACATGTAAATGATTACAAATATTAATTAAGCAATATTTTAAAGTGTTTATTTTGAAGACCATGTTAATGTAGTGATTCAGAAACAAAAATATGGGAGTTTCCAAAATGAAGAAATAAAAAATGGATTGAGAATAGCATGGAGATGAAGTCTTGAGAGCCAATGCCTGGAACACTGTGTCAGCTATTTACTAGCTAGCACAGCTGTGGGATCTCTGATATAGTTATCAGCTTTCCTTTGTTTTGGCTTCATCACCTATAAAATGGGGATACTAATAATTGTAACATGACTAATAGGATTGTTGTATGGATTAAATGTTACCAAAAATGTTAGTTGTATCTATTATCTTTCATAGTTATTATTTCATTTGCTGGGGAATATTATTGATATAATTCATCTTTTCTTCTCTGGAATAATACCTCTCAGAAACTTTTAAAACAAACATTCACTAAATCATATTTTTGAAACAATGGTTAAATTTACCCTAAGGGGGGGTAGTTCTAGCTTCTTATTTAAATGAAAGCAGGTTAAAATGCATAGGCTGATAAAAGGCATTTACAGCTCTGGGATTTTTCCCCCAAAAAATAATTACCTGGAGATGGGGATGGGACACTGTGCAAGTATATCTTTACTTAAGTTTGCTTTTCTCAAGAATTATGCACCACGAGGGTATAAGGCTGAGAGGCATCTAGCTATGTACCAGTTTTAAATGTTGATTAATCATAAAATGCATATTTTATAAGGGGGAAAATGCATTCAACATTTTTCCTTGAGTAAAGTATGCAGAAAACTTGCTTAAATGGGGCATATAATTTTTAATGACTCAGGCCTTTAGTCCTTGGAAATGAACCAAGTATGATAAATAAGATGAAAGCTGGTGAATATTGAGTGTCTCATCATCACATCATCAAATTTGAAATCACCTGAGGATGTGTGTGAAGGGTAATATCTTGAAAGGGTTAGTCTTTATCTGATTTTGAAGAGTGTAGAATAAATTGAAGAAAGAGTAATCAATTAATCCAAAAAACTCTTCCTGAAACTTGAGAGATACTGACATGATAATCAAAAATAGAGTAAAAGTTTCATATCAATAAATAACTATCAGGGTTCAGTTTCTCATGTTAATTATTTCCTTTGATTCATACAGTATTTACAAGAAAATTTGTTTCCACTTTGAATCTTTCTTTTGCTAACTTTTGACCTTTCTTTTCTAAGCACCTTATAGTTCACCTTATAGACTGCTCTTACTTCTGATCTTATTTCATGGGCTATCCTTAGGAAGAAATGTTCACTAGTTAGCCCAAAAGAAAAGCAAGATTTATGCATCATTAAAAAATAAATGAATGCATTCATTCTTTTAAGTAATCAGATATAATAATTTAAAACTGTTTTAAACCTGTCCCTGAAGGTCACAAAGATGGAGAATGTAGAAAATTAAAGAATTAGGTAAATTAGAAAGGCTTAAGATGAACAGATAATTAGAGAACAAAAAACTTAAACATACTGTATACCCAATTGATTTTAATATAACACCAATGGATCATCAATTCAGAAAAGCCTGTATTCATGCAGTTCAGTCTATTTTTGCTTTGAAAGGCACTGGCACCCGACTCCAGTACTCTTGCCTGGAAAATCCCATGGACGGAGGAACCTGGTAGGCGCCAGTCCATGGGGTCGCACAGAGTCGGACACGACTGAGTGAATTCACTTTCACTTTTCACTTTCATACACTGGAGAAGGAAATGGCAACCCTCTCCAATGTTCTTGCCTGGAGAATCCCAGGGACGGGGAAGCCTGGTGGGCTGCTGTCTATGGGGTCGCACAGAGTTGGACACGACTGAAGTGACTTAGCAGCAGCAGTATGTTAGAACTCTCTCAAATTAAGTAACATAGGTAGATCAACAAGCAAAAGAAATTTAAATGTACATAAAAAAAAGGGAAATGGTGATTGACCAAGCTGATCTTATGAACTATTTCTGATTGATAATAATTAGAACAGCAATTTTCAATTTTGGTGTTGAGACAGCATCATAAGCGAATTAAAGATTCACGGACCAATACAACATTGTAAAGCAATTATCCTCCAATTAAAAAAAAATTCACTTATACTCTCAACATACTATAAAGTTATTAAAATTATGAAAAATTAGACATAATATTAATAACAAAACAAAAAATAAGGGATTAAAACTACTAAAAGAATCACAGAGCTAGGGACTAAAGATATTATAGTAACTATCAAATATAGAACCATAAAGGTCAAGAAAATGGACATTTGACAAATCTAAATTAGATCTGTGGAGATGAGAGATGAGAATTGAGAGTTATATATCAAAAACTAAAGAAAATTTTCATATTTATGAAAAAGCTTAGAATTCATAATGTAGAAGAAACATCAGTTCATCTTGATAAAAATAAAGTTGAAGTATGGGAATGTATGTTGATTAAATGAATTTCACAAAAATTCCTTCATCCTAAAAACATCCTCAAGAATAGTATTTTTAATAAAGAAAAGCAAGGAAAGGGGAATCTTTATTGCAATTGCAAACCAATTATGTGCTAAAATTCTGGGAGAAACATTGACCACATTTATAAAATATAAAATTAGTCCATATAGATTTTAAAATTTACATAAGAACACAGTCACAATCACACACATAAAAAATGCAGATATACTTACATATGTATATTCATGTATATATGTGTATGCATGCTAATATTATTTTTTCTAGCAATAAAACCAACATTCTGGGCCTTAAAATACTAAATTAAAAACATAAGAAAATGTATCAACTCAGTATAATATTGCCTCTCATTGAAAGCTTATTGTTCTACTTTAAGAATTTACTTCATAGATGCAATTTCATTATCCATGAAATGGTATAAAAGTCTTTACCTTATACTGTTTTGTATGGACTAAGCAGGGAACTATATGGAAAGCATTTAGCACAATTCATAAATATAAATATTATTAAGAGAAATTATTAAGAGAATTGGGGAGTTGAACGCTTATAGTTCTACCAGAGGTCTTAACAACTCAGTGTTAAAGAATCTGCCTGCCAATGCAGGAGACAAGAGTTCGATTTCTGGGTTGGGAATATCCCTTGGAGAAGAAGATGGCATCTCACTCCAGTATTTTTGCCTGGGAAATCCCATGAACAGAGGAGCCTGGTAGGCTACAGTCCATGGGACTGCAAACAGTCAGATACAACTTAGTGACTAAACAACAAATAAATACTACTAGGAGTAATTTTATTAGTGGTTCAGTTCAGTTCAGTTGCTTAGTCGTGTCCGACTCTTCACTACCCCGTGAATCGCAGCAAGCCAACCCTCCCTGTCCATCACCATCTCCTGGAGTTCACTCAAACTTACGTCCATCGACTCGGAGATGCCATCCAGCCATCTCATCCTCTGTCGTCCCCTTCTCCTCCTGCCCCCAATCCCTCCCAGCATCAGAGTCTTTTCCAATGAGTCAACTCTTTGCATGAGGTGGCCAATGTACTGGAGTTTCAGCTTTAGCATCATTCCTTCCAAAGAACACCCAGGGCTGATCTCCTTTAGAATGGACTGGTTGGATCTCCTTGCAGTCCAAGGGACTCTTAAGAGTCTTCTCCAACACCACAGTTCAAAAGCATCAATTCTTCAGCGCTCAGCCTTCTTCACAGTCCAACTCTCGCATCCATACATGACCACAGGAAAAACCATAGCCTTGACTAGACGGACCCTTGTTGTCAAAGTAATGTCTCTGCTTTTCAATATGCTATCTAGGTTAGTGGTACTGAATGATAAATATTCTAGAGTCCCTACAAAGATAGACCTAAATATGAAAAAATTTTGCTTTTAATTTGATAAATTGGCCTTATCCAAATAAATGTAACTGTTAGTTAACATTTTCATTTTTTTATGGCTAATTTATTGGGTTAGTTGACAGATACTTGTTTTGGTCATTCTACATAGTACTTACTACTCTACTGAAAGGAATTAGGAAGTCTATTGTATACTTTTCAATTGCACAATGTGCAACATATCCTTTTCTTAAAGTATATGAACTGATTTCAAAGGTCAGTTATTAAATGTTCTAATATTTGTGGCAGATTAAGTGTGGATTCAGGATTATGGGAATTTCTATGTACATCCAGGGTAGATAAAGATATGATAAAGTTAAAACTTTTGTTTTCTAGAAATCCACATTCTTTAGATCTGTCTAGGAAATCAGCTGAATATGCATGAAACTGTGTTATCATCTGGTGTACATTTTCCCATCTGGTCCAAAGAACAGTGTCTGTCCAATCTCTTGCTACAGCAAATACCCTTATCATTTGTTATTCTCCATATCTAAAGGCTTAGTAATTCTATTAAAATGGAAATTTGGCTTGTTGGATATTTTTTCATTCGACTGTAATTTCTAAACATAGACAATAATGTATTATTAGTGAATCCATGTTGATATTTAATGGCCATCATTTTCTAAGTGCTTGCAAGGTATCATTTCTGTAAGCATCCCATAATTTTGCTAGTCTACAGTTTTGAGACTTCAACATTCAGCACTGAAATTCTAATAATGTTTTCTTTATGTTGTTTTAATTGTATGAACAGAATATTCTTTCCCATGAGTAAGCAACTGTGAAGACTAAGCATAAAAATGTGGCCTGAATCTGGTATAAATTTTAAGATATTCAACAAAAAAGAATTAATTTTTTTTAAATTAATAAAATCCCAGTGTTTGGCATTTTCTCTTCTAAATTCACCAGAATCTAGGGTATATTTTTAGATTTGGGTTTGAATCTCAATTTCAAAATAACTTCTCTGAATTTCACTTACTTCCTCAGTGAATATGGATATTGTATTATTTGTTGTTGTGAGCAGAAGATTGTTGTGAACAGAATATTCACAACAAAATAAAGCAGTAATGAAGCATCTAATATAAGATCTGGAACACTGTAGAGATTCAATAAACGAGAGAAGGAATTGTTATTCTATTAGTCTAATTTCAAGTACTTACAAGAGTGTCCTTCAGCTGCCTGTTCAGCTTCTCTACATGCTTTGCCTCTAGTGCTGGTGCAGACTCAGGGCCAGGAGAGATTCTGGCCAAGAGACTGTAATTGTCCAGGGAAAGAGGGGGACATGGTGAGGACTTGGAGTAGGATACCAACTGATGGATTTGTCACCATTGGGCTGGCCAGGGATATGGGGTAGAGACTCTTGCCAAGAGTGTAGAAGATGAGCGAGGCAGAGTAAGATCTGAGAATCTTGGGGCCCACATATAAGAGAAGAGGTGATATTATTGAGGGGCTTCCCACTGTATTCTTAGTGGAGGGGCAAAGAACCCACCTGCCAATGCAGGAGACACACGAGATGCAGGTTCAATCCCTTGTCTGGAAGATTCCCAGGAGGAGGAAATGGCAATCCCCTCCAGTATTCTTGTGTGGGAAATCCCATGGACACAGGAGCCCAGCGGGCTACAGTCCATGGGGTTGAAAGAGTTGGATATAACTGAGAGCACAGTTATTACTGAAACAGGAAAGGATAGGTTGGTGTCTTTGCTCAAAGTCCAGATATATTATTTGCAACTGAATGAGGACAGTGATGTCAGCAGAGCACTTGTAACATCCAACAGTTTACAGTTCATTGGTCTTGAGCAGATCCAGGCTTAATTTATCTCCCATGACAAGAGGAGGTTAGACTTCAGGGAAGGAGAGACTAACTGTACAACTTCCTTAACTTACAATGGCATTATGTCCTTATAAACCCATTGGAAGCTGAGAATACCATTAAATAAAAAATGTATTTACTACATCTAATCTACCGAACATCATAGCTTAGCCTAGCCTGGCTTAGCCCGGTCAGAACACTTACATTAGCATACAGCTGATTAACATCATCTAACATAAAACCTATTTTATAATAAAGTTGAATACCTCATGTAACTTATTAAATACTGTACTGAAAGTGAAAAGGAATAGCTGTATGGGTGCAGAATGCTTGTAAATATATCCATTGCTTACCCTTGTGATTGTGTGGCTGTCTGGGAGCCAGCCAGCATCGTAAGAGTGTCATATTATGTATCATTAGCCCAAGGAAAGATCAAAATTCACAATTCAAAGCACAGTTTCAATGTGTATTGGTTTGGCACCATTGTAAAGTCAACATCTCAAGTCAAACCATCATAAATTGGGACTGTCTTGATATAAAGATTAGAAAAGATGTATTTTCTAATTCTAAACTGAAACCCTTTGCCCCAAGAAGCTCCCACTCAGGGACACTGATATTTCTCAGACACTGGCTTAAGGAGGCTTGAATGTCTCTACGTTGGAAGCAAACTGTTAGTGATAAAGGCTTTAAATGCAAATTATTGAAATAAATAACAAATTTGTTTCTATTATAATGGATAGGATGTGTACATAAAGAAGGATGAGTGTTGAAGAACTGATGCTTTCGAACCATGGTTTTGGAGAAGACTGTTGAGAGTCTCTTGGACTTCAAGGAGATCAAACCAGTCAATCCTAAGGGAAATCAACACTGAATATTCATTGGAAGGACTGATGCTGAAGCTGAAGCACCAGTACTTTGGCTACTTGATGCAAAGAGCTGACTCATTGGAAAAGACCCTGATTCTGGGAAAGACTGAAGGTAGGGTGAAAAGAATGAGGATGAGATGGTTGGATGGCATCACCGACTTAATGGACATGAGTTGAGCAAACTCTGAGAGATGGTGAAGGACAGAGAAGACTGGCATGCTGCAGTCCATGGGGTCACAAAGACTCAGACATGACTGAGCGACTGAACAACAGCAAAGTATGTTGTCATGGATAAGAGCACCAAATCTTGCTTCCAACTGCAGCTTGCATTCCACTTTAAATGACTCCCTTGTCTTTAATGCTGATGTTAGTCATTAACTGAGCTGTAATGTGTGCATTTTACCTACTGATGGGTTTGGAGAGTCACTTACACATATATCCAGTATTATAAGCACACATTCATCCTTCCACACACTCTGGAATATTCTTCCCTGATAGCGTGTAAACTCCCTGAGGGCACAGATTTTTTGTTTTACTCACTAATGTGGACCAAGTAACCAGAACAGTGCCTCTTTTAGAATAACTACAGTTGAATGAATGAGGTCTTTGGGTATTCTTCAACAATTATATTGTTATACGGTAATATAACAATTAATGATTAAAAACTTCTTTTCCTCACGGAATTTACATTTTAATGTGTATGTGAGTACTGGAAAAGGCAAAACACTAGACACTGGGAATGTGAGCAAATATAATTTCAGACTGTCACTGTTCTATGGGAAAAATAAATCAAGCTAAGGAAATAGAAGGTGACTGATAGGAGGTGTTTTGGTTGTTTTTGAGAGAGTGGGCTGGACAGTCCTCTTTAGGGATATATTTTTGGGTAGAATACTATGTGAGTGAAAATTTTGGACATGAAGAGATTTGGGAGTAGGCAAGAATAACAGGTTTCCCAGGGGTTGCAGTGCAGAATCTACCTGCTAATGAAGACTCCACCTGCTAATGCAGGAGACTGAAGAGACATGGGTGGGTTTGATCCTTGGGTTGGGAAAATCCCCTGGAGGAGGAAATGGCCACCCACTGAAGTATTCTTGCCTGGGAAATCTCACGAACAGAGGGGCCTGGTGGTCTTCAGTCCTTGGGGTCACGAAGAGTCGGACATGACTGAATGACTGAGTACACAGCACAAGAGTAACAGAAAGTATAAAGAGTCCAAGATGGGGCATGTTTTGTGCATTTGAAGGAGAAAGAGGATGGGAGATGCTATCAGGGAGATGAGCAAGGGCTGTATCGTGCAGGTCTTATAGATTATGCTAAGGGTTTTGAATTTTACTTAGATGTGATGGAAGCCAAGGGAAGTTTGGAACAGGAAAATCATATAATTTCATTTACAGGATTAAAAGGTCACCGAACAAAATCTTGGTGAAGAGACCAGCCAAGGAGGCTACTGCAGCAAGTGAGGGATGATGGTGGCTTGAGTTGGGATGGTAGCAGTGGAGGGGAACTCTGGTTCTGGATATATTCTGAATGTATAGTTTTGTTTTTTTTTTTTTGCCATACCCTGCAGCATGTGGGATCTTAGTTCCCTAATCAAGGAGTAAACCCACACCCCCTGCAAGGAAGCTTCAGGTCTTAACCACTGGACTGCCAGGGAAGTCCCATGAAAGTAGAGGTTTGAAGGTGGGCGGATTTCATGTGGGTAAGGGAAAGACAGGAATTAAGGATGGGCCCTAGGTATTTCAGTTGAGCTGGGAAATCCCTTTTATTGTAAGTATGTCCTCAGGAAAGAGATTGAGTTGATGCATTTGGGAAAATATTTTCCTCTGATGCATTTGAAAGTATGTTGCAGCCATCATGATACTGAATCCCTAATATTTCAACATGTATTTACTGAGAACAAGGAAATTTTCCTACAGGAGCACAAAACCAGAAACATTTAACGTTGATACAATGCTATTAATCTAATATGCAGTCCATATTGAAATTTTCTAGTTGTCCAAGTAATGTTTTATCTTTTATCCTTGAATCATTCAAGGATCATTCATCGCCTGAAGTTATTCCCTTTAATCTGGAGAAGTGGCTGGCAAATTTTTTCTGTGCAAGCTCAGACAGCCATTATTTTAGGCTTTCTAGGCCACATGTAGTCTCTGTTGTGACTACTTGGTTCTGCTATTACAGTGCAAAAGCAGCCATAGACAACCTGATGACTGTGGCTGTGTGCCAATAAAACTTTATTTATGGACTATGAAATTTGAATTTCTTATACATTTCATGGTTCATGAAATGTTATTCTTATTTTGATTTTCTCCCCAACAATTAAAAAGTATAACCACATGGTCTGCTTGTGGGATGTACAAAAACAAATTGCATTTATCCAGTGGCCTATAGTTTGTCAACCACTGGTCTAGAACAACCTTCTCACCTTTTTATTGTCTTTAATGGCATTGACATTTTTGAAGAGTCCAGGCCTGTTGTGTTGAATGTCAAACTCAGATTAGTCTGATTGTTTCTTCATTATTAAATACATGTTAGTCATTTTTCCAGGCACGTATACAGGTGGTGTTGTGTCTTTTTCAGTGCATCACACATCAAGAGGTATACATGATACCAGTTTATCCTGTTATTTGTGATGCTCCTTTCTTTTCTCCAATCCTGTTTGTGAGTATAAAATGTGATATTCTTACTGATCTGACCATGCCCATATACAGAGTGCCTATAAACACTGGAATTAATGATGAAAAACCAAACGGTACCCAACAGAAAAACAATTATATGGAGAGGTGATCAACCACTACAAACCTTGCACATTGTTGATGACATAATGTTAGTAAGAAATAAACACTTTCAAATGAATGAAGAGTCTTTTAAATGATATTCTTGTTTTTACTTTATTTTATTAAAAAGTTCTTAAAATAATGTACAGAAAATTGGGCCAGTCATATTCCTTTGTTCACAGTGTGCCATTATCTTCTGTCCCTGAGAGATCCTTCTTATTCTACTTCTTCTTTTTATTTTCATTCTTCCTCCCCCACCCCCGCCCCCAAATAGAAGCCCACTCTATTGCATTTGGATATGTTTGTATTTGAAAAACTACAGAATGTTGCCCTAATTTGTAAGTTTTAAAATTACATGTGACAGTGTATTACAATCTCTTTCTGATTTTTCTTTTCTGCACTATGCTTTTAAGATTGATGCATATAGTTCTATGTTAAACAACAAAGCTCTGAGCATAGTATTCTATAGGACACATCCACCATGCTTTATTGGTTTATTTCCCTAGCCAAGTGCAGCCAGGTTGCTTCCGACTTCCTCTTACCACACACAGTGCTGTGATAAACACAATCACACATCACACCTACTTCATCTCTGTCCCTATTTCTCTGGGACATGTACTTAGGAAGACTGTGGGCCGCAGGGTATATACATTCTGCAGTATCCTGAGCATGGCCAGGCAGAAGGGCCCTACCACTCCTCATGTCTGTCAATGATCCATAATGTTCCTTTTTCTCCATATTCTCACTAACATTTCACAATTTTTTGCCAGATAGGTTGGTATAAAGGGATGCTTCATGTTTTAATTTACATCTACATGAAAACTAGTGTAGTTGTTCTTCTCTTCATATAATCAGTTTTCTGTTGGGTACTCTTGGGTTTCTCATCCTGTCCTTATTGATGTAAGAATCCCTTCTATCTTCTAAATATAAATTGATGGTATTTTTTATTTGCTTATCTTATAAGATAAAGTGGGAATTAAAGAGAGAGAAGGATCATGGGAGAAAACAAATATGACAGAATGTTAACAGTTAATTAATCCATTGGAAGTTTATATGGATTTCATGCTATTCTTTCTGCTATTTGTTTGAAAAATACTATACTAAAAATTAGGGGCTTTTTTTTTTTTTGCATCAGTAGAGCTCTCAGGTGCTATGTTGATTACCTGTGAAGCTGAAATATAGAAAGTATTTATACATTAATTCAGCTATTGAAGAAATAAATATTGACAGACCACCATGAGACAGATACTCTTCTGAGTAGCTGTGATACAGTGATGAATGAGACAAACTCCCTAATTATGAGAGAGACTCTTAAGTGAAGGAAGATGGACCATAAATAAGAAAACCAGCAAAGGGAAAAGATAACCTCATGTAGAAACACATATTCTGAAAAAAGTAAAACAGGTTGTTTGATAGTGACTGGAGAGGTCTGATGTACTTTGAATGTGAAATCAGTAGATGGGGTGAAAAAATAGTTTTTAGACTAAAGATAGAGTGGGGTGATGTGAAATGGTGGTCTTTGGAATCAGACAAATCTGGGACTCTGATCTCTTCTCTAGATAAGGACTCAAACACATGGATTTAGATCCTATTTCATTCTGTGGCAAATAATAGATTCTTAATAAGTACTCTCTTGCTCATGCTTTGTCAATCACTGAATAAAACAGAGGACCACAAGTAGGTGGGTGTACGATCAAGAAAGGGGAGAAAGAAAAGTGGGTAGTGAACAATAAAAAAAAGGGAGGAAGAGAGGAATCAGGGTGAAACAGAAAGATGGAGGAACAGGGAGGGAGGAAAGAAATGCAGCGGCTGAAGTTTAGTGAGGTGATCAGTGGAGTGTATTACATAAAACAGAAAGAAAGTGAAAGTGCAGTCGCTTAGTCGTGTCCGACTTTTGGAGACCCCATGAACCGTACCTGCCAGGCTCCTCCATCCATGGGATTTTCCAAGCAAGATCACTGGAGTGGGTTGCCATTTCCTTCTCCAGGGGATTGTCCCAACCCAGGGATCGAACCCAGGTCTTCTGCATTACCGTCTGAGCCACAAGGGGGCTTCACATAAAATGCTGCTGCTACTGCTAAGTCGCTTCAGTTGTGTCCGACTCTGTGCAACCCTATGGACAGCAGCCAACCAGGCTCCTCTGTCCACGGAATTCTCCAGGCAAGAATACTGGAGTAGGTTGCCATTTCCTTCTCCATCACATAAAATAGAGTTCTCTTAAAGGAACGATGATTTAGAATTGGTGCCATAGTTAAAAACAGACTGAGCAGACAGATCCTTTCTTTTGGGGCTGTTTGAGTTCATGAGACAATATTAACAGTAGCTCTTTTCCCTATCTGGCTTTTGAAGGAATGCAACTGACTTTACATGATGCCAGATTAACGTTAAGGTAAAACCTCAGAGGTGTGCAGGGGTATATCTGAATGACATTGGGCCAATCAGGGAGAATAGAACATGGTTATTAGAGAGTTTGAGAAAAGGGCCAGAGTTATTATTCAGAGAAGTGTCTGGCAACCTTTCCATTCTATACCTTGATTTTAAGAGGTTTTCAAATTTAGTTCTTATAATTCACAACAGGTTGGAAATTGGCAGCTGTTTCTTAGACCAGATGCAGTTTTCATTAAAAGACATTTTGATTGAAAATGGTTCTCCTCAAGAAAAGCAAAAAATAAAAAAAAGCGGGGAGGAGGAAAAGAATTATCTTGGCATTATGCTGTAGACTTTTTTTTAATTAAGAAAATATTCTAATTCATAATTATATGAATTAGAAAATTAATATCCTATAGCTCCACAGCTATATTATAAGAACTCAGGCATGGCAAGAAAGTCAAGAGGGGCTTAGGAGCATACAGAATTAGGTCATATTGATATAAGTGTACACAGATATAGAAAATCAGAAACCAAGAGGGTAAATCAAAATTAGGTAATGAATATCAGAGCTAAGGGATTTCTAATACACTTTTAAACTCTTGTTATAGTTGGTTAAATTTTAATGAGGAGTTAGAGAAACCAGATGTTCCTCATAGTTCATTCAACACAACAGGGCCCTTGGCACATAGTTGTATGTGTCGAATGAGTTCATGAACAGATCAGAGGCACCAGAATTAACAGAGTTGAATTGCAAATGTTATTTTGGTCCATTTAGAATCCATTTCTGCTTGTCCTGGAGACAGAATCCCAGTTTTCTCTGGTGAACCACTCCCCACATTCCTTACTCATGTGTTTTTTGTTGACCTACTTCCTGCTACCATGCAACACCTGGCTCAGACTACAGCGGATGAGTGCAGTTTACAATCATGACTTCAGTGGTTAGTTCAGAGGAAGGCACATGGCCCAAAGCTTCCAATCAGGTCTAACCTAGGGATTTTTGCTGGAGTGACTAGGAAAGAGTTACATCCTATCCTCTGGGGTTGGTGGGAGAACAGCATGTAAGCTTGAAGCTTCCAGCTGTCCTATGGATACCTGAAAGGAAGAAACTGCCTGAGCACTGAACCAACACAGATAGAGCAGAGGAAACAAACTTGAACCCATTCTAATATCACCTTGTATTCTATTGTTGTTCAGTCACTAAGTCGTGTCCAATTCTTTGTGACTCTATGGACTGCAGCACGCCAGGCTCCTCTGTCCTCCACTATTTCCCATTCAATTCAGTTCAGTCACTCAGTTGTGTCTGACTCTTTGTGACCCCATGGAGTGCAGCACGCCAGGCTTCCCTGTCCATCAACAACGTTGGCTCCTATCTTCTGAAGTTTGCTCAGATTCATGTCCATTGAGTTGGTGATGATATATAACTACCTCATCTTCTGCCACCTCCTTTCCCTTTTGCCTTCAATCTTTCCTAGCATCAGGATCTTTTCCAATGAGTTGGCTCTTAGCATCAGGTGAGCAAAGTTGTGGAACTTCAGCTTCAGCAACAGTCCTTCCAATGAATATTCAGGGTTGATTTCCTTTAGGATTGACTGGTTTGATCTCTTTGCAGTTCAAGGGACTCAAGAATCTTCTCCAGCACCATAATTTGAAAGCATCAGTTCTTTGGTGGTCAGCCTTCTTTTATGCCTATTTTATAGAGCCAATCAATTCCTGGCTTATTTAAATGGATGTGAGTTTTCTAACATTTTAAACAAAATCAGTTAAGTAATTGCCATACAATTACTATTGGAGAAAACTATATCTTTTAGCTGTGAGTGATCAGAAGCAGAAGGAATTTCAACAAATATCCAGAATGTTGTTTCATTCTATGCTTGACAGTAGTTAGAACATAGTAAGATAATTCATATTTTAGAAAATGGATAATCTGAGCTTATGTGCATGTGCGCTAAGTCAACTTCAGTCATGTCTGACTCCTTGTGACCCTATGGACTGTAGCCTTTCAGGCCCTTCTGTCCATGGGATTTCCCAGGCAAGAATACTGGAGTGGGTTGCCATGCCTTCCTCCAGGAGATCTTCCTGACCCAGGAATTGAACCCACGTCTCTTACATCTCCTGCATTGGCAGGCGGGTTCTTTACCACTAACGACACCTGGGAAGCCCCATTCTGAGCTTATGCATGACTTAAATCTGTAAGGGTTTATTATTTTATGTTTCTAATGTGCTACAATACTGTGTGAAATATAGAGATGTGAAAGTCTTATGACCTTTTCTTGTATAGGCAAAATAAAAATTTCAGCTGATGAATGGTATATTCATGGAGTATATGCTATATTAATTAATGATTCCAATTAGTTTTGGGAATACATGGTAGAATAAGTATGAATCTTAAATAGTGGTATGTATCTACATATAATAATTATGTGGTTTATACTCTACAATGTCTATACAATCTTAAGTACCCATATATTTAAAGCTAATTTGTTAAGATGCTTGAAGGTAAGAAAGTGCTTTATCAAGTACCAACTTGTTGATCAGCCATTTAATAATATGGTCCAATAATTTAAAAACTTTGTAATATCCTCCCTCTCTCCATGGGATTTCCCTGGTGGCTCAGATGATAAATCGTCTGCCTACGATGTGGGAGACCCAAGTTCAATCCCTGGGTCGGGAAGATCCTCTGGAGAAGGAAATGGCATCCCACTCCAGTACTCTTGCCTAGAAAATCCTATGAATGGAGGAGCCCGGTGGGCTACAGTCCATGGGGTCGCAAAGAGTTGGACATGACTGAGCGTCTTCACTTCACTTCACCTCTCTCCATGTTCTTAGTTTCATTCTCCAGAGGCATATCTCTCAAATCCTCTGACTCCTTTCCCCTACATTTACCATGTCTTTAAATAATAGGTTTATATGAATATCATAATCATTTGCTCATTATAGATATTGGTTCATGTCAGACTGCCTGCATAACAGGATAAGCACATTAGATTTACTAAAGAAGTAGATTACATCAAAGGATGTTTTAATGGCAATGGAAATGAGGAGGTAATAGAATCTGGAAAAATCTTAGAAGTCATTGAGTCCAGTGATTCTCAAACCTGGCCATAAGCAATTTTGGGGAGCGTTTTAAAAATAAAGATTCCTTGTTTTCATCTCTAGTTTATTAAAATCAGGTTTTTAATGGTGTTCTCAGTATTCTATATTTTAAAAAGAGCTTCTCAGGTGAATGACATGTATTTTGGTTTCACTGATTAAGTCTAACCTTCTACTCAAAGCATTAATTCATCTCACGATATTATATCAAATAATTCAGCAAACATTTGTGGATATGAAGGTAAATAAGTTAGAATTTATTATCCTGCCAATTTACAAGCCTAGTGATTTTGGAGTATAGAAAGAATTCAGAGTCCAGTGAAGGAGACAGATTGCAATGCAGTACAAAGTGTTAACTTAGAAGTAAGTAAGGTGTTAGAGCTGGGAGAAATAGCATATAATGCTGCCTAATACATAGACTAATAGAGAGAATTAATAAGTTCTCTTTTTAAATGCTTCTAATCACAAGAGACATATCCCTCTTATGGCATCCATTCTGTTCTTGGACAACTACAAATTTGAAAATATTTCTTTTACATTAGCCTAAAATATCTCCATATAACTCTTAATCAGATTTTCATCCTGTTCATTATAGCCATATGAAGTGAGATGAATAAATGAAATGCCATAAGCGGCCCAGTGCCAGGCTCAGACGTAATATCTGGGAAGTCTCAGGGCCATCCAGCCCTAGATTGGGCATGTCTCCTATATGCTCTCACAGCATTAAATCAATCTTACTGCAGTCACTTCCTGTGTTTCTTCTGAAGGACTGTAAATAACTTAAGGGTGGAGACCGTATCTGTTCTTTCAGAATCCTTGAAAAGTTTTAGTTGTTTAGTTGTGTCCGACTCTTTGTGACCCCATGGACTACAGCCCGTCAGGCTTCTCTGTCCATGGGATTTTCCAGGCAAGAATACTGGAGTGGGTTGCCATGCCCTCCTCCAGAAGATCTTCCTGACCCAGGGATCCTTAGTGACTAGTATAAGAACTGGCACATAGTGGGACCTCAATAAGTATTTTCTAAATGAATGGACCAGTTGGTGTGTTTTACCAAATCTTAGATTGCATCCTCTTTCTTTCCCTCTCAGTGCTTCTCTTCCTTTTCACATCTAGCCAGTATTTAAAACAGTTAAATATTTTTCTCTCACCCAGAATTAACAGCTTTGGTTCATTTGGATCTTTCTCATGCTTAATATTTTTCAGATTCTTCCCCACCCTTGCCTCTTCTCTGAATATCTTTTGATGGTTGATTTCTCTATGAGAGTGTGACACCAAGAACTGATTGTGAGGCTTTAGTTGGAGTATAAGCAGCAAAGAGTATACCAGGGCTCATCACCCACCTGGTTTTAATGGCTGCACATTTGTCAGTGCAGCCTAAAGAAGTGTTGATTACTTACCCACCTTATCACCAAGTTGCCTCAAATGGAACAGGCAGCCAACAAAAACAAGTAAGCTTTCTTAATATTAACTTTTCAAAAGCTGTTTTCTTCCCCAGACCATTTTGTGCCATTTTTTTCTAAAGCTGTAACTTCATAGAATATAAATCTGGAATTTAAAAGACTTTAACTTAAATTTCTCTTTGATTTAGTCTGTGGATATGCGTTTGTAAATATCTTCATCAAGCCTTCCAGTTCCAGCACATTTCCACATTGGTTGAATATACCAACTTATCTATATGAGGTTTAATAATAAAATGTTGGGTAGAACAGAGACAAGATTAGAAATGCTGTCAAATGCTACTATAAACTGTCATTTAGAGGTACTGGAATCTGTTAATGTTTAAGTAACTGATGAAGTAATTAATGAGTCAGTTTTCATTCTTCAGTGTATTAGCTAAAAAAGATATAAATCTACTTAACTACATCATTTTCCGTTTTGCTTGTCTACTTTATTCATGAGAATATAATGGGAGACTTTGTAAAACAGCTTTCTACAACTCTGTCTATTTGTTGAAACAGGTTAGAAAACCTAGAATTAAACCCATGAACCTATGGTCAATAATCTATGACAAAGGAGGCAAGACTACACAATGTTGGAAAGACAGTCTCTTCAACAAACAGTGCTGGGAAAACTGGATAGCCGCATGTAAAAAAAAAAAAAAAAAGAAAATAGATCATTCTTTAACCCCATGCACAAAAATAAACTCAAAATAAATTGAAGACCTAAATGTGAGACCAGACACTATAAAACTCCTAGAGGAAAACATAGGCAGAACTTAATGCATATCCCAGAATAATGGAAATAAAAACAAAAATAAACAAGTGGGACCTACTCAAACTCAAAAGCTTTTGCATAGCAAAAGAAACAAGAAACAAAATGAAAAGACAATCCACAAATTGGGAGAAAATATTTGCAAATTATGTGACCCCTAAAGGGATTATGGGTCACAAACAGCTCATGATACTTAACAGACTCAAAACAAACAATCCACTCAAAAAATGGGCAGAAGACCTAAACAGACATTTCTCCAAAGAAGACATACAGATATCCAGTATGCACATGGAAAGATGTTCAACATTGCTAGTTATTTGAGAAATGCAAATTAAAACTACAATGAGATAGCACCCCACACCAGCCAGAAAGACTATCATCAAAAAATCCACAAACAATAAATGCTGGAGAGGATGTGGAGAGAAGGGAACCCTCCTACCCTGTTGGTGGGAAAGTAAATTGGTACAATCACCATGTAGAACAATGTGGATGTTCCTTCAGTTCAGTTCAGTTCAGTTGCTCAGTCGTGTCCGACTCTTTGCAACCCCATGAATTGCAGCACGCCAGGCCTCCCTGTCCATCACCAACTCCCAGAGTTCACTCAGACTCACATCCATTGAGTCAGTGATGCCATCCAGCCATCTCATCCTCTGTCATCCCCTTCTCCTCCTGCCCCCAATCCCTCCCAGCATCAGAGTCTTTTCCAATGAGTCAACTCTTCGCACGAGGTGGCCAAAGTACTGGAGTTTCAGCTTTAGCATCATTCCTTCCAAAGAAATCCCAGGGCTGATCTCCTTCAGAATGGACTGGTTGGATCTCCTTGCAGTCCAAGGGACTCTCAAGAGTCTTCTCCAACACCACAGTTCAAAAGCATCAATTCTTCGGCACTCAGCCTTCTTCACAGTCCAACTCTCACATCCATACATGACCACAGGAAAAACCATAGCTTTGATTAGATGAACCTTTGTTGGCAAAGTAATGTCTCTGCTTTTGAATATGCTATCTAGGTTGGTCATAACTTTCCTTCCAAGGAGTAAGCATCTTTTAATTTCATGGCTGCAGTCACCATCTGCAGTGATTTTGGAGCCCCCCAAAATAAAGTCTGACACTGTTTCCATTGTTTCCCCATCTATTTCTCATGAAGTGATGGGACCAGATGCCATGATCTTCGTTTTCTGAATGTTGAGCTTTAAGCCAACTTTTTCACTCTCCACTTTCACTTTCATCAAGAGGCTTTTTAGTTCCTCTTCACTTTCTGCCATAAGGGTGGTGTCATCTGCATATCTGAGGTTATTGATATTTCTCCCAGCAATCTTGATTCCAGCTTGTGCTTCTTCCAGCCCAGCATTTCTCATGAGCTACCATATAATTCTGCAATCCCACTCCTGGGCATATATCTGGAGAAAAACATAATCTGAAAGGATACATGCAGCCCAATGGTCATTGAAACACTGTTTACAGTAGTCAAGACATGGAAGCAACCTAAATGTCCCTCTACAGAGGAATGAATTAAAGATGATTTGGTATGTATTTATAATAGAATATTACTCAACCATTAAAAAGAATGAAATAATGCCATTTGCAGCAAGATGGATGGACCTAGAGGTTGTCATACTGATTGAAGTCAGTCAGATAGAGAAGGAGAAATATCGTATGACATCCCTTATTTGTGGAATCTAAAAAGAAATGACACAAATTAACTTACTTACAAAACAGAAAGAGACTCACAGACTTAGAAAATGAATTTATGGTTGCCAGTGGGGGTGGGGTGGGAAGGGATAGTTAGGGAGTTTGGGATGGTCATGTACACACTGCTATATTTAAAATAGATAACCAATAGGGACTCATTGTATAGCACATGAAACTCTGCTTAATGTTATGTGCCAGTCTGGATGGGAGGGGAGTTTGGGGAGAATGGATACATGTATATGTATAGCTAAGTTGCCTCATTGTTCACCTGAAACTATCACAACATTGTAAATGAGCTGTACTCCAATGCAAAATAAAAAGTTCAAGAAAAAAAAAAAAAACCCACACCTTTGGCTATTTGTGACATTCCTCTAAGATATTAATAAAATATTAGAGCAGGAATGTGGTCTGAATCAAAAAAGTTGCTGAAGAGTGGAGGCATTTAACAGAAGCATGGAGGCTATTGGAAGATAATGGTGGGAGTTGAGTTGCATAATTTTAACACTAGGACCTTGGAGGTAATATAATCCAGTCCCTATAAGAGATAAGCAAACAGTTTGGAGCAGTTGGGTGACTTTGTAAAGCCTTGTACTTAGAGGCAGATGGGATTTCCAACACGTTTTTCCAAACATCTTGTCCAGTGCTCTTTCTGTCATATCACACCATCACTCCACTGCTCTGTATTTCTTAGCTAACTGGCTAATTTTCTCTTTCTTTCTCATTTATTAATATTTCACTGTCCTAAAGCTAAAACTGTGAGAACCAGGTAAAATTCTTCCTTGCTAGGTCATCACTTTGCCTTTAAGCTATGTTTAATCATGGCAAAAACTAAATGGTTGAAAAGTATATTTTCTTTTTCCAGTTTATACTGAGTTCTCTAGAGATGAAGAAATAAGATTAGATGTCTCATTTTCTAGAATTACTCTTATAAATTGCATACCTGTTTGAATACAGGAAAACATGGTTATGAAATTAACAACTTTCATGTCCCAGCTTTTGTTTGGCATGTAATAATTAGTTGGATTTAAGTCTGTTAAAAGTTAAGAGTAGATTTTGAATTCCAGGAGGTTACTAGTCAGGGCTATTTCTTGCCTTTAAGTTTTCCATGTAATCTAAGTGGCTAAAGACTGTTCGATCATCACATTATCAAGTGATTGAACACTGTAATAGAATAAAAATAATAAAATAATAATAATGATGGGGACTTCCCTGGTAGCTCAGATGGTAAAGAATTCGTTTGTAATACGGGAGACCTGGATTTGATCCCTAGGTTGGGAAGACCCCCTAGAGAAGGGAACAGCTACCCACTCCAGTATTCTTGCCCAGAGAATGCCTTGGACAGAGGAGCCTGGTGGGCTACAGTTCACAGGGTTAAAAGAGTCGGAGTCAACTGAGCAACTTTCATTTTCACTATTATCTCTATTTTATAATAAGGAAAGATCATATAACTAGTAAGTACATCTGATTCTACAGTCTGTGTGCTATCAAAATATCCTGATGCTCCTGGTTTAAAGAACTGAGCAGTCTTGCTAATGGACATCTGTCTACTTATAGTGGGACATAGGAGAGATGCTGGAGGCGGGGGTCTAGACATGAATGCTTATTTAGTCATTGATGCCTATCCCAGGGATAGGCATTTTATATTTTATTTGACATCCTCCACCTGTATGTCCATTTGGGAAACGTATCTTTTAAGTGCATCACAGCTTTCAAGTTCCTAACATGGGTTTCTTTTCTAAATCTTCAGATTTCCTACTTTTCTCTTACCATCTTCTTGTTTCTACTATAGAATTATATTTTTTAAATTTAGTTCCATAACAATGGAAGCTGGTCAATCATTTCACTAACTTTGAAAATATGTTATCAGAATTGTATGATAACAAGAGAATTTCAGTTACATTGTTCCAGCCCAAATCTTTCCTTGGTTTTCGTTTCCAGATTTGGTTGATATTTCCTCTTGTTACCCACCAATTCTTTCATCAAAGAATTTATATGCTAAGTAGATAAACATTTGCTTACTAATTCAGAGGAGAGTTAATGAACTGTCATTAATACCTACTGAAAACCCCTCTTCTGAGAAGTTATTTTAATCACTGTAAACTAGTAACATTTTATTCATTTTCTCTTTAAGTTTTTATTACAAAAATATTAAACATACACAAAATTAGAGGCTACTTTAATGAATCCCATATATCCATCATTCAATTAAAATAATTTTCAACATTTTACTAATCTGTTTCTCAAAAACTACTGAATATTTGGAATCAAGGAAAAAATAATGATTAATTATGTAGCACGCAAATTATTTTCCTACCATTCTTACAATGTTGTCACTCTTATTTTGCACATGCTCACTTTTTCACAGGTATTTAGCTGGACTCTGAACTTAAAAAAATATACTGTCATTTATATAACATTTGCAATGTATTGTGATTTCCATAAAATTGGATGAAACTGTTTAATGAGCTTTCTGAGACCATAGAAAAATTTCTTATAACTTCAGAAATTGAAAATTCCAACTTTTTGTACAAAGCAAAGAATGCTCACCTTTGTTTACTCTTTCTGGCAATGTGATCTTCATTTAGGCTTAAGTCCAAGGGAGATGGCTTTGTAGAAAAATCTGTCATGAATTACCAAGTACTTGTTGTAAAAGAAGAATTTAACCAATTAATGAATTATGGAGAATATTATTTAAACTTTCACTCAAAAGATACACTAAAGAAAAGAAATGGAATCCATTTACATAACAATAAATGGAGGGCTCTAGTGTAAAGCAAGAAACCTAGCAATTCAGAATTAACTCATTTGCTGTTGGTTAATAAGAGGATTTAAGTGTCCTAGCTAATGTGTTGTACAACATTATATTTTTCTAAGGATCCTTACAATAAGAACAAATGGAATGCTTTTGGTATGCTTCTAAGGTCTCTATTCAATGGTTATGCAAGAATGGGACTACAATTTTGTAATTACAGCTGGCCTTGAGTATGCAGCTCATTGCATGATGATGTGACGAAGTCCTGCTTGTCTCCACTACTGGTCTGACCCAATATCTGAAAAATTCACAATGAATAACATATTGGGGTTATGACATTGAATGCTTACATAGTATCATAGTATAATTTAATTCTATGTGAATTTATTCTATGTAAATTCTATGTGAATTCATAGTATAATTTAAATTCTATGTGAAAGCTCATCTAGTAAACCATAACCACTATTATTACACTGGCACTACTTAAGTTATCAGATCAGCTAGCCACCTGGCTTAAAGACAGGCAGAAACAGGAGAGCTATAATGGAGGAAAGGGAGAGAAACAGGTACAGAGGAGAAGATAAGGAAGCTTTGAAAAACACAAAGGGCTCATTGCTTGAGGGCAGGGAACTTTGAGATTGGGAGAGCATGCTTTTTTGTTTGTTTTAATTTACTCATTTGGCTGCTCTGGGCCTTAATTGTGGCATTTGGAATCTTAGTTCCCTGACCAGGGCTCAAACATGAACCCCTGGCATTAGAAGCATTGGCTTAGCCACTAGACCACCAGGGGAGTCAAGGAGAGAACATTCTTAAGGGAAGTAATAAATTGCCAAGTAGTAGCTCTTGAGAGTCCCTTGGACTGCAAGGAGATCCAATCCATCCATTCTAAAGGAGATCAGTCCTGGGTATTCTTTGGAAGGAATGATGCTAAAGCTGAAACTCCAGTACTTTGGCCACCTCATTCGAAGAGTTGACTCATTGGAAAAGACTCTGATGCTGGGAGGGATTGGGGGCAGGAGGAGAAGGGGATGACAGAGGATGAGATGGCTGGATGGTATCACCGACTCAATGGACGTGAGTCTGAGTGAACTCCAGGAGTTGGTATGGACAGGGAGGCCTGGTGTGCTGCAATTCATGGGGTCACAAAGAGTCGGACACGACTGAGTGACTGAAATGAATTGAACTGAACTGAGCTCTGTTTTTATGCAGACCTTGTCCAGATTACTGTAGTTACAGATAAGAGATGGTGAAAATATTCCACCATGGTAAAGATTTACTTTATCTATTTTTAGTTTTCTTTAGAAAACTTAGTTTTTCTTCTATGGGCTTCCCTCATAGTTCAGTTGGTAAAGAATCCGCCTGCAATATAGGAGACCCTGTTTCAATTCCTGGGCTGGGAAGATCTGCTGGAGACAGGATAGTCTACCCACTCCAGTATTCTTGGGCTTCCCTTGTGGCTCAGCTGGTAAAGAATCCGCCTGCAATGTGGGAGACCTGGGTTTGATCCCTAGGTTGGGAAGATCCCCTGGAGAAGGAAAAACTATCCACTCCAGTATTCTGGCCTGAGGAATTCCATGGACTGTATAGTCCATGGGGTGGCAAAAAGTTGGACATGACTAAGTGACTTTCACTAGTTTTCCTTCTATACTATGCTAAGATATCAACAAGCATGGTTTTATGGTTTAGCCTGTTCTGAGGAAATTCATGAATTACAGAACATATTGAGATTTATTCTCAAAAATCTAAATCATGAGGGCAGAAGTACAAAATTGATCCTACATACTAATCAGAATTGTGACTTCATTATTTCTTGGATTATAGAGCTCAGGTTCATGATTGAATGAGGGAGGCATAAAAAATTTTGGTTAAGAAAATATCCTTGAATTGCAAGCTCTTGTAGTCCACATAAACCAAGTACCACACAGTATTCCTCAAACAGCCTGAAATTATAATATGGGAGGACTAAAGATGTAATATGATAAGAATTAGGTAATTAAAGACTCAAGTGTATTACATTTTAAAATTTTGTATTTATTATTGGTAGATTTTAAGATCCCTTTTGGGGAGACCCTGGTGGCTCAGAGGGTCAAGAGTCTGCCTGCAATGTGGGAGACCCAGGTTTGATCCCTGGGTCAGGAAGACCTCCTGGAGAAGGAAATGGCAACCCACTCCAGTATTCTTTCCTGGAGAATTCCCCTGGACAGAGGAGTCTGGTGGTCTACAGTCTATGGGGTTACAAAGAGTTGGACACGACTGACTTCACTTCAATTTAAGATCCCTTTTGGCCTGAATTAGATTGGAATAGAAATTAAAAATCATGAAGTTCACAGTCAAGATTTTGTGAACTTTCACCTGTGTTTTGCATTAGAGGTTTTGTAAGACCTGGTATCTTATTTTAAAAATACTTAATATTTGAATGCTTATATTTATTTTACGCTGAGAAACTGTTGCAGGTTGAATATTCCCAAAGATGTCTAAGTCGTAATCCCTCCAATCTGGAAACGTGTTACTTGACATGGCAAAGGGGAATGAAAGTTGCTGATAGGGGGTTAATCAGATGATTTTGAGATGGGGAGATTGTCCTGCTTTATCTGGTTGGACCCAATCTATCACAAGTGTCCTTAGAACTGAAAGAGGAAATAAGGTGAGATAGAGGAATGGCACATTTGAAGGACTTCAACTGTTGTTGCTGGCTTTGAAGATGAAAGCAGGGGGTTGTAATTCTGGTGTAATGGGTACTTATAGAAGCTGAAAAAGGCTTATCAAGGAACAAGGCTCTTAGAAGAGGCCCCAGTAAGAAGGTAATTTTGTCAGCACCTTAATTTTAGCTTGGTGTGATCCATTTCAGATTTCTGACCTATAACACTCTAAGATAATAAATTTGGGTTATTTTTAAGTGAATAAGAGTTGGACCATAAAGGAGGTTGAGTGCTGAAGAATTGATGCTTTTGCATTATGGTGCTGGAGAAGACTCTTGGGAATCCCTTGGACAGCAAGGAGATCAAACCAGTCAATCCTAAAGGAAAGCAACCCTGAATATTTACTGGAAGAACTGATGCTGAAGCTTTAATACTTTGGCCACTTGATGCAAAGAAACAACTCATTGGAATACCATGATGCTGGGAAAGATTGAGGGCAGAAGGAAAAGGGGATGACAGAGGATGAGATGGTCGGATGGCATCATCGACTCAGTGGACATGAGTTTGAGTAAACTCCAGGAGGTAGTGAAGGACAGGGAAGCCTGGTGTGCTGCAGTCCATGGGGTTGCAAAGAGTCAGACACAACTTAGCGACTGAACAACAAAGTGAATAAGTTGGTGGAAATTTGATACAGCAGTAATGGGATACCCAAATCATAAAAGTCAAAATCTCTGAGTTTTATTTTCCTTTAGTCTAAAAAGAGGTTTGTAATACCTGCCTCCAAAACAATAACTTCAATATCCTATTTCAAAACTTAGATGATACGATCTCTTTGAAGTATATAGCACATGTGAAATGCTTAATTAGCACAGTTATTTTAAGGTAGCTTTTTATATAGTTTGGAAAGAGGCTCGGTATCACTTTTTTAAATGTCTGTCTGTGATTCTTGGAGATAATTTTTTACCTATGCACTGCTGATGTGTCCTACTGGACTGGACAATCAAGCCACAGTTTACAAATCATTTCAGATAGCATTTAACAGAGTTCCGCATCACAAGCAAATGTCTAAGGTGCAGAGTCGTGAAACAGAACAGAAGTTGACAGCTTAGACTGAAAACTGGCTAAGGGCAGAAGTTAAGGGTAGAAGTAAATGGAAAAATTTCGAGCAGGACAAGGAATACCTTGGGGAAGAAGACTGAAAAAAAAAATCACTGAGACACATAGTGTTTATTTCATGTCTAGCACTGTTTTTAAAAATTTTATATCCATTAACTCATTTGATGCTCAAGATAATTTTTTGAGGTAGGTATTTAACTATTTTCATTTGATACATGAGGTCATGGAGGCAGTTACCTTGCCTATGTCACACACCTAGTAATAGGTCAAGCTGAAATTTGAGCCCAAATAGTCTGTTGCTCAGAGAAGGCGATGGCAACCCACTCCAGTACTCTTGCCTGGAAAATCCTATGGATGGAGGAGCCTGGTAGGCTGCGGTCCATGGGGTCGCGAAGATTCAGACACTGAGCGACTTCCCTTTCACTTTTCACTTTTATGCATTGGAGAAGGAAATGGCAACCCACTTCAGTGTTCTTGCCTAGAGAATCCCAGGGATGGGGAGCCTGGTGGGCTGCCGTCTATGGGTCGCGCAGAGTTGGACACGACTGAAGCGACTTAGCAGCAGCAGCAGTAGCAGTCTGTTGGCTAGAGTCCATGCTTTTTATTTTTGGACTCAGACAAATTGTAATATTTGAATCATATTTCCCTGCTTTATACCCTATAGGGCTCTTAACCTAGATACATTTTTAATAATTAAAAAATAAGGATGACAATTTGGAAGAAATATTGGATTGTTTTGCTAAAATTAACTTGTAGCCATTTGTTCCATATGTGATTTCCCTCCCTTTGCATATCTGGGGGAAACTTTTCAGTTATGAGCCCTGTCCCCTGATGAGAAAATCAGAACTCAAACTCTCAGGTGCTCTCATAGCTAGAGACATAGCCTCGTGCAGGCACACAAGACTTGGGTTGGAGGAAACAGACATTGCATGGAGCTTCTGTTTTTCTGGTGTCTGGGGCTGGTTGCGAGATAAATTTCCTGATGCAGAAGTGGCATCAGTGCTAGAAGCATAATGATGGCTGTAAATTCTAGGCTGGTGCCTGGTGGCTTGGTGGCAGAAATGGATTGGGGACAGATTTTCACCAGTTCTCTGGCATGATTACATCCCTTATTATCCCTCAAAATTTAGGCTCAAAGCTCAGCAATTCTGTGAACTATCTCATTCAATAAATTCTTTTTCTGTTTTAGTTAGCCTAAGAGGATTCTGTTTCTTGTCGCTAAAGAATCCTAACCAACAGAAGAGTCAAATAAGAAAATAATACAAAATTTTCTTTTAAAAGAGGAATAAAATAAATTTTAGGAGAACTAAAGGATTAATATAAAAGATTAAACAATAAAGAGGTTTGAAAATTTGTTAATGTAACTATCAGATCACCAATTGTGAGATGATTAAGTGTTATTTAGATGAATCTGATTAAAAAAGGATAGTTATGCTACATATAAACATATTATCTATGAAAATAAGGTAAAAAATAAACAGCCAATGGAGAGAATTTTCATAGCAATTGAGATAGCTTATATGCAATTTCATAGAAATACGATATAGTTTCTATTGCCTCACCTAGTTTCTCAGAACAGTAAGAGTGAAAGGAATTAGTTGATATTATTTGGGTACATATTATTTGCCTACCAAATATAGAAGTCATTTATCTTCATGTCAACTGCATCAAAATGAATGTTTGGTACAAAGTGCACATAAACACAATATAAAACTTTTTTTTTTTTTTTTTGGAGTTTTTGGTACTTTTTAAAGAAAGTGAAGAGGAACTAAAAAACCTCTTGATGAAAGTGAAAGTGGAGAGTGAAAAAGTTGGCTTAAAGCTCAACATTCAGAAAATGAAGATCATGGCATCTGGTTCCATCACTTCATGGGAAATAGGTTGGGAAACAGTGGAAACAGTGAAACAGTGTCAGACTTTATTTTTTGGGGGTCCAAAATCACTGCAGATGGTGACTGCAGCCATGAAATTAAAAGACGCTTACTCCTTGGAAGGAAAGCTATGTCCAACCTAGATAGCATATTGAAAAGCAGAGACATTACTTTGCCAACAACGGTCTGTCTAGTCAAGGCTATGGTTTTTCCTGTGGTCATGTGAGAGTTGGACTGTGAAGAAGGCTGAGTGCCGAAGAATTGATGCTTTTGAACTGTGGTGTTGGAGAAGACTCTTGAGAGTCCCTTGGACTGCAAGGAGATCCAACCAGTCCATTCTGAAGGAGATCAGCCCTGTGATTTCTTTGGAAGGAATGATGCTAAAGCTGAAACTCCAATACTTTGGCCACCTCATGCAAAGCGTTGACTCATTGGAAAAGACTCTGATGCTAGGAGGGATTGGGGGCAGGAGGAGAAGGGGACGACAGAGGATGAGATGGCTGGATGGCACCACCGAGTCGATGGATGTGAGTTTGAGTGAACTCCGGGAGTTGGTGATGGACAGGGAGGCCTGGTGTGCTGCGATTCATGGGGTCTCAAAGAGTTGGACACGACTGAGCAACTGAACTGAACTGAAAGGCATAAAACACTTGGGATACTCTTATAACCGTAAAGTTTGAGATTATTTTAAAATAATTAATGGGAGTATTTTTCTTGAATCTTCAAAAGAGGAGCATCAGACTATTAATTTGTGAGCAGTAAAAGCCTAAGGGAAGTTGAACCCTTCTATAGTTGACTTCTAAAGTCAACTCTTTGGGGCTTCCCTGGTGGCTCAGTGGTAAAGAATCTGCCTGCCAATGCAGGAGATGCGAGTTTGATCCCTGATCAGGGAAGATCTCACACACTCTGGAGCACCTAAGCCTGTGTATCACAACTATAGAGCCTGTGCTTTAGAGCCCAGGAGCTACAACTACTGAGTCCATGTGCTGTAACTGCTGAAGCCCATGTGCTTTAGAGTCCATGCTCTGCAATAAGAGAGGCTACCACAATGAGAAGCCCGTGAACTGCAACTGGAGAATAGCCCCTGCTTGCCACAACTAGAGAAACCCACACAGCAGTAAAGACCCAGTGCAGCTCAAAATAAATACATAAATAAAATAATTAAAATTACAACTCCCTGTAATCACAAATGGGACTTCCCTGGTGGCTCAGTTGGTAAAGAATCCACCTGAAATGTGGGAGACCTGGGTTCAATCTCTGGGTTGTGAAGATCCCCTGGAGAAGGGAATGGCTACCCACTCCAGTATTCTGGCCTGGAGAATTCCGTGGACTCTATAATCCATAGAGGGTAGCAAGGAGTTGGATACATTGAATATACATTAAAAAAAGTATACCATTAAACAAAAGTGTTAACTTGTAAATTAGGCTTAGTCCGTGTAGGCAAAGTAAAGCAGAATTAAATAATTGGAAATACTATTGAATAGTGAATTTTGGACTAATTTGAATCATTTGGAGCAATAACTCCTTTACATTTGAATTAGTATATTTCAAGCTACTCAATTATCTGATTAAGTATTATCATCCTTGGTTTCACTTCACATTCTAAAATAAAAAATAAAAAGGTGTTATTTCCATATCCAACAATTATTATTTGTATATTTGAGGTGGAATGTCTTACATGGGACAATTAAAAAGTGTTGGAGTTAGTTTTAACTTCCTGGCTTGGCCAGTTAATAGCTGTGCTATTAACTGTGATTAATAGCACTTAATAGAAAGATGTTCACTTAACTCTTTTGAACTTGAATTTCTAGTCTGTAAAATGGCTATAATAGTACCTCATAGTATTAGTATGAGGACTAAATAAGATGCAATTTGTAAATATTTGATATTTTGGATGCAATTAATGGATTTTTCTTGTTAGAAGAAATAATACAAGTATTAGGAATGATATAATATTTATTAACTTAATAAGTCAAGCATACCAAAATGTATCTAGTATCTAAATTGATATTTTAGAATGTTTAAAACACATTATGAAACGTATATTTGTGGTTCTTTTGGAGGATGATATTATTGTACCTTGATGCTCAGTTCTGCTCACAAGTGGAAAGATCAATAGTATGGTAAATTCTGAGCAGCAGGCAAACCAGTTTTCACATATACTGAGATTTAGAATTATTTTTACTCACCACAGCTTTGTCTTTCTCATTATGTCTGATCTGAACTAATATTAAAATGAGTCTTTTTAGTCATACGTATGACTAGACAGCAAGACACAAACCCTAGAATGAATATCTCAGACAGGCACACTGAAAACAAAACTGAATAATCCATATAATGAAAATTGATTATGTAGGCAAACACAATCGAAATACTTTCTCCTAGCTCTACATCCATAAAGTTTTATTGGTCAGAGTTTACTCATGGGCAGACATCCCTCAAAGAACATTAATGAACAATTTCCATAAATAGTGAGAGAAAATGTTATAAAATAGTTTGGCATATGAGAAAAAATGAGTGTTATGCTCTATAAATGTCTATTTAGGTCCTGTTGGTTTGCAGTGTTGTCCAAGTCTTCTATTTCCTTGTTCACTTTCTGCCTATTTGTTCTGACAATTATTGTAGATGGGGCATTAAATTCTCCAGTTCTTATTGTTGAATTATCTATTTCAATTGGAATTCTTCAGTTGTTTCAGATTTTATATTGAAGAGTGTCACAACTCGTGAAGTTGACATTTTGAGAAGAGTTATCATGGATTTGAAAAAGGAACTGTTCCAAGTCCCATTTAGTTCCTCACCTCTCATATGAAATTTCGTATAACACAGGTCTTATCACTTCATGACATTCTTACTGATTTCAGCCTTTCCTTTCGTCATTGTTATTATACTCATTTTCTGAATACACTACCTTTATCACTTTCAACTTTGCTTCCCAATACCTCTGTTTTGTAACATCTGAATTCCACAATAAGGCATGAAAATCCTTGGATATTGTGGTTGTATACTATCTGTACTGGCTTAGTTATTTCAGGCTGCCACAAGAGAACACCATAGACCAGGTATCTTTTACAATAGAGTTTTATATGCTCACAGTTCTGAGGGCTGGGAAGTCCAAGATTACAGTGCTTCCAGAGTTGGTTTCTAGTGATCCCTCTCTTCCTGGCTTGCAGACAGCTGCCTTCACACTATGTCGGCACATGACCTGACTCCCAAGAGAGAGAAAGAGCGAGAGAGGTATCTCTAGTGACTCTTTGTCTTCTTTTAAGGACATCAGTCCTGTTGGACTGGGATTCAACCCTTATGACTCCATTTAACCTTATTTTTCTCCAGTAGGTCCTAATTCCAAATACTATCATTTTGGGAATTAGGGTTTCACCATATGATTTTTTAAGGGACAAAATGCAGTCCATCACATGTACTATTTAGGATCAGGCTCAGTTGAAAGTGACAGAAGACCCTAAATAACAATGGCTTAAAAAGAGATTTATTTCTCTTTCATGTAATCGTAGGCAGTTCTGAGATGATGTGGCTTTCCACAGTGTCAAGGAACCAGGCTCCTTGTCTTTTGTTGCTCCTCTGTTCTGTAGAAGTCTGCTTACTCCCTTTAAGGACACTTCTGGAAGCTGTTCACATTACTTCCAGCAACGAATCATTGGCCAGAATTTAGAAACATGGCCACACCTAAATGTAAGGAAGTCTGAGATATTCACTCTTGACTTGAGGTGGACATTCTGTTTCTGAGGAAAATGTGAACAGTTCATGTTGTAGGAAAATGATAAGCCTTTGCTACAGATTTTTCTAGTTTTTGTTTCCCTGTTAATTTATACAAGTTCCCCACGCTTTTGCCAACCTGGTTATCTTTTGTTTCCTACTTCTTTATACTTTACTATCTCAATTTTTTATTATGGTACTCTTTATTTCTGGAATGCATTCCTGGTTTAAGCTGGATTGACAGAACTTGGCCACAACCCCTTCAAGACAGAGGGAAAACATTTTGTCTCTCTGCAGAAACTGGACCAAATTCACCGAAAGAACTTTTTCTCTGAATAATTATGGTCTACTCTGAGCTATAGTCACTGACAAAGTTATTTCCTAGAATGTAAAAATGCCTGATTTATTATTGTCCTGGTGAGTGATTTGTATGCAGTAGAGCACTGTTGATCATGGTAATTTTAATGTAAAAAGAACTTGTTTTCAGAAGAATGTGTTATGTTTCATTTATAATTCTCCAAAGCAATTTATATCAATTCTATAGTTTGTTTTGGTGTGTGTATTGCCTAGATTGCACTAGAGAAAGATTCTTAACACTGTTTTTAGTAAATGATTGTTTTTCATTGTCAGGATCATTATTTGCTATAGCGATTGGCAATACTTAATTTTAACTTGCAAAGTAAATATTAGTTGCTTTGTTTATTATTATCATCTCATCATCACTCTGTGGTGTGGTGTGGTTTAGTCACTAAGTCGTGTCTGACTGTTTCAACCTCATGGACTGCATCATCACTCTAAAGAAAGCTATTTCTAAAGTTTCAAAAAACTTCGTCAACTTTGTTAAAAACACTTTCTGGATAAAGTGATGATCACAGATATCTTCTAAAATTTTCACTTCATGTATAATTTTCCTTTAAAAATATTCCCTCCACTGATTTGTAGAATATTTCTTGTTAAGAAGGTGGTCATTATTAAGGAGACTGAGAGCTACAGCACCTTTATCAGTGATGGTTGAGATCAATTTCTTTCTGTTCCTTACTGAACTCTAGACTCTCTTGTATTTGATTATCTCCTTTACAAACCCTGATATTTTACAGAGCATAGTTTTATGTCAGGCCAGGTGTTTCTTTTTGCCTTGTGAATTCTATCAGTCAGGATGGGAGAGGTTATGCTGTGGAAACAAGCAATTTATAATATTCATAGGTTACAACAACAGAGTTTACTTCCTAGTCATGCTCCACATTCAGCTCAATAGTCACTCAGGGACCCAGCCTGATGGAAGCACCAACCTGACACACACTTCTACCACCTCAGGGGTGAGGGAAAGAGGATGTGCTCTTACAGTTTCATCCCAGAAGCGATACATGACACTTCACATTTTATTTGCCCGAGCAAGTTGCACGCTCCCATCTGAGTTCAATGGGGCAGGGAGTATAATTATCCTACAGGAAGAGAAACTAAGTAAATGTGAATAGTAACATAGCTTTCCACAGCCTTGGCATAGACATGTCTTGCCCTTGAGGATTGTTTGGTGGTATGGAAATGACACAAATTCACTGATAAAAATTTGCAAAATAGTATTTTAAGAGGAAGACAAATTGCTGAATAGGACAACTACCTGTTACCAAACGTGGTAAGAGTTTGTGGAAAAGTGGGACGCGTGCTGGTCCTGAGGCTTGCGAGAGATGGAGTTGGTTAATATCCACAGAAACTCCCTGGTGACTCAATGGAGAAGAATCTGCCTGAAAGGCAGGAGATGTGGGTTGATCCCTGGGTCAGGGAGATCCTCTGGAGAAAAAAATGGCAACGCAATCCAGTATTCTTGTCTGGGAAATCCCATGGACAGAGGAGTCTGGCAGACTACTGTCTGAGGGGTTGCAAGAGTCAGACAGGACTTAGTGACTAAACCACTACCATTAGAAAGTAGCCTCTGAAATCTAAGTAATTAAGTTCAAGCTTAGTTTAAAGGACAGTAGTCAAGGAAAGTAGATTTAATTAATCTAATTAAATGATTGTTCTTTGGAGTGATCAGAATGAATATTCTCTAGTTGTACCAAAATTTTCTGGTTAAATCAACCGTTTCTACCTCTACAACAAGTGGTCCTCGGTTCAAAAATGGTAAAATGTTGAGTAACTAGTTAAAATGTTATAAACTTACCCTATAGGGAAATGTTCCCCAATAATAAAATAGCTAATCCATTTTATTGATCATTTAAATAGTCTTTTTATATGATCACAATCATAGTCCGTCAAAAGGCTGTATCTTTCCTTTGGAAAATGTTGTATGATTTTGTTACCATTATTGGGTCTCCAGTATGTGTCAGGAACTATCAGCTAATTATTTTGAATTCTCATACAATGATAAGATATTAATCCCATTTAGGATAAGAAAAATGAGGTTAAGGAAGTTAAATAATTTTTCCTAGATTTTCTAGCTAGTAAGTGATTTTTTGAGATTTAAACTCAAGTCTGCCTGAAGTCAAAGTCATCCTTCTCTCCCCTGTTAAATACCACATCGTTCTACTAAACTGCACATAAACTGTGTCGCCATATTTTCTTTGCATATTTTGCTTTTGAAATTGATGTTGCTGACAGTGTGGTTAATCAAATATTCACCAGACATGATTTGTTCCTGAAAGAATGTGAAGGTTGGTTGACTTTCTCAGATTATTCACTGAATTCTTTTTCTTTTGTCTATATACTGCCATCATATGTTGAGGATAATTGTTTCTCCAGTGCATTTTAACACAATTTCTACTACTGTAGCACTTTACAAAGATTAGTTCTATAGAAAGACATGTCAAGGTGAATCTGCTTAAAAGACCAACTCTAGTGTATTTTGACAAGTAAAACTACTTTACTTCACAAATTAACATTTATTACTCTCCCCCATTTCCTTTTCCTTTTTAAAAAATTAATTCATTTTAATTGGAGGCTGATAAATTTATAATATTGTAGTGGTTTTTGGCATATATTCACATGAATCAGCCATGGGTATACATGTGACCCCCATCCTGAACTCCCCTCCCACCTCCTTCCCCATCCCATCCCTCAGCGTTGTCCCAGTGCCCTGGCCCAGAGTGCCCTGACTCATGCATTGAACCTGGACTGGCGATCCATTTCACATATAGTAATACACATGTTTCAATGCTATTCTCTCAAATCATCCCACCCTTGCCTTCTCCCACAGAGTCCAAAAGTCTGTTCTTTACATTTGTGTCTATTTTGCTGTCTCACATATAGGGTCATCATTACCATCTTTCTAAATTCCATATATATGTGTTAGTAAACTGTATTGGTGTTTTTCTTTCTGACTTACTTCATTCTGTATAATAGGCTCCAGTTTCCACCTCATTAGAACGGATTCAAATGCATTCTTTTTAATAGCTGAGTAATATTCCATTATGTATATGTACCACAGCTTTCTTATCCATTCATGTGCTGATGGACATCTAGGTTGCTTCCATTTCGTAGCTATTGTAAACAGTGCTGTGATGAACACTGGGGTACACATGTCTCTTTCAATTCTGGTTTCCTCAGTGTGTATGCCCAGCAGTGGGATTGCTAAGTCATATGGCAGTTCTATTTCCAGTTTTTTAAGGAATCTTCACACTGTTCTCCATAGTAGCTGTACTAGTTTGCATTCTCACTAACAGTGTAAGAGGGTTCCCTTTTCTCTGCACTCTCTCCAGCATTTATTGTTTGTAGACTTTTGGATAGCAGCCATTCTGACTGGTGTGAGATGTGGTTTTGATTTGCATTTCTCTGATAATGAGTGATGTTGAGCATCTTTTCATGTATTTGTTAGCCATCTGTATGTCTTCTTTGGAGAAATGGCTGTTCTTTGGCTCATTTTTTGCTTGGGTCATTTATTTTTCTGGAATTGAGCTGTATGAGCTGCTTATATATTTTTGAGATTAATTCTTTGTCAGTTGCTTCGTTTGCTATTATTTTCTCCCATTCTGAAGGCTGTCTTTTCATCTTGCTTATAGTTTCCTTCATTGTGCAAAAGCTTTTAAGTTTAATTAGGTCCCATTTATTTATTTTTGCTTTTATTTCCATTACTCTGGGAGGTGGGGGTCATAGAGGATCCTGCTGTGATATATGTCAGAGAGTGTTTGCCTATGTTTTCCTCTAGGAGTTTTATAGTTTCTGGTCTTACATTTAGATCTTTAATCTATTTTGAGTTTATTTTTGTGTATGTTGTTAGAAACTGTTCTAGTTTCATTCTTTTACAAGTGGTTGACCAGTTTTCCCAGCACCACTTGTTAAAGAGATTGTCTTTTCTCCATTGTATATTCTTGCCTGCTTTGTTAAAGATAAGGTGTCCATAGGTGCGTGGATTTATCTCTGGGGTTTCTATTTTGTTCCATTGATCTGTACTTCTGTCTTTGTGCCAGTACCATACTGTCTTGATGACTGTAGCTTTGTAGTATAGTCTAAAATCAGGCAGGTTGATTCCTCCAGTTCCATTTTTCTTTCTCAGGATTGGTTCGGCTATTCAAGATTTTTTGTATTTCCATATAAACTGTGAAATTATTTGTTCTAGTTCTCTGAAGAATAACATTGGTAGCTTGATAGGGATTGCATTGAATCTACAGATTGCATTGAATCTATAGTATACTCATTTTCACTATTTTGATCCTTCTGATCCATGAACACAGTATATTCTCCATCTATTTGTGTCATCTTTGATTTCTTTCATCAGTGTTTTCTAGTTCTCTCTATATAGGTCTTTTGTGTCTTTCAGTTCAGTTCACTCACTCAGTTGTGTCCGACTCTTTGCAACCCCATGAACTGCAGCACACCAGGCCTCCCTGGTCCAGCACACCAACTCCCAGAGTCCACCCAAACCCATGTCCATTGAGTCAGTGATACCATCCAACCATCTCATTCTCTGTCGTCCCCTTTTCCTCCACCTTCAATCTTTCCCAGCATCAGGGTCTTTTCCAATGAGTCAGCTCTTCGCATCAGGTGGCCAAAGTATTGGAGTTTTGGCTTCAACATCAATCTTTCCAATGAACAACCAGGACTGATTTCTTTTAGGATGGACTGGTTGGATCTCCTTGCAGTCCAAGGGATTCTCAAGAGTCTTCTCCAACACCATTGTTCAAAAGCATCAATTCTTCGGTGCTCAGCTTTCTTTATAGTCCAACTCTCATATCCATATATGACCACTGGAAATACCATAGCCTTGACTAGATGGACCTTTGTTGGCAAAGTAATGTCTCTGCTTTTTAATATGCTGTCTAGGTTGGTCATAATTTTCCTTCCAAGGAGTAAGCATCTTTTAATTTCATGGCAGCAATCACCATCTGCAGTGATTTTGGAGCCCGAGAAAATAAAGTCAGGCACTGTTCCCACTGTTTCCCCATCTGTTTGCCATGAAGTGATGGGACTGGATGCCATGATCTTAGTTTTCTGAATGTTGAGCTTTAAGCCAACTTTTTCACTCTCCTCTTCACTTTCATCAAGAGGCTCTTTAGTTCTTCACTTTCTGCTGTAAGGGTGGTGTCATCTGCATATCTGAGGTTATTGATATTTCTCCCGGTAATCTTGATTCCAGCTTGTGCTTCTTCCAGCCCAGCATTTCTCATGATGTACTCTGCATTTAAGTTAAGTAAGCAGGGTGACAATATACAGCCTTGACGTCCTCCTTTTCCTATTTGGAACCAGTCTATTGTTCCATGTCCAGTTCTGTTGCTTCCTGACCTGCATATAGGTTTCTCAAGAGGCAGGTCAGGTGGTCTGGTATTCCCATCTTTTTCAGAATTTTCCACAGTTTATTGTAATCCAAACAGTCAAAGGCTTTGGCGTAGTCAATAAAGCAGAAATAGATGTTTTTCTGGAACTCTCTTGCTTTTTTGATGATCCAGCGAATGTTGGTAATTTGATCTCTGGTTCCTCTGCCTTTTCTAAAACCAGCTTGAACATCAGAAAGTTCACGGTTCACATATTGCTGAAGCCTGGCTTGGAGAATTTTGAGCATTACTTTACTAGCGTGTGAGGTGAGTGCAACTGTGTGGCAGTTTGAGCATTCTTTGGCATTCCCTTTCTTTGGGATTGCAATGAAAGCTGACCTTTACCAGTCTTGTGACCACTGCTGAGTTATCCAAATTTGCTGGCATATTGAGGGCAGCACTTTCACAGCATCATCTTTTAGGATTTGAAATAGCTCAACTGGAATTCCATCACCTCCACTAGCTTTGTTCGTAGTGATGCTTCCTAAGGTCCACTTGACTTTGCATTCCAGGATGTCTGGCTCTAGGTCAGTGATCACACCACTGTGATTATCTGGGTCATGAAGATCTTTTTTGTACAGTTCTTCTGTGTATTCTTGCCACCTCTTCTTAATATCTTCTGCTTCTGTTAGGTCCATACCATTTCTGTCCTTTATCGAGCCCATCTTTGCATGAAATGTTCCTTTGGTATCTCTGATTTTCTTGAAGAGATCTCTAGTCTTTCCCAGTCTGTTGTTTTCCTCTGTTTCTTTGCATTGATCGCTGAAGGCTTTCTTATCTCTTCTTGCTATTCTTTGGAACTCTGCATTCAGATTTTTATATCTTTCCTTTTCTCCTTTGCTTTTTGCTTCTCTTCTTTTCACAGCTATTTGTAAGACCTCCCCAGAGAGCCATTTTGCTTTTTTGCATTTCTTTTCCGTGGGAATGGTCTTGATCCCTGTCTCCTGTACAATGTCACGAACTTCATTCCATAGTTCATCAGGCACTCTATCTATCAGATCTAGGCCCTTAAATCTATTTCTACTTCCACTGTATAATCATAAGGGATTTGATTTAGGTCATACCTGAATGGTCTAGTGGTTTGCCCTACTGTCTTCAATTTCAGTCTGAATTTGGCAATAAGGAGTTCATGGTCTGAGCCACAGTCAGCTCCTGGTCTTGTTTTTGCTGACTGTATAGAGCTTCTCCATCTTTGGCTGCAAAGAATATAATCAGTCTGATATTGGTGTTGACCATCTGGTGATATCTGTTGGGAAGCGTAGTGCAAAATAGCCGTAAAAGGAGAAAGTACTTGGGAAAATGGCGAAGGGCCAGAAATACCCGGCTTTGCACTGCGGACAGAAAAACATCTCCTTCTTTTGGTTATGCTCAGCGCCAAGAGTTAATAGGGATGTTACTTGTGAAAGCGGGTTGTGGGATAAGCCCATGAGTCATTTAGAGCACGCTGTCCTTGAAATGTTTTTACTGATTATGTGTTAACTCTGTATGCGCTCTGCTGACCGTATACTTTAAGCTCTTTGTTCCTGCTTCTATAAAAAAGCTTGACTGCAGAAATAAACTTGTCAGTCCTTGCAAGAGACTGTCCAAGTGTCCTTCTTTCAGGTTCGTTGCTTCCAAGTCCTGGGGAGAAAATCCCCAACAACATCCATGTGTAGAGTTTTCTCTTGTGTTGTTGGAAGAGGGTGTTTGTTATGACCAGTGCATTTTCTTGGCAAAACCCTATTAGTCTTTGCCCTGCTTCATTCCATATTCCAAGGCCAAATTTCCTGTTACTCTAGGTGTTTCTTGACTTCCTACTTTTGCATTCCAGTCCCCTATAATGAAAAGGGCATCTTTTTTGGGTGTTAGTTCTCAAAGGTCTTGTAGGTCTTCATACAACCGTTCAACTTCAGCTTCTTCAGCGTTACTGGTTGGGGGCGTAGACTTGGATTACTGTGATATTGAATGGTTTGCCTTGGAAACGAACAGAGATCATTCTGTCATTTTTGAGATTGCATCCAAGTACTGCATTTTGGACTCTTTTGTTGACCATGATGGCTACTCCATTTCTTTTGAGGGATTCCTGTCTGCAGTAGTAGATATAATGGTCATCTGAGTTAAATTCACCCATTCCAGTCCATTTCAGTTCACTGATTCCTAGAATGTCAACATTCACTCTTGCCATCTCTTGTTCGACCACTTCCAATTTGCCTTGATTCATGGACCTGATATTCCAGGTTCCTATGCAATATTGCTCTTTACAAGCATCAGACCTTGCTTCTATCACCAGTCACATCCACAGCTGGGTATTGTTTTTGCTTTGGCTCCATCCCTTCATTCTTTCTGGAGTTATTTCTCCACTGATCTCCGGTAGCATATTGGGCAACTACTGACCTGGGGAGTTTCTCTTTCAGTATCCTATCATTTTGCCTTTTCATACTGTTCATGGGATTCTCAAGGCAAGAATACTGAAGTGGTTTGCCATTCCCTTCTCCAGTGGACCACATTCTGTCAGATCTCTCCACCATGACCCGTCCATCTTGGGTTACCCCATGGGCATGGCTTAGTTTCATTGAGTTAGACAAGGCTATGGTCCTAGTGTGATTAGATTGACTAGTTTTCTGTGAGTATGGTTTCAGTGTGTTTGCCCTCTGATGCCCTCTTGCAACACCTACCGTCTTACCTGGGTTTCTCTTACCTTGGGCATGGGGTATCTCTTCACAGCTGCTCCAGCAAAGCACAGCCATTGCTCCTTACCTTGGATGACGGGTATCTCCTCACCGCCGCCCCTCCTGACCTTCAAAGTGGGATAGCTCCTCTAGGCCCTCCTGCACCTGTGCAGCCTCGGCTCCTTGGACGTGGGGTTGGTCCTCCGGGCCACTGCCCCTGGCTTCGGGCTTAGGGCCATGGGATAACTCCTCTCGTTGCCGCCCCTGACTTCGGACACTGGGCATCTCCTCTCGGCCGCCCTCCCTGACCTCGGACATGGGGCAGCTCCTCTCGGCCGTTCCTGTGCTGTCGCAGTCTGGTACTCTCCGCCGCTACCCCTGACCTCGGACGTGGTGTAACTCCTCCCGGCCGCCGCCGTTCAGGCATGGGGTCCTCCCGGCTTCTGCCCCTGACCTCGGACGTGGGGTAGCTCCTCTTGGCCGCGCTTAGTGCTTCGGTCACATGCCCAAAAGATGTATGTAAGTCAGTTTCACAAAAGACATGAACTAGACTGTTTACAATGTTATAATGTGGCACAATGACAAAACTACCCAAATGCCCATCAATCTTGGAAAAATGAATAAATGGTGATATAGTAACACTGTACAACAATTCAACTGAGGGTGCTATAACTACTAATACAAGCAATAGTATAGGTGAGTCTCACAAACAATATTGAATGAAAGGAACCAGACACTGACAAGTAGGCACTGTGTGGTTCCATTTACATGAAGTTCAAAAACAAGGTGAAAAATGTTGTGTGGTGTTTGGAGTTAGAATGATGGTTACCTTAAGGAATAGGGAAAGGGACAAACCAAGAGATAAGATAAGCCTTCCCTGGTGGCTCAGTGGTAAAGAATCCTTCTACCAATGTTGGATGGCAGAATCTCCAGATGCAGGTTTGATCCCTGGGTTGGGAAGATCCCATGGAGAAGGAAATGGCAGCCCACTCCAATATTCTTGCCTGTGAAATTCCATGGACAAATGAGTCTGGCAGTCTGCAGTCCTTGGTGTTGCATAAGAGTTGGATACAACTTAGTTATTAAACAACAACAACAATAAGACAACAGTAAGGTGCAAGGAATATGCTATATGTTGATCTGGGTTAACATTAAGAATTGTATTGCTTGGCACCCCACTCCAGTACTCTTGCCTGGAAAATCCCATGGACGGAGGAGCCTGGTAGGCTGCAGTCCATGAGGTCTCGAAGAGTCAGACACGACTGAGCGACTTCACTTTCACTTTTCACTTTCATGCATTGGAGAAGGAAATGGCAACCCACTCCAGTGTTCTTGCCTGGAGGATCCCAGGGACAGGGGAGCCTGCTGGGCTTCCGTCTATGGGGTCGCACAGAGTCAGACACGACTGAGGTGACTTAGCAGTAGCAGTAGCAGTAGCAGCAGTGAACATTCATGAGGCTGTACATTTATGATTGGGGAACTTTTAAATATTGTTGTTGTTCAGTTGCTAAGTTGTGTCTGACTCTTTGCGACCCCATGGACTGCAACACGCCAGGCTTCCCTGTTCTTCACTATCTCCCAGAGTTTGTTCAAACTCATGTCTGTTGAGTTGATGATGCCATCAAACCATCTCATCCTCTGTTACCCCCTTCTCCTCTTTATACTTCAATTAAAATGTACTTAAAGTCAGATGTGCTTTTCCTTTCTAATAGAACCTTCTCAGACTTTTACAGGTTCTTTAATCTGCCACCCATACAAAATACACCAAACAATCGTTAATCCTTCGGTTCAGTCATTCAGTCGTGTCCGACTCTTTGCGACCCCCCTGTCCATCACCAACTTCTGGAGTTTACCCAAACTCACATCCATTGAGTCGGTGATGCCATCCAGCCATCTCATCCTTTGTCGTCCCCTTCTCCTCCTGCCCCCTATCCCTCCCAGCATCAGAGTCTTTTCCAATGAGTCAGCTCTTCGTATCAGGTGGCCAAAGTACTGTTCAGCTTTAGCATCATTCCTTCCAAAGAACACCCAGGACTGATCTCCTTTAGAATGGACTGATTGGATCTCCTTGCAGTCCAAGCGACTCTCAAGAGTCTTCTCCAACACCACAGTTCAAAAACACCAATTCTTCGGGGCTCATCTTTCTTCACAGTCCAACTCTCACATACATATATGACCACTGGATGAGGTATAGTCAAGGAATATACCTTGAATATACCTTGAAGTAGGTTTAGACTGGTCAAGCAAAGTTTTAATTGGAAATTAATATGAGTCAGATATAAACAATCTCAACATTTTCACACCTTTGAGCCACTATGTGAATATGAGTAATTGAGAGCTATCTATAACTTATTGTTGGAGAGATTTCTCAATTAATATTTCTATTAAGTAGGCAGAAAAATTAATTTTGCTTGTAATAAAATACTGAGCCCAAGCATTTCTAGCCTATATGTTTAGATTATTCTTTATCCTCATTTTTCTATATTTCCCTCTTTTCTCTCTTTTTATCCACTGCAAGAAAACATTCCTGTTCACTTAATGAATTTCAGACCTTTAAAAAAAAATTCAGATCCATCTGATATTTATCTTGATTTGGATGTCATTCAGAGTGTTTGCAATGAAAGAGATTTTCTATATGCCTTTCTAATATCTGTCACTGCTGCTAGATTGGTATGTCTTTGGTTTTATCTTTCCTTTTGATGAAACATTTCATGAGAATAACATCAGATACCTAAATGTGCATTTAAAAAATACTTTCAAATATTAGGTTAAGCTGTTAGATTTAGAGACCAGGTTTATTTACCTAGATAGAAGTAATAGCCTGGTATAATTTTAAATATGATGATTTTTGTGTAACCATTTGAAAAGTGATACAGGTGGTAATTAAAGAAACCCATTTGTAATCTACATATTCATGCAAAACAAAATTCCAGAATCAAGCTACTACCCAGATGGGGTCTTCAAAGACTTTGATTTTGCTTTAATGGATCTAGACAATTCAAATATACATGAAAACTTAATATTTGTTTTTGCTGATGATCAAAGAGATGGAGAATGGAAGAGGTAATTTTATGGGAGTAGATTACTATAGTGAAATATTGCTGGTAATTATAGTGTATGTTTTGAAAGTAAAAGTGTTAGTTGCTCCATTGTGTCTGATTCTTTGCGACCCTATGGACTGTAGCCCATCAGGTTCATCTGTTCATAAACTTTTCCAGGTAAGAATACTGGAGTGGGTTACCATTTCCTTCTCCAGGGGATCTTCCCAACCTGGGGTTTGAACCCAGGTCTCTTGTATTGGAGGCAGATTTTTTACCACTAAACCACCAGGGAAGCCCCAGTGTATATTTTACTCAAATGTTCATTTCTTCCATTCTCCCCATGTCTGCCTCCAAACTCACCAACGTTTAACATTCTCTAGCCTAAATAATGGGCTTCCCAGATGGCTCAGTGGGTTAAAAATCTGCCTGAAATGCAGGAGATGCAGGAGACACAGATTCAATCCTTGGGTCTGGAAGATCCCCTGGAGGAGGAAATGGCAATCCACTCCAGTATTCTTACCTGGAAAATCCCACGGACAGAGGAGCCTGGCAGGCTACAGTGCATAGGGTCCCAAAGAGTCAGACATGACTGAGCAACTAGGCAACAACCAAAAATTTGGCTGTAGAGAACATCCTGTGTGTTACCTGGTACACAGGCCTCACTCTTTCTCTGGCCTTCAAGTTAGTAGTTCTGATTTTCCAAATATTTCTTTTGAGGCTCTCTTCCACTTCTGGATGCTCCAAATCACTCCTTTCATTCCTTTCATTGTCTAATATAGGACAAGAAAGATTGATCTTAGTTTCATTGTCCTTTTCCAAACCAAGCCCTGGGGACCTCAGCATTGAAACCCTAGTGGCCTGTCAAGGTGTTTTGCTAAACAAAAGGCTATCTACTCCAGAGAGGGATTATGCTTATTCTTTGGAGGTGAAGAGATTTCAGTTAGTTCTATTGATTCCCTCATGTGTTACAAATATATGAACATGAAATGTCACAGAGGAATCTGTCATTCCCATCTTGAGATACTGATATCACTAATCAGACACTCTGCCATTGCTTAACTGGGCTGATTCTTTTCTTCTGTTTACAAATTTGCCTGCTGACAGCTATCTCAAAGTGGGTTGTAGCCGACAGTCATTAGAAGGCGATGCCTTCCACCACCTCTTGGTGCCAGGAAGCAGATCAGAAAAATGAAATGATCATAAATATCTTGTGGAATAAAATATAATCAATTTCGTGCCAATTTTTGAGAAAAATCACTGAATAAGATTTTTATTTTATATAACTGAACCATGGGACTATTTAATTAGTATCTGTGCTCAGTTTCTGAATGCTATTTATATTTGGCTCATACTTCTAAGTCAGTGATTCACACTGGCTGAGTGGGATGAGCTTAAGCTTCTCATGCGTACATGAGTGTGTGTGTATACGTCATTTGTGTATGTGTTCATCTTCTTGGGTGTGCGTATTTGAAAGGAGCCTTCCACCAAACTGCCCCAACCAACCACATTTTAATATATTCCGTTTCCCAGTCATCCTAAGAATAACTGCTAGATGCCAACATTACAAAGTGGTCAGCTATGTGATCAACTTCTTTTACAATTATGTTCAGTGAATCAATTTGTCAATTTTGGTGCAAAATATTAAAATTACTGTTGATGCTGGTTTTAATGCCTTGAATTATTATTTGAAAGCATGCCCTTAATTCACTACTCCTATTCTTTTTATTTATTTGGCTGTGCAGTGTCTTAGTTGCAGCACATGGGCTCTTTGATCTTTGTCACAGCATGTGGGATCTCCTAAGTTGTGGCATGTGAGATATATTTCCCAAACAGGGATTAAACCTGGGCCACCTGCACTGGGACCATGGAGTCTTAGCCACCGGACCACCAGGGAAGTCCCACCACTCCTATATTTTAAATCTGTCAGAAAGTCTAAAAAACAACCAAGAGTAAACAAAGGGGGAAAAAAACCCCAAACTAAACAACCCTAAATTCTTTATCAGCTTCTCCTAAATTAATGTTTTTAAAATTTATTTTTGAACGCATGAATAACGCACACAGAACAAAGTAAAAAATATAAGACGGTATCAGGAAGAAGTAAGTTTGCCTTCCATTTCTGTCTCCAGCTAAGTCCCTTTCCTCACAGGAGCAGCTATTTTAGTTTCTTTTCTTCCATGATTTTCTGTACACATATAAGCATAAACATCTGTCTAGCAATTGATCTATCATCTGTCTCTCAATCTAATTTATCACCTATCTACATCTCTATCATCTATATGTCTTGTAAAACATTCCAAAGCAATGCATTAAAAAATTGCTCAAAAATGCCATATTATTTTATTATTAAACTTAACCAGTCCACTACTGATGGACCTTTGATTTGTTTTCAGTCTTTAGCTCTGACCTTTAGCAATGAGGTGAATATCTATTTATATACGTGGAAGTGTAGGATAAATTCCTAGAAGTGGAGTTGCTGGTTTGCTGAATTGTTTTCCATAGTGGTTACACTAATAACAGTGTTATCCACAATGTAAACCTCATAAAAAATGTGTACTCTAAGTTGTAATTATTATTCTAATTTAATCATCACAGCTCTTTTATATGTATATATGTATGTTGTTGTTGTTCAGTAGCTAAATTGTGTCCAACTCTTTGTGACCCCATGGACTGCAGCATGCCAGGCTTCCCTGTCCTTCACGATCTCTTGTAGTTTGCTCAAATTCATGTCCATTGAGTCAGTGATGCCATCTCATCCTCTGTCGCCCCCTTCTCCTTTTGCCTCAAATCTTTCCCAGCATCAGGTCTTTTCCAGTAAGTTGGCTCTTCATATAATTTGGTGGCCAAAGTATTAGAGCTTTAGCTTCAGCATCAGTGCTTCTAATGACTATCGGAAAAGCCACAGCTTTGACTATACAGACCTTTGTTGGCAAAGTGACGTCTCTGCTTTGTCATATGCTGTCTAGATTTGTCATAGCTTTCCTTCCAAGGAGTAAGCGTCCTTTAATTTCATGGCTGCAGTCACATCTGCTGTGATTTTTGAGCTCAGAAAAATAAAGTCTGTCACTGTTTACACTTTTTCCCCATCTATTTGCCATGAAGTGATGGGACTGGATGCCGCAATCTTAGTTTTTTGAAGGTTGAGTTTTAAACCAGCTTTTTCACTCTCCTCTTTCATATATGTATTTATTTGCCTCCAGGTGTTTCAGAATCTGCCTGTCAATGCAGGAGATATGGATTTAATCACTGGGTCAGGAAGATCCTCTGGAAGAGGAATTGCAACCCTTTTCAGTATTCTTGCCTGGGAAGTCCCATGGATGAGCCTGGTAAGGTGCAGTCCGTGGGGTGGCAGAGTTGGACATGACCTAATGAGTGAGCACACACACACACGTGTGCGCACACACACATACAAATTTATTTTTTTAAAGATAAGATGAAGAAACTGTGACTTGGGCTTGTTAATGTCTTGCCTCAAACCCAACAAGCTCCTGAGTCAGAAGCACTTCCAACTTTTTTCTTTCTTTTTTGATGACTATCTATCCTCACATGGCAGAAGGGAGTAGGGAGCTCTCTGGGTCTCTTTTTTTTTTAAAAAACCTTTTTATTTGGTATTGGGGTGTAAATGATTAAAAAACAATGTTTTGACAGTTTCAGGTGAATGAATGGTTTCTCTGTCTTTCAAAGATGTGAAAGAAACCATCAGATCAGCGGACTTGACAGAAGCCAGAAGGCAGCCCAAGGACTAGCCCTGAGATATATACTGTAGCATTACTATGTCAGAGAAAACTGTGCCTTCTTCTCTATTCCTTCCATGTGCAGAGAAAGCATGCATGAATATATACTTTATGGATACTAAAACACAAAAAAGAAACTTCTAGAGACTAACTGTGGAAGATCTGTAAAATGAAAGATTGGATTAAATTATCTCTTAGAATTGTATTTTAAATATAAATTGTTCAATTAACATGAAGGCACTGAATGAAAAATTTTATTTCATTGAAAAACCCATATTTTGAGGGCTTAAGACAGGAAGGGATAATGAATAGATACCTTCTAGATTTGGTAAGATTTGACATTGCTCTATTTTTTGGCAATTCAGTATAATTATTTTCTATTAAGGTCATATTATCTTCTTTTTCTTGGCATGTTAAGTGGGGTCACACCTGAGAGGTAATTTAGAGAGAAGAAGATATTTGATTGTCTAAGTTATCTGGGGATCATGGCATGCTTCTCATGATGTTGCTCTAAATGATATGCATTTATAGTGAATATATTTAATTGCCATGGCACATGAGCTTTAAAAAACCATGCTGATAATTTTGTGATTGGTTCTTTTGCATGTTCCAGAAAAGGTTATAAATTGAATTTTATCAAGTACAGCCATGTTTCCACAGATTTTGCAAATATTGCTTCCACTTTGTCCTCTACCGAACTTTATTTTTTTTGCAAATAAGGGTTGAAAAAGAAAAAGCACTGGTTTTGAAAGAGAACTGAAAATAAAGGTTAGAAATGATTCTCTTTTGTTTGGTCTTCTTAATCTTGAAACTGTTTATGAGAAGCACTTGCAGAAAAGGCTTTGAAAGCTAATCATTTCACTTTTCCTCCCTTCCGATAATGTGAAGTGAAGTAACTGTGTAGGTTTTACAGATTTAAGTTAGTAATGTAGTTTTTTGACAGTAAACACTTTTTATTTATCCATTACTTGTTTGTTTATTTATTTTCACAAATAAATAATTTTGTATTATTTTAGAAAAAAACATGAATTAAAAAAAAGTGTCTTGGCCATTTGTTTAGATACATGAGACACTTTGCATATCTGCTGTGAAAACAAGTTTATTTTTTCTGTTGACTTAATTTCCTTAATCTCTGGACTCTGAATAAATTCAGGTCATTGGAGAAATTATAGGTGGAGAGAATAAAGCCTAGGAGTCAAATAAATCAAAGCCCAACACACCCAGAAACCCAAATTCTAGATAAGAAGAACAAGAATAATAGTTTGAAAATATTTCCTTTTTTCTCTTTTCTTTCTCATTTTCATTATCATTTTTGTCCTTTCTGTTGCCTTATTTAATCTAAACACACACACATGTATTTCCCTGTAAATCTCTCCTAAATGGGAACCTGTTTTCAGAAAGAAAAAAAAAATAGCATATTTACTTCCCTAATATGCTCTATAGATACTTTATGAAAAGTTGCTTATCTTAAAAAATATTTCATATGCACAAAGAAAAACCAATGACAAACTGATCACCACCTTTCCCCCGTCTGATTTTACTATTCTTTGTGGTAAATTCTGAACCTTAAGGAAAATCTGTGAGTTCAGATGCAAAGAAGAGAAAAAATCTGAGAAGAAGAAAAGCATAGCTGATCACATCTCAGGATTGGGGCAGACAGAGGTGGTATCAGAGAAGCCTGAGCAGGATCTCAGGCTTGTAGCTACTAAGCCATAAGGATCACCCTTGTCCCTCTCTGCCCAATGGAAAGCCAGGAGCTTCACCAGGATCCAGTTATGAGAAGGGTACTCTTTACACCAAGAACCAGAAATACCTCAATTTGAATGAGAAAAGGTAATCAACAGATGTCAACACTGAGATGAAACAAATATTGGAATTATTTTATGAAAAACTGTAAATGGCCATCCTAAAACTGCTTCAAAGAGTAATTATAAACAGGCTTTATGTTAATACAAATAAAAAAATAGAAAGTCACAGTAGAGAAATAAAAGCTACAGAGACAAATTGAAATTTTAAAATTAAAAAGTATAGTAACACAAAGCACCCAAAGAAAACAAAAATCTTATGGGATGGGCTTAACTTAGGTTGAAGAGGACAAAAGAATCAGTGAATATGAAGATCAAAAAAAAAAAAAAGGAAGCTATTTGACCTGAATATCAGAGAGAAAATCAATGGGAAAAAAAAATAGATCAAGTACATCTGACACTGTAACAAAAGATCTAATGTCTGTGTCATCAGAGTCTCAGGAGAGAGGAGGAAAAATGTAAGACTAGAAAAATGTTAGAAGACATAGAGGCCAAATGTTACCCAAATTTGGCATAAGATATAAACCTAGATGGGCTTCCCTGGTGGCTCAGATGGTAAAGAACCTGCCTGCAATGTTGGAGACCTGGGTTCGATCTCTGGGTCGGGAAGATACCCTGGAGAAGGAAATGGCTACCCACTCCAGTATTCTTGCCTGGAGAATCCCATGGACAGAGAAGCCTGGTGGGCCACAGTCCATGGGGTCACAAAGAGTCAGACATTACTGACTAACACACTTTAATAAACTTAGATATTCAAGTTGAACAAACCCTAAACAGTGTAACCCAAAGAAATCTTGATCAAACTTTTGAAAACTAAAGATTAAGGAAAAACTTTAAAGGCAGTAAGAGAGCATTAACACTTTTCCTACAGGGGAAAGGAATTCAAATGACAGAGAAGTTCTCAGGAACCATGGAGATCAGAAGAAAGTGTGACATTTTTCAAGTGCTGAGAGAAAATGACTATCAACTAAGAATTCTATATCTATTGAAAACATCCTCCAGGAAGAAAGAAAAATAAAGGCATTCTCAGATGAGGGAAAACCAAGAGAATTTGTTGCAAGAAGAACTACCATAAAATAATGGCTGAAAGCAGTTTTATAAACAGAGGGAAAATGATGTAAGAAGGTATCTTAGAACATCAGAAAGGAAGAAAGGACAAGGGAAAGATTGAAAATATGGATATGTGGATCTGTGCAATTGATATTCCTTTTTCTCTTAGTATTATAAATTATTTTTGATGTGGCTCTTAAAGTATATATAAGAAATATTTGAGACAATTATGAATGAGGGAGAGTTTATGGATTTAAAGAAAGACAAGCTTTTGATATGCCACTTGCACTGATAAAATATCAACGCTGAAAAGGCTGTGAAGATTATACATGTGAAAGAATGTAATACCTGAAACAACTACTGAAAAATTGCCTAGAGATACATCTCAGTGTAGTATTTCATCTGTGGATAAATCAAGATAGAATTCTTGAAAAAGTTCAAACACAAAGCAGATGAATAAAGAGAGCCTCTGAAAATTATTCAAGGAACACTTGAGAAGATAAATATAGTTCACAAGTTAATGAAAATGGCCAGTTATTTGTTTTCTTTCTAAAATCCAGTTGAGGAGCATTGCATAGAGTGAGTGAGTATTTTATCTAAAGCGGAAAAGGTAGTAGTCAGTTCAGGGCTTAGCCTTCTTGAAGACCGAGGACTTGCTTACAGGGACCTGTTGGGTGAGGCCCTTAGCGATGGTTGAGCATGATCCTAAGCACTGGAAAGACTGAGCCAGAGAAATTAGGAGATTGAAAAGGAGCACCAAGAGGAGGTTTAAGCAAGAAGAATTTTACTTATCTCATTTTTTTTTTTGCCTAGCATGAACTCTTCATCCAAGTTGGAAGGAAGCTTCGTTTCCATTCCCTCTTGTACCTCCTGTATTGTCGCCCACATCTTCTACTTTCTGGACTTAATAATTCCAGGGTATTATACATTACATTATAAAATGGCTAAGTAGGTTATTATGGAGAGAGTGTGAGCCTAGCTGTCATGAAAACATTACTTTTTTTTTTTTTTTGGCTAAATCAGTTTTGAGTTCTAAATAACAGATTTAGCGCTTGTCTTTTGGATCAGCTCCTCTATGGTTGGGGATACTTGGGTTATGCTGAATCTCAGTGCTAATGATCAGAGAACAAATTTCTCATGAAATTTGTCATAAAAATTTGTTAGCAAGATTTGAAGAACTAATTTTTTCAGCAGATTATAATGGAAAATTTAGCTACAGATACTTTTCAAATACAGAGTCAGCAGCTTCAGGGTTCTATAATATGTTAAAAGGAAAGCAAAATCTTGACCTTGGGATTCAGAGTTGGAATAGAAGCCCCTTTGCATTCAGTGAAGGATACCCTTCTGTAGGCTAAATGTAAAGAGGGAATAGAAACGCACACACACATACACTTCTCATGGGGCCAATTATTCTTTAAAAATGATATTATCCACAAAGCATTTTTAGTTTGAGTAAAGTATACAATGACAAACACAAGAATCATTTCTTTCTCTCTCTCTTTCTCTTCCTCCCTTCCTTCCTTCTAAAAGAAAAAAAGATAATATCATTCTTCCAATCTGTTGTTTTAGATCTTGGGAGCAGATTGTTTTTGAGTTAGTTAAAAAAGGACTGTGGACATATAGTATAGTGTGTCCATTTGTGTTGAAATCCACTTATTTCCCTGCAGTCATTAATGATTGGGTCTGTGCACTAAGTTGCTTCAGTTGTGTCGGACTCTTTGTGACCCCATGGACTGTAGCCCACCAGGCTTCGCTGTCCAAGGGATTCTCCAAGCCAGAATAGTGGAGTGGGTTGCCATGTCCTTCTCCAGTGGATCTTCCCAACCCAGGGATCGAACCTGCGTCTCATATCCCCTACACTGGCAGGTGGGTTCTTTACCACTAGAGCCACCTGGGAAGTCCATGATTATGTCCTACAAACTATAATTGTTTTAAACCTGAATAAGTTTTCAGATGACAGAAAACCTATGTAGTAAGATGATTATTCCTTCTCTATTTCAAACTGGGTTCTCTGCTTGAATTCCGTAGTTCTAGAATGAAAAGTCATCAAGTAAGAATAAAGTGCTTCCCAGGTGGGGCAGTGGTAAAGAATCTGCCTGCCAATGCAGGAGACTCAAGAGGTGAGGATTTGATCCCTAGGTCTGGAGGATCTCTTGGAGCAGGAAATGACAAATTGCTCCAGTTTTCTTGCCTGGAGAATCCCATGGACAGAGGAGCTGGTGGGCTACCAGCTCTTCCGGAGCATGAGGTCTCAAAGAGTTGGACATGACTGAGCACACACACACACACACACACACACACGAAAAAGTAGAATATAAAATATTGTTCCTCATGGTTCTAGAGTTATTTAACAAAACACAAGTTTCAGATACATGATTACTATGAAACTCACTAAATGAATTTCTTTAGAAGATAAACAATTCCTTTGTCTTGCGCATCTGAGAAGCCCAAATATGTAATTAGTCAGTCCTGTGTAGTTTCAAAATAGGAACCTTTCAACTTGAATAGAAGAGAGGCATTTTCTTGAATAATGGGTGTGTGCAATTTTGGTTTCTTTCAGCAGAGAAGAAGTCCCAGGGTGTATCACTGTATTTACAGTAATTAACTCCTTAGGCACTAGTGCCCTGTTGGCTTTAGATCAAAATGAGATTTGTTGGGCCAGACATCTTTATGAGGAAGGCTTGGTCTTGTTTTGTAATGAATTAGCTAGAAATGAATTGTCCATCATATTCTTCAGTATATAGTCTGAATGCTCTTGGGCACTCAGGCCACAATGGTGATGGAGGGATGGGCAAGACATTCAAGTATTTAAAATTGATATTTTGTACATGCATTCAGGATGGATAATAATTTTTATATATTCTGAATGAGTATATTCAATTCACAATGACTAATCACTAAAGATGCTGCACCACTGAACATGGTTGACCTTTTGAGAAGTTCAGTGGTATTAATACAGGAGAAAATGATGGTGAGTAGGAGAGCTAGGCTATGGAAATACTAGCAGAATGGTTAAAGAAAACGATAAATTATCACAATGCAGATTCGTGATTTTACTTAAAAGACATTTATGCATTTCAAATTGCATCTTCAAAATATAAACCTTTAAAAGGAGAAGTATGTTGATGGCATTCTAATGGCTTCCATCAAAATAGAAGAAATGGGTCAAAAAAAAAAATCTGTGTCCATTGCATAAGGTTCTATACCTACTACATTATGCATATGGAAGTTGTATATTTGATTTTGCTTGTTGATGTGGAATAAAGTCTTGTAAAAACTGCTAGGAGGGGTTTTTCTTTCCTCATGACAGTCATTGCAATCTACCGACAGCAATTTTTTCTTATTCAAACCCTATCTAATAAGATGTCATGTTGTGAATATGATATATGAATATGATTTGAGTACTTCCCAAATCAGATGGAGTGGAAAACAAGTGAGTTCATGAGTCATGAAGAAGAATTCATTTGTCTATGATACTGTTTTCTATCTAAAGTCTTATATTTAACACGTTGAGATAACTTCAGCAGGACTCCGACCTTTGGCTGTAGCTGTTATTATAGATGTGGCAGAATGGCTCTGACACACAGTGGCTGCTGAGTTAGCAGTCGCATAGCTGCATCTCTGCTCACCTCATACCTCCTGAGCAGAGCGGAATGCTCTGTTTCTCATACTTCACCTTCTCCTGTTGTAGGAAGTTTTACTTATATCTTCCGCAGTTAAGACGTGACTCTTTTCCTGGGGGCCACTTCTTTGAGTGAGAAGTGTATTTAGAAGTGTGGCTATAGCTTCTTGGTTGGAAGTTGGTAGAAACAACCAAACATTCCTTTTCTCTTCCTCACATAAGACTAAGTGTTCATTTAGTCTTTTAAAATAAAACCACAAGTGGTATTTGATTTTTTGACTGTTACAGCATGCAGTAAATGAAATGGTAAAAATGTAAATATTCTTGAAGCAGCAGTAACCTTTTAATTGGCAATAATGGAATTTGTTTTACAGTCACTCCTTATGCAAAGAAATGGTTTGGATGAAGATATTTTACTCAAGATTCAGTTAATGTTCTGGTCATCAGTGCAAAATTAAATAAGGTCTTGGTGCCTGTCTCATTTGGAATATGTAAAAGACCTGGAAAAAATCTAATGCAATTAAGCCAATTAAAATGTGTCATCTTCCTTTAAGTTAAAACCATTTGTTCAAAGAAAAGAAATATTACCCTGTGAAGAGAATGGGTTTTAATAAATATTTATTGAATTGTAATGTCTCATTTGATAAGAGTATGTCTCCACCATGCTTAGCATTTTAAAGCCTCTACTGGCAGCAGAATCACTTTGCTTCAGAAATGTAGCAGATGAATTGTAATTGTCCAGCCAAAGTTGGAATCAATTCAATTGGACTATCCTCCATGTTTATCCAATTGCAAGTAATGTCAAGAGGTAAGATGTTTGATGAAAGGGATATGATTTCTCATCTATGAAATGTTATTCTCATTTGTTCCTTTGGGGACTGTAGCTGTCAAAAGGAAAAAAATAGACAAGCTGAAAAAATAAAATCTTTATTTGAAGAGAACTATGGAAATGTCTATTTAATCCAGGTTTTAAAGAAAATTTTATAAATCTTGCTTAAAAAATATAAGCACTTCATCCTTTTTTAGTCAACCACATATAGTAAAATATACCGTTGGAGTGGTCACCGGGCATTCTGTGATTAACAAGTCTGGATTGATCCCTCCTTATGAGCACAGTGAACTGAGAGCTTTTGGGGAGTCACGTTTTATAGAAAACCATTGACTCCTACTTTTTTCCTATCTCCTATCTACAGAGTTAGTCTCTCTGGTAGCCCTAGAGAATCTTCTTGCTCTCTTAGCTTTCCAATTCTCACAAAATATTTTGGCTGTGTTCTCCCACAAGTAAAATATTTTATTTTACACAGTTTTATGCTTTGAAAATGACACTTTACTGACAAAGTAAAAAAAAAAGTGAAAATTTTATGTAGACCATTAATTTATTTAGTTTTACAATTAGCCAGAATCAAACGTACTTTGCATATGAGGTATAATTAATATTCAATGACACTGAAAGAGCACAGTTTTAATATCTAATGTAAAAAATGGATTTAGTATTCATTTGGAAACCAGAGGCCTACCTAATTGTTTGTAGATAGGTTTTTAGAAAAAATTTTGTTAATGATATAAAAAACCACCCAGCCTAATGTCTATTTATCTGGAAAACTTCTTGGCAATTGATTATAAATACACATTTAATGAACTAACAATCACATAATCAGATTAGAATTAAACTACAAAGGTTTTCAAATTTAATCATTTCCAACTAATAATACAATTAACAGTTTTGTTTCAATTCTTTGCTGAAATATTGAAGGTAAACTATGCCGGCAATGACGGTTAAGCATTTTAATATTCAAAGAGTAAGACTATTAATTTTATCTTGAAATTTTGTGTGTGTGTATATGTGTGTGTATGTGTGTTAGAGAGAGAATATGAAGCTATTCCTATCAGTTGCTTTTTGAATAGCACTTTATTCTAGCAATCACTGATAAAGGGGAAAAAAAAAATCAATCTGTAGAATGCCAAAGGAGGAAGAAATATGTTCCCTATTTTTAAGATTAAGTGTTCCAATAACATAGAACTACTAAGCAGTTAACAGTGGTACTTTCTTATTTGTGTTTCCAAGACTACCTAGGTGCTTTAGTATTACATACTACAGCCATAGCATGGAGTGTCCTCAGTCTCTACCACCCTTCCCTCATATTTCTATAGCCAAATTAAGCCACAAGGTCTAAACATACTTTAAAATAGCAAAATTAAAGACTGCCATTGAATTGTTTCTCCTGTATGCCCCCCTCAATAAATTTATAGATTGAATTGGGGTGCTCAATGAGCTTGATCCTTCTAACAGATGATCCACTCCAGAGAGAAACATGGGACTTCTGTTAAGTTGTAATTTTTTTTTTTTTTTTTTAGTTTATGAACAAGCCTTGTTTAGGATAATGAAGCAGTGTTTTAATGAAACTTTCAAAACACCTTCTTGTAGGAACTCTCTATAGGTAATGCTTTAGGTAAATGATCAAACACACTAAATATATTTCATCTCTTCCCATGAGGAAAGAATCCTAGGAAACATATACCAGGGATGTATCTCCTTATTCTCATTCTATAGTCAGTTTTCAAGAACTGACTTTTTTAAAGTAATGCTTAGCATAGCCTTGAATTCTATGTGAGCCTTATAATTGGGAAAGGCTTTCAAGAAGAGGTGAGAAGTGAAGTGTGGGACTTATACCTTACCGATGGGAGAAGCATGGGTATCAGGACAATGAGGATAAAACAATTCTGCAGGGTATGGGGTTGAGAAGAGTTGAGAACTAATAGGTGAACAAGTAACTCTCTGATAGTGTTAAAGGATTATATAAAAAGTATGGAACCCAGCTGTTCTATACTTTACGAAGGTCAGACAAGAAGGAATGAACTGAACTTGAAGTAAGAATTGACAAAGGAGGTTCTTCAGTACTGGAAACACATATGAAAGGAAGTTCTGTCCTTGTCGCTTGACACACACACATATAGTCAGCTGTTATTCTCAGTTGACAGAGACCAGGCTGCAAGACCTTTTGAGGCCCTTCACAGTTTTATAGAAATTTGAAAACCAACTGAATTGAATTATGCGACTCCAAGAACAAAAAATTCTGGTAAACTGTTCTGCCTTTCCAAACCCAGGGTCTTAAAGTCCTCTCAAAACAGTCAGGATATGCAAAGATCACTGGAAAGACAGTCTTCAGAGGCTTGTTACTTTCCTCTGTTGTGAGCCAAATAGAGAATCTACAGTTCATAGGCAGACATCTGGTCATTTGCAATTAAGAGCAACAATTCTTTCATCCATTCTTTTATTCCTTTTCTTTTTAACATTTTTTTTGAGTTGCTATTGAAGTGATAGAATCTGACTAATTTTAGTAAAAAAATGAATAACTAAAATTTTCCAAGCACATGCAATTAAGCATATGCACATACAATAAATTAAGATTATTGCCCTCATTTGTCCAGAGCTGAACTTTCCATCTCAGTTAATGTAGATAAGCCTGGAACAAAGCAGATGAGCATTTAGGATTCTATTATATAGAAACCTCTGTATTCTAATCTGTTAACATATTTTTTTAAAGCATTGTCTATTTCATCCAGCTGACATTGAAAACAAGAATTTCAGTTGGTGGATACTAATTAGTGCTTTGTTCCATATTAGAAATTAAGTTGCTTTCATTTTTTCACTGCAATGAATAGAAACTTGGATGATTACTAAGCCAAAAGGTGAGAACAGTTTTAGTGCTTGTAATGCTGCCAGATTGCTATCCAGGAATTCCATCAAGAGTGTGTGAGTATCTTTTCCATTGCACCTTAACTGATATTGGCTGTTAACAGCACTCAAGGTTTGGAATATCATTAAATGCTTCCGATTTGAACAGGACTGATGAAATTATTCTTATGGAGACATGTTATCACTGACATGTGGGACTACTTCCCAACCTTTTAAATTAAATACATTCTTCAGTAATGCTTTTGACTTCATATACTTACTTTCATTCACTACTTTGACAGATATTACCTATGTATTCAATAAGCTCCTACTGTGTGCCAGGTTGTGATATCTATTACAAGAATGGATGGCAAAATTTCCATGTTCAAATCACTATAATATCTTGCCTAGTTTACTACATCAGATTTTCTCATATTTTCCTGGATCCTGTGTTCCTTTTCTGCTGACCATTGTGATGGTTAGTTCTGTGTGTCAACTTAATTCAGCCACGGGGTGCCCAGAGATTTGGTCAAACATTACACTGGTGTCTCTGAGAGAGTGTTTTTGGAAGAGATTAATATGTAAATCAGTAGGCTGAGTAGTTTGCTCTCAGGGTAGGTTGCTCTTCCTAGGTGGGTCAGGTTCATGCAATCAGTTGAAGGCCAGAAAAGAATAAGCAGGCTGAGGCTCCTCTCCTCCTCCCTCCAGGTAAGAAAGAATTCCACCTGCTTTAGAACTAGAACCACACCACTGGCTCTCCCCGTCTCAGGGTTTTAGTCTCGGACTAAAACTACACCACCAGCTTTCCTGGGTTGCCAGCATGCAGACAACAGACTGTGGGACTTCTTGGTCTTCATAGTCCAGTGAGCCCATTCCTTATAATCAGGCTGTCTCTCTCTTTCTCTCTCTCTAGGAGATATGTGTGTCTTTCCTATTGGTTCTGTTTGTCTGGAGAACCATGACTAATACAATGACTACGGCTAGAGTAATCTCTGTAAAGATCTAGTAATTCTGCTTTCCTTCTTGGAATTATTTAGTGAGTTACCAATGCTTTGCAAATAAACCTAAAACTCTTTCACATGGCTTTATGATTTAGTTCCTGCTTTCTACATCATTAATATCTCCCTCATTTCCTGTATTATTTCCATAATTATCATATTTATGTTTCTTTAAACACTCTGTGCTCTGTCACTGCTCTGAGCCACCTCTCACACTGTTCCAGCTTCTAGTCATATTCTCATTGTCTCTCGTCTGCCTTATTTCTATCCATCCTTTAGTTCTTAGCTTAAACAGAATGTCTTCTAGGAATTTCTTTCAAGCGCTTCAGTTCAGTTCAGTTCAGTTCAGTTGCTCAGTCGTGTCTGACTCTTTGCGACCCCATGAATTGCAGCACGCTAGGCCTCCCTGTCCATCACCAACTCCCGGAGTTCACTCAGACTCACATCCATTGAGTCGGTGATGCCATCCAGCCATCTCATCCTCTGTTGTCCCCTTCTCCTCCTGCCCCCAATCCCTCCCAGCATCAGAGTCTTTTCCAATGAGTCAACTCTTCACATGCAGTGGCCAAAGTACTGGAGTTTGAGCTTTAGCATCATTCCTTCCAAAGAAATCCCAGGGCTGATCTCCTTTAGAATGGACTGGTTGGATCTTCTAGCAGTCCAAGGGACTCTCAAGAGTCTTCTCCAACATCATTGTTCAAAAGCATCAATTCTTTGGCACTCAGCTTTCTTCACAGTCCAACTCTCACATCTATACATGACCACTGGAAAAACCATAGCCTTGACTAGATGGACTTTTGTTGGCAAAGTAATGTCTCTGCTTTTGAATATGCTATCTAGGTTGGTCATAACTTTCCTTCCAAGGAGTAAAGCGTCTTTTAATTTCATGGCTTCAGTCATCATCTGCAGTGATTTTGGAGCCCCCAAAATAAAGTCTGACACTGTTTCCACTGTTTCCCAATCTATTTCCCATAAAGTGATGGGACCAGATGCCATGATCTTCGTTTTCTGAATGTTGAGCTTCAAGGCAACTTTTTCACTCTCCTCTTTCACTTTCATCAAGAATCTTCTAAGTTCCTCTTTACTTTCTGTCATAAGGGTGGTGTCTTCTGCATATCTCTTAAATCTAGCTAAAGTGCTCCAGCTACTTTCCTCACGTTAGCACTTACCATCTATCATTATTGTCCATTTCCTTTCCTGACATTCCCATCAACATTGAGAGTCCATGAAGGCAGCAATGTTTCTGCCCTTTTTGCCCTGGAACTCAGCTTCTAACACAGTGTCTGACATAGTCTAGGCTTTTAATGGACACCCACTGAATAAATAAAGGAAAGTGTTTCATGAGATTTTGGGATTTCCTTTATCTGCTATATGAAATTGTGGAGGTTGAAAATCAATTACTTTTTACTCAATGGATCTACTAACACTTTTAACAGATATGAGTCATGCAACTGCCGCTGATCACTATATTGTTGTTGTTGTTTAGTCAGTCAGTCATGTCCAACTCTTTTGTGCCCCCATGGACTGTAGCCTGCCAGACTCCTCTGTCCATGGGACTCTCCTGGCAAGAATACTGGAGTGGGTTACCATTTCTTTCTCCAGGGGATCTTCCCCACCCAGAGATAAATTTGAGTCTCCTGCTTGGCAGGAGGATTCTTTACCACTGAGCCACCTGGGAAACCCTGATCATTATATTAGACAAATGTAATTTCAGAAGATTAGCCCTGCATCCAGTAGGTAGATTGTTTAGGTACTGTGATCTAGTATAGGGGTCCCCAGACTCCAGGATCTAGCCTGATGACCTGAAGTGGGGTGGATGTAATAATAATAGAAATAAAGTACACAATAAATGTAGTGTGGTTGAATCATCCTGAAACCATCCCTCCTCTCTTAGTCCAGGAAAAAATTGTCTCCATGGAAATGATCCCTGGTGCCAAAAAAATTGGGACTGCTGATCTAGTGCATTCTGCCTTACTGATGATTACTTTCCTGTAACTGTGCTCCATAGCAGTGAGTCTCAGCTGGGGACAATTTTATCCCCCAGAGGACATTTGTAATAACTGGAGACATATTGATTGTTGTGCTTTGGGGTTGAACATGGAGATGCTGCTGGTCTCTAGTAAGCAGAGCTCAGGGATGCTGCTTAACAGTCAACATTGCACAGTGCAGCCCCCACAACAGAAACTCATCAGGCCCCAAATATCTATGGAGCTGAGGTTGAGAAACCCTAGTGTATATAAATCCAGAGAAAATTTGTGAACAGCAAACTGTCTCATGTGATGGTCACGCTTGATACCTCTGTTTAACATAGACTGTTGCATGTTATCTGACCAGTTAAGGGAAAACACAAGAAGAGAACCAACCAGGCAGCCAAATGATACACAGTATTGTTGCATGGGAGCTGTTTTGGTGCTGTATTTTAACTCATTAACATTTAAAAATTGTTATGCAGCAGAAAAATAATTATGTCCTTTTAACGTTGAAACAGAATCCATTTTTCCAAGCATACTTTTTTTAAGGGCATATTGCTAAAACACCAACTGTTTTACAAGCACAGTAATCACATTGCTGTTGAGTTTATTGTGCTTTGTTAGGACACACTTTATAGTGTGGAAAATGCATTTTAGAGTAATTCTTCTGAGTGCAGTTATGGAAAAGAACAAAGGTATGCTTTTTTGGGGGAGGGGTTAGCTGCATAATGACCCCCTCTGGCAGGTGCAATGGTTTCTCCAGGTGGCTTCTGGAAAGTTCAATGTCTGAATCTTTGACCCTCTTTGTAGGAATGAGGAAACTAAAGAAACAAAATGGGAAATGGAGAAAATTTAAGGGGCTCTGAAGATGTCAGGCCTCTTTTGGAGAATCATTTATTCTGTTTATGATCAGTAATTCTGTTGTGGCCCTTTATTTCCCACTTCTATCATCCTTTAAGGCAGCTGTTCCCAAACTTCTTGGCACCAGGGACTGGTTTCATGGAAGCAATTTTTCCACAGACCAGGGGAGGGGAACGGTTTGGGGATGATTCAAGTGCATTACATTTATTATGCCTCTGCTGATCTGACTGACGGGAGGCAGAGCTCAGGTGATCATACAAGCCATGGGGAGTGACTGTAAATATAGATGAAGCTTTGCTCGCTTGCTGCTGCACTCCTGCTGCATGGCCCAGTTTTTAACAAGTTATGGACTGGTACCAGTCCATGGGAGTAGGGGTCCCCTGTTTTAAAGCTTTAGTTCTTGATCTAGTTTCATGGACCTACATGTGGAATTTCAGGGAGTTTCTGAATCCAGAGAAATGTGTTCAGTTCAGTTCAGTCACTCAGTTGTGTCCGACTCTTTGTGACCCCATGAATCATAGCACGCCAGGCCTCCCTGTCCATCACCAACTCCTGGAGTTTACTCAAACTCATGTCCATTAAGTCGGTGATGCCTTCCAGCCATCTCATCCTCTGTCGTCCCCTTCTCCTCCTGCCCCCAATCCCTCTCAGTATCAGAGTCTTTTCCAACGAGTCAACTCTTCTCATGAGGTGGCCAAAGTACTGGAGTTTCAGTGTACAAGAGTGATATATACGCAAATTTAAGAGCTTTTCAATGGGAGGTGTTCATAGCTTTATCAGAATCTTGGAAGGATCATGACTGAAAAAGTTTGAGACAGTTCTTTAGGAAATTCGTGCATCCTACTCTAGCAATTTGGACATTTGTGTGGCTTTAGGAGAAGGTGTAACATCTTTAAAAGGGAGCTGCTTAATCACTAGTGGGGTATATAGCAACTGCCCTGTTTGTAGACCTGGTGTGGGATATTGGGGCATAAGATTTCTTTTGTCCTTTTATTCTATTGCTACACAAAAATGGGCTCCTAGGGTCATCTTCTCTATGCTGAGAGATGATTTTCAGATTTTTCACTTCTCTTGTTTGCCAAAGATGAGTTGCAACTCTCTTGACGTCTAGCTCTGCCTTTGTTTGAATTTTCCACCTTAAAAAAACTTCTTTTAAATTGTACATATCTTTTTTTATATGGCATTTAATGTAGTTTGGGATTAAATATAAAGGAAATTTGTACATAATGAAAAAAAGAGCAGTGAGGCTTTTTTTTTTTTTTTAAATGAGGGAATTCTGATCTGATCTTTATTACTCTGAAGGCTCGTTTATATGCTCCTTGGGCTTCGCTGGTGGCTCAGGTGGTAAAGAATCCACCTGCAATGGGGGAGACCTGGGTTTGATTCCTGGGTTGGGAAGAGCCCCTGAAGGAGGGCATGGCGACCCACTCCAGTCTTCTTGCCTGGAGAATCGTCATGGGCAGAAGAGCCTGGTGGTCTACAGTCCATGGTTTTGCAAAGAGTCAGAGACTGAGCAACGAAGTACAGCACAGTAATAAAGATTTAAAACTGGTCTCTTTTCAGGTACACTGACATCTCTCTGCATTCTCAACCTAAGTGTGGAACAGAAGGGCAGGGCAACAGTAGCTCCTGCAGTTTACTCTGGAAACATGCAAATTTGCTTTCTCCCATGACAAAATTACACAAGAACCGGACATAAACTAATCCTCAATTTCCCTTTCTTCAGAAGTTGCCAGTCATGTCTGACTCTCTATTCTTGTGCAGTTTGAACAGTCACGTTCTCTAGACGGCTTGCCATGGGGGTTGGGCAAGGCAGAAGGGACTGCTGTGTTATTAATAATATTTTCTTACCCTCGACATTTCTGTGTTCTTGAGAGAGGATTATGTGATTTAAGTTTGTATAGTCACAATTCATTGAGGGCTCCCAGACTCATAAATAGGTAAACTTTGATCATCAGAATAATAAAAGGTAGTAAACTTATTTTAAAACAAACTGACTATGGACAAAGGCTGTAAGTAAATATATTTTGAAATGGATGCATTCTACTATGAGATATATTCATTGTGGATTGGAAGTACTTATTTGGTGCTACACTCAGGGAATTTTTTCTCTATATTAGTTTCTGATTGTAAATCATGGATTTACAATGCTTGATCTGTGCAGAAATTGATGAGTATAAATATTAAATGATGGTGCTTTAGTATAGCACTGTATTTTCCTCAATATCTTATTAAGGAAGTTTCTTCTAAGGATATTGGAAGATCAAATACCACATCATGCAGTGGTCTAACGTGAAACAGAGTTCAATGTGGGTCATCAGCATGAGAACCCAGATGCAATCTTTCTTTTTTAATTTAAGTACCTTCAAAAACTCCTTTTAAAATTTTGGTTTATGAGGGCCATGGTTCAGAATGCTTTATGGCTCATGTTAGGTATGAGAGGGCTTCCCTGGTGGTTCTGTGGTAATGAATCCTCCTGCTGATGGAGGAGACATGGGTTCGATCCCTGGGTTGGGAAGATCCTCTGGAGGAGGAAATGGCAATCTACTCCAGTATTCTTTTTTTTTTTTTTTTACTCCAGTATTCTTGCCTGGAGAATCCAATGGACAGAGGAGCCTGTCAGCCTACAGTCCATGGGGTTGCAGAGTCAGACATGATTTAGCTACTAAACAACAACAACAAAGATACGAGAAGACCTTTGTTTTTAAAAATGACTTTATCTTGGACAATGTTGGAGCTCTGGAGAGAACTCAACCCAACATTCAAAGGTGAGGAAGCACTTGGGAGCAAAGGTTAATTTAGGTTTTAGCTCCATCAGCATTAGGTGACAGGTACTACTAAGGCTCCAACATCATCCTGGTTGTTCTGCTGGGCATTGCACCAAGTTGGTTAAACAAACACAATGGGAGCCACACCCATTAAAATATCTATTTAAGGTCAGATCATGCCCTTTTGACATGATTTACAGCCATGAAAGTAGTATACCAATGAATATTAATGTAATGTGTGCATGCTAAGTAGCTTTAGTCGTGTCCAACTCTTTCCAACCCTATGGACTATGTAGCCTGCCAGGCCCCTCTATCTATGGAATTCTCCTGGCAAGAGTACTGAAGTGGGTTGCCATGCCCTCCTCCAGGGGATCTTCCTGACCCAGGGATCAAACCCGCAGCTCCTGCATTGCAGGTGGATTCTTTACTGCTGAGGTACCAGGGAATCCCTTTAATAACATTAATAACTACTAATAGAATAAGTTGTAGCAATAATATTCAAAATCCTTAGTTGGGGTTCAAATTGGGGTTCTTTTAAGTTGTATTATTCTTAAAGGACATCAGTGTGAGGAATTGTGTCTTCTTTAATGTTTTAATTTCAATAAGTTCTTTAAGAATTTATTGAGTGCTCACCCTATGTATATGTTACATAGACTATGCAGCACATAAAACTTGCTCACAACTTAAAAAGTAGCTGGGGAGAAAAAATATATACCATGAAAAACTAAAGAGTAACATTGAAACATATATGAATATATTATCATATGTAAAATTAAATAGCCAGTGGAAATTTGCTGTATGATTCAGGAGCTCAAATCCAGTGCTCTGTGACAACCTAGAGGGGCGGGATGGGGTGGGAAGTGGGAGGGAGATTCAAGAGGGAGGGGACATACATATACCTATGGCTGATTCATGTTGATATATGGCAGAAACCAACACAGTATTGGAAAGCAATTATGCTCCAATGAAAAATAAATTTAAAAAAGAACATTAAAATTTTTTAATGTATTATTTAATATCATCGTTAAGGTGACAAAGCAAGAAATGTGACAAAGTAAGACAAGCTTAATAATGATAGGGTTTCAGGAGACAGAGAGAGAAAGTACTTCAGGCTATGGTGGAGATTTTATTGATGTGAGGTGATAGGATTTAAGTTTACTTTTGAAGAATGTGTGGATTCTCAATAGGTGAAGTAGAGAAGAGTGGCCTTTCTATTTCAGAACAGCTTGAGCAAATGACATTGTGCTGTCTGGTTGGAGGACAGTGAAAAAAGGAATTCAAGAGTGGTGAAAAATTTGTGAAGCTAATTCAGGCAAAGTAGGTTGGATTCTGACTGTAGAAGACCTTGAATGACAAACGAAGGAGTTTGCATTTAGCTTCTATTCAATTCTGAGCTGCTGAAGATTATTCAGATTTTTCTATGCGTACACTTGTGTTCTTTTGGTAACCTATGCATGTCAATGTCTCCTTTTCCTATTGGAATGCAGGCTCAGAGAAAGTACAAAAATCACTCAGTTAAATTAAGCTAGGATTCTATGTCAGCAAGAAACAACAATGAAATTACTTTTTCCTAATCTAAAACCCTGATAGCATATCCTTCCCAGAATGAGCCAACCGTGGGTACCCTGTTCTCAAGCAATCATTGTCTAAACACACCACTCCATTCACCAAGGTGTCTTGTGTACACAGTGCTGGCTGTGGTGTTTGTTTTATTCCACAGCTAACTGCACATTATGCCAGCCATCAATCACCAGTCAGAGGTGTGTCTCTTAATTGCCATTTAAAGGTCCTGTGAAAGTGACACATATATTATTGTCCTCTTTTTTCTACAGGTGAGTCCTGGTCCAGCGCTACAAATGGATGCTAAGTATGGACTATTACACTCTCTTTAAAGTTGTCTCCTCATTCAAGAGTCAAGAATTGTTGGTGTTGCTCAGGATAATGCTTTCATTTATAAGACCTGTAATATACTGCCTCAAAATAGGAGAATCAGTGCTTTTCTAACGGCAGGGATCAGATGATTTCATTACCTAATGTCTAACTTTTCTAAAACAAGAAGGCAAATCCTATAGATTATAATATGTTGACTATGAGGTTATTTCTAAGCAAAATTCTAGTGTGATTTATTCAACAATAATTTTGTGTTTAGAAGATGAATGCTTGATCACTTTAAGCTAATTTACTGGAAATATCTCAAACTGAACTTGCAGCCTGTTTTCCTTTATTTAAGTCTTCTTTCTACAATCCATGTATTTATTTAACACATATTTATTAAGTTCAGTTCCACAACAGGCATAATACTAAGATATAAATAAATAAAAATAAATAAATATATATATATATATATCTTGTTGCACAAGAAGCATGATTCCTGGCTTGATGGGGTTTATGTTCATGAGGAACAATGCACCCAAACAAAACTGAAAACAATGAGTGCACTCTGCAGAAGTAAACACATGACATGAAAAAAGAGTTTTAAAATGTCAATATATCCATGAAAAAGCAAAAAAAGGGATAAAGATTGATAGAGACCTATAGGTGTTGGTGGTCACGATCATTTATATACTGAAAATTGTTTATGTTATTTAGACTCTTTATTAGGGCAGACTGATTTTTGGTAACAAATGGACTTAAAATGTCTTAGGTTCAACACGGTAGGAATTGGTATCTGCTCCACTGATGGTCCTGGGCACCATTCAGGTAGGCAGGGTAGCACCGTGCTACGTAGTTGCTCAAAGACCCTGGGCTTACTTAACACTGTAGCTCCATCATACCATAGAATGGGTCTTCTCAGTCTTCACATTGTTTGTCTGAGGGGCTGTCTTGGGCTCATAGGATGTTTAGTAGTATCTCTGGTCTCTAATCACTAGAAGCCAGTAGCACTTTCCCGGTTACCCCTTGCAACAATCAGAAATGTCTCTAGTCAGTGTTAGATGTTCTTGAGTAGACAAAATATTCACTGCTCAAGAGCCTTGTTGCCATGTGTCTTCAGCAAGTAGAGTTGAAAGTCACAGCACAGAAAAGGCAAATTCCTTCTCTTTCAAGTTAGGTTCAGAAATGAGAGGCATCTCTTCTACTTTTCTTTCAGAGAGACAAAAGTTATGTAGCCACATCTAAGTTCAAGGAGGGGCTGGAAAATAGGACCTAATCGTATGCCTGGGACAGGTGTATGGTCAACCCTTTCTGGATATTGTGATAGGAAAGAGTGTGGCCTGCAAAAATGAGTCTCTGCTGGTCAAGGGGATGCCTTCTTTATCCTGTATCTTGGCCTTCACATTCTTGATGATGTCACTGCACTCCACCTCTAGGGTGATGATCTTGCTGGCCAGTTTTCACAAAGATTTGCATTTTGATCTGTGAACAAATGTGAAGATACTATGAGAATCCAATCACGCATAGTCATCTCCCAGGCAATGCATCACCACTTGACCATGCCAGTCATCTCTCTTGTTCTTACGAAAGGAAAACCTACCAGATTTTGATGGATTTCTAGTGGTCCCTACCACACATTTCAATGAATTAAAAATTATACTTCTTATATAGTTTGAGAATCGATGAACTCTGTCAGCTTGTTATACCTGTGGAAAAAACTGTCTTGTCCTTGGAGCAGCTTCTGCTTCTGTTTCTCCTCAGAATTCAGTGCAGAGTCACCTGTAGGCTACAGGCTTAGAGAAAGTCACTGCAACCCTGAGGCAGCTCTCAAAAGTGAATAATTGTGACACTTTCACATTGATTACAATTTTACTTTGGTTTTCAGCTTCCCAGGTGGTGCTAGTGGTAAAGAACCCACCTGCCAACGCAGGAGATGTAAGAGATGTGGGTTTGATCCCTGGGTCAGGAAGATTCCCTGGAGGAGGGCATGACAACCTACTTCAGTATTCTTGCCTGGAGAATCCCCTGGGCAGAGGAGCCTGGGGCGTTATAGTCCATAGGGTTGCACAGAGTTGGAAATGACTGAAATGACTTGCACAGCACAGCATGTCTGGTTTTAACTACTGCCTTCTAAAGGTATGTTGAGAAGACACTGTAGTGTAGAGGAAAATAGCAAAAACCATTTCAGAAAAAAGAAATAGGCTCCCCAAAGCAGATGAAAAGATCTCTGGGTATTTAGCTAGTAAATATCTTTTTCTATATAAAGTAGTTTTAGTTTTTTAAAGTTGAGGATGTAAAATTATTTCCTATGTATAACTAAACTGTAGCACTTATGTAACTATTAGAGTGGACATTCATTTATTTATTTTGGCTGTGCTGGTCTTTGCTGCTGCATGCTTGCTTTCTCGAGTTTCGGGAAGCAGGGGCTACTCTCTAGTTGCAGTTCTTGGGCTTCTCACTGTGGTGGCTTCTCTTGTGGAGCACAGGCTCTAGGGCAGGCAGGCTTCAGTTGTTGCAGTTTTTGGGCTCTAGAGCACAGGCTCAATGGTTGGAGAGCACAGGCTTAGCTTCTCTGTGGCATCTGGGATCTTTAGGACCACGGATTGAAACTGTGTCTCCTGCAATGGCAGGCAGAGTCTTTACCACTGAGCCATCAGGGAGGCCCTCTAGAGTGGATACTTTTAAAAATTAAGTTTGAATGAAAAATTTGCATATTGTGGCAATAAAAACTAGAGTGGATTCAGATCAGATCAGATCAGTCGCTCAGTCGTGTCCGACTCTTTGCAACCCCATGAATCGCAGCACGCCAGGCCTCCCTGTCCACCACCAACTCCTGGAGTTCACTGAGACTCACGTCCATCGAGTCAGCGATGCCATCCAGCCATCTCATCCTCTGTCGTCCCCTTCTCCTCCTGCCCCCAATCCCTCCCAGCATCAGAGTCTTTTCCAATGAGTCAACTCTTCACATGAGGTGGCCAAAGTACTGGAGTACCATTTCCTTCAGAATGAACTGGTTGGATCTCCTTGCAGTCCAAGGGACTCTCAAGAGTCTTCTCCAACACCACAGTTCAAAAGCATCAATTCTTCAGCTCTCAGCCTTCTTCACAGTCCAACTCTCACATCCATACATGACCACAGGAAAAACCATAGCCTTGACTAGACGAATCTTTGTTGGCAAAGTAATGTCTCTGCTTTTGAATATGCTATCTAGGTTGGTCATAACTTTCCTTCCAAGGAGTAAGCGTCTTTTAATTTCATGGCTGCAATCACCATCTGCAGTGATTTTGGAGCCCCCCAAAATAAAGTCTGACACTGTTTCCACTGTTTCCCCATCTATTTCCCATGAAGTGATGGGACCAGATGCCATGATGTTCGTTTTCTGAATGTTGAGCTTTAAGGCAACTTTTTCACTCTCCACTTTCACTTTCATCAAGAGGCTTTTTAGTTCCTCTTCACTTTCTGCCATAAGGGTGGTGTCATCTGCATATCTGAGGTTATTGATATTTCTCCTGGTAATCTTGATTCCAGCTTGTATTTCTTCCAGTCCAGTGTTTCTCATGATGTACTCTGCATAGAAGTTAAATAAACAGGATGACAATATACAGCCTTGATGTACTCCTTTTCCTATTTGGAACCAGTCTGTTGTTTCATGTCCAGTTCTAACTGTTGCTTCCTGACCTGCATACAAATTTCTCAAGAGGCAGATCAGGTGGTCTGGTATTCCCATCTCTTTCAGAATTTTCCACAGTTTATTGTGATCCACACAGTCAAAGGCTTTGCCATAGTCAATAAAGCAGAAATAGATGTTTTTCTGGAACTCTCTTGCTTTTTCCATCATCCAGCGGTTGTTGGCAATTTGATCTCTGGTTCCTCTGCCTTTTCTAAAACCACCTTGAACATCAGGAAGTTCACAGTTCACATATTGCTGAAGCCTGGCTTGGAGAATTTTGAGCATTACTTTACTAGCATGTGAGATCAGTGCGGTAGTTTGAGCATTCTTTGGCATTGCCTTTCTTTGGGATTGGAATGAAAACTGACCTTTTCCAGTCCTGTGGCCATTGCTGAGTTTTCTAAATTTGCTGGCATATTGAGTGCAGCACTTTCACAGCATCATCTTTCAGGATTTGGAATAGCTCAACTGGAATTCTATCACCTCCACTAGCTTTGTTCGTAGTGATGCTTTCTAAGGCCCACTTGACTTCACATTCCAGGATGTCTGACTCTAGGTGAGTGATCACACCATCGTGATTATCTGGGTCATGAAGATCTTTTTTGTACAGTTCTTCTGTGTATTCTTGCCACCTCTTCTTAATATCTTCTGCTTCTGTTAGGTCCCTACCATTTCTGCCCTTTATTGAGCCCATCTTTGCATGAAATGTTCCTTTGGTATCTCTAATTTTCTTGAAGAGATCTCTAGTCTTTCCCATTCTGTTGTTTTCCTCTATTTCTTTGCATTGATCGCTGATTATTGCTAAGAAAAAATGGTAAAAGCAGAAGAATAAGAAAAAGAAGAGATGGGTAGGGGGCACAGAGAAGAGAGAGAAATATAGCACACATACGAAGAGTTGACTCATTGGAAAAGACTCTGATGCTGGGAGGGATTGGGGGTAGGAGAAGCGGACGACAGAGGATGAGATGGCTGGATGGCATCACTGACTTAATGGACGTGAGTCTGAGTGAACTCCGGGAGTTGGTGATGGACAGGGAGGCCTGGCGTGCTGCGATTCATGGGGTTACAAAGAGTCGGACGTGACTGAGCGACTGAACTGAACTGAACTGATTGTGACTTGTATTTGAGTTAAACTAATATCTCCATTCTGGCCCTTGTAATCACTCCAGGAAATTAGTGCCTTTGATAAAAGAGGTGCTGGCTAGCCCTAACTATCCTGAGGGATTTAGTATAGTTCCTATGCTTTCCAATTAGGTTACTTGAAATGAGATTTCTCCTTATTCCTGTCCAGAAATATGTATACAGTTTTTTCTTTTGGCATCAATGGAATCTTCTCATTCTGGGTATTTTTATCAGGTAGGTATTAGAATGCACTTTTAACTAAACAGTTGGTGTCTTTTTACTATTAAAGACAAATTCTGGCTAAAGTGATTTCATTGTACATTTCCAAGATAGATATCAAATCATACATGCTCATATAGTCGTATGCCAGAACTTCAAAATCCACCTCTATTCCATTTTTAACTTAAAATGTTCTCTTTGGCAATTTGTGTGCTCTAGAAGCTTACTTCCTAGATCTGCTCTTTCATCTGGAACTAAGATTCTTATTAAGAAACTGTGCCACAGACCCACCATTGGAAAACATCCCTCTTTAGGGCGTAACTTGGCACTTAGGTACTCCTGCAGAGCAACAGGATGTGACAATTTAGGGCAAGAAAACAATGGTATATATTGTACTACAATAGAGTCTGACATGCTAGAAGCAATTTGAAGGGGCCAAATGTAATTTGCTAAGGCACTTGGTCTCTGAGAAGTCAGCACTGATTTTCCTGATACACTGGTAGTGTGTTTATTAATAAATAAAGCAAGAAATGAAGATGCTGAATTTTTCCTTTACTTTAAAATGTAGCAACTGGTTAGAGCTTTCAATTTTCTAACTTGTAGAAGAAGAATGGACCCAAGTTAGTCTGTGCTTACAGAATATACATTTCAGTGGGTTAGCTTATGACCCAGAATGTTAATTATCCAATGATTCTGAAAGCAAACCAGGATCTTCATAGAATGAAGGAAACACATGGGGAAAATGTCTTCCTAATGGTGAGAATATATGAAAAAAAGCACAGAGTTACACTGATTGCTTATAGTCTCTCCATTTCCCATAATGCATATTCCAAACCTTTTTACTTGTTTCAAGATCTCAGCCTGTGTTCTCTGCTTTGCCCAACTCTATTTCCTCTACAAATTACCTTAGACATTTCATCTCTAGTTTCCTCAGTTTTACACTCTTGAAATTTGTGTGAACTTTCCTCCTGCTCTTTCTTGACTCTGAAAACAAATGATCTCCACTCTGCCCCCTTAATTGTATCTTCAGTGCCATATTGAGTGCATCTGCCTGGGCATGGCACTTTTGTTTTCTGTTTTCAGTCATCTTCTCTCAAACTTCTTCAAGCTGAAAGTGAAAGTGAAGCTCACTCAGTCATGTCTGACTCTTTCAGACCCCATGGACTACACAGTCCATGAAATTCTCCAGGCCAGAATACTGGAGTGGGTAGCCTTTCCCCTCTCCAGGGGATCTTCCCAACCCAGGGATTGAACCCAGGTCTCCCGCACTGCAGGCGGATTCTTTACCAGCTGAGCCACAAGGGAAGCCCAGGAAAACTGGAGTGGGCAGCCTATCCCTTCTCTAGTGGATCTTCCTGACCCAGGAATGGAATCAGAGTCTCCTGCATTGCAGACGGATTCTTTACCAACTGACCTATCAGGGAACCCACTTTGTCTTTTTTCTCACTCGTTTCTTGAAGCTTTCAGCCTCCAGCACCTCATCATTCAAACATTCTTTGCTGCTGCTGCTGCTGCTAAATCGCTTCAGTCATGTCCGACTCTATGCGACCCCATAGACCGCAGCCCACCAAACTCCACCATCCCTGGGATTCTCCAAGTAAGAACACTGGAAGTGGGTTGCCATTTCCTTCTCCAATGCGTGAAAGTAAAAAGTGAAAGCGAAGTCGGTCAGTCGCGTCCGACTCTTAGCAACCCCATGGACTGCTGCCTACCAGGCTCCTCTGTCCATGGGATTTTCCAGGCAAGAGTACTGGAGTGGGGTGCCATTGCCTTCTCCGCAAACATTCTTTACTCTTCTGCAAATAAAATTTTACAGGTACCATCCTAGGTTTTTCACATACCTGTTAACTATTCTGTTTCATACATTTTCCTTTTCTAACCTTCCAAAAGCAGATGTTTTCCAAGGTTTAGTCCTTCATCATCACAAATCTCCTTCTTTCTTCATATTGTCAATAATCTGGTACACTCAACTCTTACTGCAAGGTGCATCAATAGTAATAGTGTTATTGCCAACTTTATATCTTATTGAAGATTCTGCCCTATGCTGTCAGCTGCCTGCTGCAAATCTCTAAATAGAGCATGTTTCAAATAAAAATGCGATTTCTTCTCTATCTTCCCAAACTTTCTCATATTTTTGACACCCTCAGTTTCTATATGCAACCATTTGCTAAGTTCTCAGTAGTTTCACTGCCTCTCTCCCATCATCTTCTTCAACTCTTGGTGCATTTTTAATTAAAATTGGAACTATTCTACTAGTTTGCTAAATAATCTTTCTACCTTCTACCTATTCTTTTCCTTCTAATTTAATTTTTTACTCTAATCAAATTAGATCCCTAAACTATTGTTTCACATTAAAAGTTCTGATGGACCTTTGTTATACAATGAGTGTAATTGAAAACCCTTTAGCTTGGCATCAAAGTTGTCCTTTCTTGCTGGAGTGGGAGAGAATAATACTTCCTAAGTGTCCTTAGGAGATTAACTGACCCACCATGAAATCAGGAAAACAAAATGAGTTGACTGAAAGTATTTGCTGTCTTCATTTATGTGCCATATTTGTCATAATTCTACTTTGAAATACTTAATGAAACCTCTGGTTATAGTTTCATTGCAATTGATGTCAGTTTGGTAGAAATCTTCACTGTTTATCAGTGTAGTTGGCAAGTTTTCTTATTATTTGCCCTCAACCACAGCTGTATTTTATTGCTATAGTAACTGTTTGAATTCCTTTTTAAGTATAAAAGCAGAATATCCTTTGCTCTAGTGGGATGGTTGTCTTCATGCAAAATGAAAACTATAGCTGAGATGATTATTTTTTTTCCAGGAGAATTAACAATGAGAAAGTCATAGATTACAATTAGCTAATTTTTCTGTCGCTGCTGCTGCTGCTAAGTCTCTTCAGTCGTGTCCGACTCTGTGCGACCCCATAGACAGCAACCCACCAGGCTCCCCCGTCCCTGGGATTCTCCAGGCAAGAACACTGGAGTGGGTTGCCATTTCCTTCTCCATTTTTTCTGCTAGTTAGAATAAATTATGGTTTTGATAACTGCCATATTGGCATTTAATAATCTGCTAATTCAAAAGCTAGAAACTGTTTATAGACACATACAGCCTTTACTCCTTGTTTATTTAGAAAACAAGTGCCTATGGAGGTTGCTTAGAAAAGACAACAATCACTGTTACTTCAGCAGGTTTTGTACTCCCTTATCCACTGAATTTCCTAACCAGACAAACTAGAGATATAACAGGAAAGGAAGCCTTTTCTAAACCAATTTCCATGAAGTAGGTAATTCACTCTGCTTTTTGGTCAATGGGTTGGAATATTTGCCTCGAGCCGTCACTCTTTGAAAATGTACTTGTCCCAGACAAGGTTACTGATGTCACAGCCAGGAGTTCACATGCTGGGAGAGGTTTACTGTTGAAGCAGAGGTGTATCTGATTCAGCCCCAAGGCAGAAAAACTGGACAAAGCAGTTTTTCCCCCTTCCCCTTTATAGAGTGTGTGATTTATGCAACAGCCCTGGCTTGGCAAATAGGGAAGTGTCAGCACTAAATCAGCTTTACTCTAAGGGCACAGAGTGCCTGTGTTTCTCAACTCAGTGATACCCAAACCCAGGACCATTTTGCTTCAAATGGAATACACACACAGAGCAAACACTCTCAAGGTCAGTGTACACGCTTTTTATTTTTCCACCGCAAGAACCATTTCTCTTGTTCTGACAGAGGTGTAGAACTCATTCATGCTTCAGAACAGTAAACTCCATGGAAAAAAATAGTCAAAGAACCACTTCTTTTAAAACAGAGGGTATTACACAATCAGTATTTGTGGAACAATCAACTATAGGGGGTGGCAGACTAGGCTTACCTTCCTGAGCACACAGCTGGCAGTCTATTTGTGGGATGGCCAGATTCCTGTGGCACAAGGAAGTGAAGAACTGAAGCAAGTAACTATATACTTCAAGCAATATTCCATGACTTCCTTCAGTTACAGTATTTCAAGCAGTAGTAGGGTTGAGGACTTAGTCACTTAGATTAAATTTTCCTTTGGTGGATTAAGTAACAGTTAGATGATGTGCTTTTTTTAGGGTGTGTATGTGTGTCTATCATTGTTATTGTTATTATTATTTTGCAGTTCAACAGAGCTTGTTTTTGTGTAAATAGGTTCAGCGACTTGATCAAGGAGACCTGAATTGTCCAGATGCCTGTTGCTGAATGGAGCAGTGGGATTTTTTGTTTCATAATTGTGACTGTTAGAGACAGTCATAATTACAAATCGATGGGTCTTTCATAGCACAGGTTTGGGCAAAACCCCTGGGTTCCCCTCCACTTCTCAGCAATGAATGCTGCTCTATTTTCCTTTCAGGTTGTGATGCTTCACATCTCTTACCTTTCCCCCCTTTTGTTTTATGTAAATTTTGTGTGGATAATGGAATGAAATGGTTTCCATGGAGCTGAACAAATAAAGGTCATAGTGTAAGGAACTCTTCCTCTCTTGAAGTACACAGGTGAATTTGCATATAATTTTAATTATTTGGTTTTATAAGTAAGACTGAAACCATAAACAAGTTGAGCTTCTAGTGAGGTAGATCTTCACTTCTGCTCATAAAATATGTATATACAGGTGTAATAAAAAAGGGCTTCCTAGGTGGTGCAATGTTAAAGAATCCACCTGTTAATGCAGAAGACACAGGGGATGTGGGTTTGATCCCTCAGTTGAGAAGATCCCCTGGAGAAGGAAATGACAACCCACTCCAGTATTCTTGCCTGGGAAATACCATGGACAGAGGAGCCTGGTGGGCTATAGTCCATGGTCGCAGAGAGTTGGACACCACTGAGCACATACTTACACACAGGTATAATAAAAACTCAAATTACACAAAAACAATAGAACCTAGTAGAGGGAAAATTCAGATGGGAAATTTATATTTTCAAATCTTTTTTTTGTTCTTTTTTTTAAACTTTATTTTTTGCTCATTTGCATTGGGTCTTAATTGTGGCCGGTGGGATTTTCATTGTGGTGCATGGGCTCTCTAGTTGTGGCAGGCTGACTTAGCCGCTCCATGGCATATGGGCTCTTAGTTCCCTGACCAGGAATAGAGCCTATGTCCTCTGCATTGCAAGGCAGATTCTTAACCCCTGGACCATCAGAGAAGTCCCTCAAGTCTGTTTTTTAGTACCTACTAGCTGAGTGACTTTTTACTCAGGTTTACCTTTTTAGTGCATCAGTTTGAAATCTTTGAGCCTCTTGTACATCTAGACTACTCTCCATTTATTTACGCATTAATTCATTCATTTAGTAAATACATAAGTTTTGGATCCACATAGACCTGAAGTTGAATTCTAGTTCCACTCCATACTAACTTTCATTTAGGAAAAAAGTTAGTGAACCTCGCTGAATATTAATTTCTTCATGGGTGAAGATGGGATGATTATACAACCTTACAAGTTTGCTGTGATGCAGAAAGATATGTGCATAAACTACTTGATCTGAGGCCTGGTGCATGATGGGTGCTATATTGGTTCTGGACAGGTGACTTTCAGACCTCCAGCTTCAGGGAGCATGATCGACCAAGGACATCGATTTCTGCGATCTGAAATCTACCAAAGCGCTGGCAACCAAGGCTTGTGTAGGCTGCTCTTAGCAGGTGACTGGGAAAAGTCATGAAGGTTCATTTCTGGAAGACAGGGGTCTCCTCAGCACCGTCACTTTGGCTCAAGGTCTCCCTTGTTTCCTTATCTTTCACTTGTACTGTGGTCTGAAGGCTCTCCCAGCCTTTCCTGGCTCCCTCTTCATATTCTCCATAGATGTTTCTCCTAATAAAATCCTTGCATCTTGGTGTCTTCTTCTTGGAGAACTCACTGAATACAGATGTTCATTAATAATAGTTGTTTCAAAGATTATATTTATTACCTATTTGTGAAAAGCACTTTCTGGATTTAGTGCATGAAAGTTAATAATAATAATAATAATAAGCATATTATTTCAAAGAACTGGGAGCGTGATACTGATGTGTGGTGTCATAAGACCAAAAGATACAATATTGAAGACTTTTACCCCTTAGATTAAAAAGTGCTGTAAGAATTAATGATTGACAAAATTAAATAAAAGGGCACCTTTAAAAATAATATTTATAAGTGTGATGCCAATGGATCTCTAGAATCCTAATATAACTTTTCTCTAGCACAATTCTTAAGGCAAATGTTTGTGAAGGAAATTTGCAATGAAGGAATTACAACAGGGGTTTAATTTATTCTAACATATCCTATGCATTTTGATCAATTCAGTCACTCAGTTGCATCTGACTCTTTGCGACCCCATGGACTGCAGCATGCCAGACTTCCCTGTCCATCACCAACTCCCAGAGCTTGCTCAAATTCATGTCCATCAAGTCGGTGATGCCATCCAACCGTCTCATCCTCTGTCATCCCCTTCTCCTCCTGCCTTCAGTCTTTCCCAGCATCAGAGTCTTTTCCAAGCAGTCTGTTCTTTGCATCAGGTGGCCAAAGAATTGGAGTTTCAGCTTCAGCCATCAGTCCTTCCAATGAATATTTAGGACTGATTTCCTTTAGGATTGACTGGTTTGATTACCTTGCAGTCCAAGAGACTCTCAAGAGTCTTCTCCAACACCACAGTTCAAAAGCATCAATTCTTCAGTGCTCAGCTTTCTTTATGGTCCTACTCTCACATCCATACATGACTACTGGAAAAACCATAGCTCTGACTAGATGGACCTTTGTTGGCAAAGTAATGTCTCTGCTTTTTAATATGCTGTCTAGGTTGGTCATACCTTTTCTTCCAAGGAGTAAGCGTCTTTTTATTTCATGGCTGCAGTCACCATTTGCAGTGATTTTGGAGCCCAAGAAAATAAAGTCTGTCACTGTTTCCATTGTTTCCCCATCTGTTTGCCATGAAGTAATGGGACCAGATGCCATGATCTTAATTTTCTGAATGTTGGGTTTTAAGCCAGCTTTTTCACTTTCCTCTTTCACTTTCATCAAGAGGCTCTTTAGTTCTTCTTCATTTTCTGCCATAAGGGTGGTGTCATCTGTGTTTTGATAATCATTTTTCATTTGGATTATTATAGTGATATCAGAGCTATGAGGTTATTTGTGGAAAGAGAAAGAGGATTGGATTAAACTGATTTCTCCCATTTACTGTTACCTTGGGTCATCTGTAGGATCCTTATACTTTTTATTTGTCAAGTTAAGTTTGAACTAGAAGAGCAAAAAGACCTGTAGCCTCTGAACTTCTGAGTTTGAGAGTTCTATATCCTTTCAGATTGATAGGGTGGTGATTATAATATCAAGATATCTCATTTTTATTAAAACTTCCATAACTGAACTAACCATCCCCATTGCTCAACTTTGGAGAGGAGTTTCTGGAAGGAAAGCTATCTTTCCTCTTCCTCTTCTTGCTATCTTACCAAAGGAAAAGTTATGGATATATGTTTACGTATATTGCCATGGGTTTGTATATATTTTGTGGAAATTTGTTTTTAGTTTAAGAGAAAAGAATCATTGCATATTGCTCTTAAGCTTTGGTAATGCTTTAATTTTTTTTAATTAAACTATAGTTGATTTACAATATTGTTTTAATTTCAGGCACACAGTGAAGTCAGCAAAGTGATTCGGTTATATATATATACACACACACATACGTATAAGTATATTTTCAGATTATTTTCCATTGTAGCTTATTACAACATATTGACTATAGTTCCTTGTGTTATATGGTAAATTCTTGTTGTTTATCTTTTTATATATAGTGGTGTGTGTATCTGTTAACCTCAAACTTCTAATTTATCCCTCCCTTCTTATTTCCCCTTTCATAACTGTAAGTTTCTATGTCTGTGAAACTGTTTCTGTTTTGTAAGTTCATTTTTATTGTTTTAAACATTTCATATGTAAGTGATATCATATAATACTTCTCTTTGTCTGACTTGCTTTACTTAGTATGATAATCTCTACGTCTATCTGTAATGTTTTAAATGTTAATAATTATTTTAAGAAAGCTTATAGAGCACTGTAGACTTAATCCATTAATTTTCACTCCTCCAGGCAATGTAAGAGGAAAGCTTATGCTATTATTACAATTTTATAGGTTAGGACCTTAAGAAATCCAAGTTTTAGTGGGTTTTTCAGCTTTAGAATAGACCTGATACATGCTGATTTCCAATTTCTATTTGACTCTACAGATATTTCCTGTAATTGAGGAAAATTGTATTAACAAGTCCAAATATCTTGAATTTTTGCCTTTCATCACAATTCTGTATACCAGAAAAGGGTAATAGTAGCTTTACTGTGTAATACACATACTAATGGGGCAGATTAATGAGAATTATCATCCTTGATGTAAAATAATTCAGTTATTTCAATCAACAATGATTATTCTCTTTAGCACCAAAGTTTATAAATAAACTTTTAGTAAATTCATATTTGCAGTGGAAACTTTCCAATTTTCATAAGTTTTCTACCTTTCCTTATAACTCCAAGGTAATACTGTACATCAAACCTGAGATTGCTCTTTGTACTTTGGTTACTGAAGACAGTGAGGACTGCTGAGTCTGAGACTTGAGTATATTCCAGCCTATCTTCCCTATTCCCCCTCTGACCACAACTTAAGGCCCTAGACTGACTGCCTGCTTATGCCTTCCCTCATCATCTTTACAGACTATATTTAGTATCCAAAAAATTATCCAATCTTTTTTACACTAAATATTAACCTTCTGTACCCACCAAGTTCTCCTCCTACTTTTGCTGACCATGCAGTTATACAAAGCATCTACAGGTTGACCTTAACCCCACAGCACTTACCTTGAGGAGAATCTTCCTCTCAACAAATCTTTTGTGTAAACCTGAGTTCTTCTTAAATATGTCATTAAAAGTTTTTTCTCCCAATGAATATATAAAACCAGAACTACCTCTCAAACACTATCAGCCTAATTCTGGAATGAAATTATGTCCCTTATTCTTTAAGCCTGTAATATTATTTCAGAACTTTTGTACATATCTTCCCTAAAGTTCTTAGCTCTTATATTTACCTTGAACTTTCTAGCGTTTTTGTTTTCACACTCAACAAAACCCTAGACTTTTGTCCCATAAATATGGAGGCAGAAAAGTGATGTCTATACTTTCTCAACTTTATGTTTCCTTCTATAAATTTTTCTTAAACCTGTGTCAACTGCTCTTACTTGAATCTGTGTGAGATGAGCTCTGATTTTGTGCAAAATTGCACTAGTTATTCTAAGTTTAATGTTTAAACAGTTATTGGTGTTACACATGACTTTGGGGGCTCTGCTGTCGAAAGAGGGAAGGCTTCTTAAGTGAAGAAGTAAAGATGTCTGGACATTTATTCACATTACAGACTTGACACCTTTCTCTGAATATACACAGATCAGCTTTGGGATCTCCTGGGAGAAAAGATCTTCCATGGCCAGGTCACTTTAGGAAGTGCTGCATGTTTGAACTCTTCATGTCTTTGTTCTTCAGGTGGACCTTCTCCCAAATCATGATCAGAAAAAATTGTCCATAGCCTTTTTTGTACAATTTGGAGAAAGAAGTTCCCATGGGCTCTTTTTGTAAAGATGTCTTTGTATCTTTTCTAAGATGTTTTCTAAGGCTCTTTTCAAAGGCGTTTCAGCATCTTAGAAAATTTGTTGGCCAGAAATTCTAACATCTAACCTAAACATCTCTTGTTTTGAAACCTATTGCTGACTCCAATTTGCCACTGATTAAATGCATCTTTATGTAACTGTGTGATACATTGACATATATTAAGTGAAGTGAAGTGAAAGTCGCTCAGTCTTGTCCGACTCTTTGTGATCCCATGGACTATATGGTCCATGGAATTCTCCAGGCCAGAATACTGGAGTGGGTAGCCTTTCCCCTCTCCAGGGGATCTTCCCAATCCAGGGATTGAACCCAGGTCTCCCGCATTGCGGGTGGATTCTTTACCAGCTGAGCCACAAGGGAAGCCCAAGAATACTGGAGTGGGTAGCCTATCCCTTCTCCAGTGGATCTTCCTGACCCAGGAATCGAACTGGGGTCTCCTGCATTGCAGGTGGATTCTTTACCAAATGAGCTATGAGGGAAGCCCTGTGAGAGTAGTATTTCTTTTAAATATGTTGGTGTGAACCGAATAAGAAGTAAAATATTTTTGTTGTATAGAGAGTTGCCTGAGTAATAGGAAGGGAGAAGGCAATGGCACCCCACTCCAGTACTGTTGCCTGGAAAATCCCATGGATGGAGGAGCCTGGTAGGCTGCAGTCCATGGGGTCGCTAAGAGTCAGGACGACTGAGCGACTTCACTTTCACTTTCCACTTTCATGCATTGGAGAAGGAAATGGCAACCCACTCCAGTGTTCTTGCCTGGAGAATCCCATCGATGGAGAAGCCTGGTAGGCTGCAGTCCCTGGGGTCCCTCAGAGTCAGACACGACTGAAGCGACTTAGCAGTAGCAGCAGCAGGATAATAGGAAAGACTAGCATCACTTTGTAAAGACCCTATCAGTTCTTAACTGCCACCCTATCAGTGGCAGTTCTTAATCTTGGCTGTATTTATATAATAGAATCACTTAGAGTGCTTTAGAAGAATTCTGATGCCTTGGTGTCAACCCAAACTAATTAAATCAATCTCTGAGTAGTTGGGGGGATAAGGGAACCCAGGCATCAGCATTAAAACTCCTCAGGAATTCTAACGTGCAGCCAGAGCCGAGAACCACTAGTTAGAAAAATATGAACTTAGCTCTAACAATTTTCTTTATGAGTGTAAGTTGGTGCCAAATTTTTCTGCTAGCAGGGCATCTCCTGAGGAATAGCTGTGGGATCCTGGTACTTCAGTTCCACAAAGCACACCCTGGGATATGAAACAACCTCTGTGTGTGCTGCCAAAGAACTGACCTGACCAGTTAGTTAAGGCAATTCATAGGCAAACAGAAATCTGTGATTACCCCAAAGGAACTGTTTTCTAGCTTCAGATTCCCAGGATTGGAGTGAAATCAGTTTGGACTCCCACAAGTTTTAGTGTCAGAACAGAGTCAAGAGAAAAGAATCCGCATGTCAGTCCCCTCCCCCCCGCCTTCATATACAATCCTGCAGATACCTCTTTCTATAACCCCAGGGTCCAGGACATCTTGTATTTCTCAAGGATCCCCCCTGGCAGTTAAGTCTGACCAACATCAGTTGGTCAGTTGGTCAGGTGTGGCCAATATAAATTATCAACAATGTAATGAGTTTACATGCAAAAAAAAAAAAAAAAAAGGAAAAAGCCAAACCAAACCAAAACCTTTGCAATTCATTAACACCCGAGTAGTATACATTTGGATGAATAAGCAGGAGGCTAGTTCACATCAGAATCACTGCTGCTGCTGCTGCTGCTAAGTCGCTTCAGTCGTGTCGGACTGTGTGTGACCCCATAGACGGCAGCCCACCAGGCTCCTCTGTCCCTGGGATTCTTCAGGCAAGAACACTAGAGTGGGTTGCCATTTCCTTCTCCAATGCATGAAAGTGAAAAGTGAAAGTGAAGTCGCTCAGTTGAGTCCGACTCTTCGCGACCCCATGGACTGCAGCCTACCAGGCTCCTCTGTCCATGGGATTTTCCAGGCAAAAGTACTGGAGTGGGTTGCCATTTCCTTCTCCACATCAGAATCACTCCTTGTAAAATTACTGCTTTTGCCTTTTCCTATGCTGTTGATTCCTTTCTCAGGGCCAGAGCTTGGTTTTGAACCATTGGTCCTGCCTATTTTAGTCTGGTCACTGGGGTCTGTCAGTGTCCTGTACTCCCCATGCTCCCAAAGGCAAACATCTAGGTCACAAGGCAGAGGGGTGACTGGTGTGCTAAGAGTTTAATCTCAGTCCCCAGGAAGGCTGGTTGTCCTTGCAGTGGCAGATGCCAGAGGGCAGCCTCCTCTGGTACCTCAGAAAAAAGTGAAAGTGAAAGTTGCTCAGTCATGTCCAACTCTTTGCAACCTCATGGACTATACAGTCCATAGAATTCTCCAGGCCAGAATACTGGAGTGGGTAGCCTTTCCTTTCTCCAGGGAATCTTCCCAACCTAGGGATTGAACCAAGGTCTCCTGCATTGCAGGCGGATCCTTTGCCAGCTGAGCCACAAGGGTACCTCGGTGTGTACTGCAAATATGATCTCTTTTCTATGTGTCCCATGACATGAAACAGTTTGGAAGAAATATGTTTTCATGTCCAAAACTGTATTATTTTTCCACATAGTCAATTTTATTCATTAGAAAACAAACCTCTATATTTTATTTTATCGTTTAAACCTTGACATGCATGGGCCCATAATGAGACCTGATTTCCATGAAGGAATTCCTTTCCAACAGATCTCAGGAAATTTATGTTTCTCAAAATCGTGAATCTGTTACTGACCCTTTCCAGTTGGACCCCCAACAAAGGTCCTGCTGCCCAGTGTCACTCATGCCAACAGAAGGAGACAGAGTTCAGTTGAGAAGCAAAGGAAGGAGACAGAGTTCGATTCTTTCACCAAAGAATGGAGAGGTGGGAGCTCTTGCTCTAGGTAGGTGCCCTCCCTGAGCTCTGTTTTAGGGTTCTGGCCAGCGGGAACGGGGGTGGGGCGCTCACTGGTTCGGCTGGGCACCATATCACAGTGCTGGTGGCCCACTGCCATCATCTGGAACTAAAGTGTTACGAGCAGCGCCTCTGCACGTGGTCCAGTGAGCTGAGGTGATGGGAGAGCCACTTGGCTTTAAGAACTCTGTTGTGAAGGACCAGGTGTGAGACCTCTTCACGTGGCCTCCCTAGGAGGAAATGTGGCTAGACTAAGCACAGAGGGGAAAAAAAGGTTAGACTTCATTTTATTACCCAGATTCCATTTTTATTTCCCGGGAATTGTTTATGGACCTTGCCAGAACAAATCCTCAGAAAAAAAATCAGTTTGGAACACAGGAAAATGAGAAAAAGCATTATAACTTTTCCATGAGAATGACAGATCAAGAAGCCATTTAATCAGTCTTACTTGCAGTTGTTGCCCAGTTATGAATGTGTATTTGTTGCTCTATTGCTGACATAACATTTTTTTGCAAATAAAACAAATATTAATAAGTTTGTGCACAGAGCATATTTTATACAATTTCTATGTGTGCTTGCTGGGATAACAAGTTTTGGAAGAAAATAACTTTTTAAACTGGAAATTTTGAAGTATGAGTCTACATAGTGCTAATTTTGCTACATGATTCAAATGTTACCTTATTGGAATACTACCCAGTAATGTGCCTGAAGTTTTCCAGTGTCTGACTATTCGATGAAGACTACAGCCTTTTGAAAGTACTTTGACAGAAAAAATCCAAAGAAGAAGTGAATTCAATACTCAGGACAATTTAAAAACCAATCTAAAATTATATTAGCAAAAGTAATATTAATTTCAAGAGCAAAGCCAAACTCAGAGCAAGAAGACATTTCAGACAAAATATTTTCAGTTGTTCATATGAAGCAATTTGTGCCCAAACACCTAGCTTGAATCTGTTTTTGAATGCATTCTGAACAAAGCAAAATGAAAGAAATTTTTCAACATCTGGAATATTTGTCATAGAACAAAGGTTAAGATTATTTGATAGGGTCATTAATGCTTTATGTGCTTAAAATTTCATTTTAAGTATAACAGCTTTTAAATATTACATCTTTATGGTATTATCTTTTAATTTTTAGAATGGTTTTTAATTTTCTTTTTTGTATTGATTCCTTCTAATGTTTTCAATGATCAAATGTTTCTATCATGTAGAGATCATTTTTATGTTAGTGAATTATACCTATATATTGCTTCCTAATATTAACAAATCATGAGTTTATAATTTATTCTTTGCTGTTTTACCAAAGAACCTATAAAAGTTTAATAGAAAAATCTCTATCAGAAAAATGATTTGCTGTATATTATTATAATCATTTTTATTTACAAATATAAATTATGAGCAATGCAGAATGCTTTGATTTTGGGAATTCCAGAGAGTTTCTTGTGTCCTAATTATGAAGATTAATATTAGGAATCCACAAGGCTAAAATATAAACCAGAGATATGCTGGGGGGCAGTATCAGGGAAAGAGAACATCAACATGAAGCCTGAAGGCAGGAGAGGAGTTTGAGGGTTAAGCCAAGTTCAATTACAGGGTGTCAGGACAAAAGACACTAGGAGCAGAATGGCGTGGATACCAGAATTGGAATCCTGAAGACAGATCAAAGTCAGGAAACATCAGAGGCAAATGAGGGGGCAGAAGAAGGAGAGTTAAAAAGGAAACTAATTCCAGGGGTCAACATCTTCTGGAGTCAAGATTGCTTTAAAATGGTTGAGCATGGATCTCTGTGGTCCTTGAGGCAAGAGGTTTTAAAGGAACAGCTTATTGTCAAGTGTTGCCTCCTTCAGAGTTTTAGGATTTAAGAATATATGCTTGATAAATTCTCCTTTTGGTAATAGAACAGTGGGAAATGGTGATAGGGAAGAAATTTATTTCTGTAATCAGAACTTTTCTTATACTTGTATGGGTTATGTATACATAGCTCTGTCCCCTTTTCCTAATTTATAAGCTGAAGACTTGGGGGGTGGGGCACAGGAAGATAGAGAGAAAGGGCTGTGGGGACAGAGGAGATATGTGGAAGTGGAGTCATTTGTTAATCTAGGGAGGGGAGAGAGTTGAGGATTTTATTATCCTTTTCTTACTGTAGGAGAGGGAACGGAAGTATTCTTTATCCAAGTTAAATGAGGGACCTTCAAAATAATTATTTGTAGAAATTGATGGTCCCTGCAAGAAACAACGATTGACATCCTGGTCCTAATTTAGACCTCTGCTAATCTGATCTCTGTGACTACTTGGGCAGGAGAAGAGAGCTAGAGAGAAATGTCAGACAGAGAGAAGAGAAGCCCACAGACTGCAGCTTGGTGTGGCACTGATGTGGTTTGTTCCTATGGATTCCTGCAGTCTGTACAAAGTGACCAGACCTGATCCAGTTGGCTGAAAACCCACCTAAGAGGACAGGATGAACGATCCTGATGCAAGAAGCAAGGAGGGAGGTCTATTACCAAAAGGAGTTAGAAAGGACTGAGTCAGGACAAGTCTTCCACATCAGGTATTGTTGAACTAGGGATGGGCTGCACCCCAGCTATCCAGGGAGCATGAGGTTTGTGCACAGGCCAATCAAAAGGCTTCATGTAGCAAAATCACCAGCACTGAGTCCAGTTGCCCATCTAGGTTCTTTCCTCTTTAAAAAATATTTCCCCTAGGTAGTCATATCTGTGGATAGTTCATTGTCACTTCAGCTGTATCAGTTGCTCTGATCTTTTGTAATTCTTTTACCACGCCACACTCCCTTTTGTATCTGGGCTCTTACGTATACTGTTCCATCTACTCAAAACACTTTTCCTCATGCTCAATGACTTGTTAACTCCTACGAATTCCTTCAAAGGTTCAGCTTAATGTTGCTCCTTTAGGGAAGTCTTCCTTGAGTCCCCAGTGGTTTTGTTCTCTCTAATGTGCTTTCTCGTTCTGAAATTCTCCCTTCTAACACATATTTCAGGAATCAAATCTATCTTATTCAAAATTGTACTCCAGGACCAACCCTGAGCTTAGTGGCATATGGATAAATAATGTATATCCCTTGTCTGAACAGATGAAGGGAAGTGACTATAGCCACCAATGGAAGAACGAGGAAAGTAGGTTTGTATTGTGCACAACACCAGTTGTGGACTGTGCACAACACCAGTTGTGGACTGTGCACAACACCTGTTGTGGATTGTGCACAACACCAGTCGTGGACTGTGCACAACACCAGTCGTGGATTGTGCACAACACCAGTTGTGGATTGTGCACAACACCAGTTGTGGATTGTGCACAACACCTGTTGTGGATTGTGCACAACACCAGTTGTGGACTGTGCACAACACCAGTTGTGGACTGTGCACAACACCAGTTGTGGACTATAGGACTATAGATGTGTACTTTGGAAGCGTTACTATGGTCAAATAAAAAGTTAGTCTTGTCTCTAGCCATTTATCCACAGGCAGTCACGATTCATATATTTCACTGACAATATTGATTTTGAATGCCTTATTATTTTTGGCATGGCTCAGGGTTAGGTAAGCAGCTGTGGTTGTACCCAGGTAGGCCTTTCACAAAGATGGATCTAGGTGTGATTTGCATGAGGTGGTTTGAAGAATCTTTTTTTTTTTTTAATATTTATTCCTCTGCTCTTGGTCTTAGCTGTGGCATGTGGGATCTTTAGTTGTGACATGCGAGATTCAGTTCCCTGACCAGGGATTGAACGTGGGCCCCCTGCTTTGAGAGCATGGAGTCTTAGCCACTGGACCACCAGGGAAACCCCTGAAGAATCTTGAGGTATCACTTCCCTTAAAGATTGCTACCCTACTCGCCTATACTGTGCCAGAATTCCCATGAAGGTACACTAAGGAGAGATGCATTCTGGGAGTGTGAAGATGAATATGGATGATGAAACAGCTCTCCTTTGGTCATCTTGGGTTCACATGGCTGTTATCTTCTATTGAAGGTCTATATCTCCTCCTCCAGTCAGGTATGTCTTGCTTGGTGACTACAAAAGGGGACCCGAGAAGCACTTGGGGAGTCTTTAGCCTCATTGCTGGGAAAGGAGGAGCATTGCACAGCTCATTTCCAAGTTTCCTATTAGCTTTGGCAATCCATGGTTTCATCTAAAATAAGGCTTTTTTTTTTTTTTTTGATAGTGAAATAGCACTGGACTAGGAGTTAAAGGATCAAGTGCTTTGTGTTAACAATCTCAGATGTCAGTTAAGTTCTCTGAGTTTCAGCTTCTTCCTCTGGAAATTAAGTCTTATAATTTATGATCTGTTAGGCTTTTCCCAACCTTAACATTTAATAAATATTGATAATTATTCCCAATAATGGAGAGTATGGAAGAATAAACTTTGAAAATTCTCTTTTGTCATAATGTAATAAATCTGTTATTCACTAAAATGATGGGAAATAGGTAATAGATATATTAAAAAGAGAGAGCAGTTTATCTAGAACTCACACAAATTTATTAAGAAAAAATATCCTGCACGTGAATTTTTATTGAAATGTTCATCTTTCCTCCTAGGAAATTGAAGGAAGCACCAAACACTTGAGAAAGATGATCCAAATAGCAAAGTCTCTGGCAGGTTAAGGAAAGGGGGTGCGAGAACAAGATTACCTTTATGAAACACATTTAAGGGAGAAATTCTAGATGACCTTGGCTTTGGCAAAAATCTTCCCAGGTATTAAAGGTCATACGAATTTCTCCAATGTAGCTGTGAATGGATTGATGTGTCACTCTATTTCTATTACTCCCTGAGTGAACCTCACAAACTTCAGGTTCTTTGCTTCCATATTATGAGTTGAAAGGGATAAGAAGGATTAAGAAAAAGTAAGATTCCCATTTACTCTTTTGTAAGAATTTCAAACCAAGTTTGCTTCCACCATGTACAAAGAGGTATTAGGTGAGGGGCTTATTCTTTGTGTGAGAAGTTGCTGCATGCTGCAGAAATCTGTGGCTGGGCTCTCAAGATGGCCTATTTAAGGCCAGAGGTCCCCTTTCTCCTGAAATTCAAAGGTCTGCCTGTAGGAGAGAAGCATGCAGGGAAGACTCCTCCACAAAAGGTCGGAGTTGGCCCCTCCTCTGAGACAGATACCATCGTGGGGCAACAGGGAGTCTCAAGATCAGTGGGCTGAATTTCCTGCCTCTTTTTAGAGGCCTTCAAACTTACAAAAATTAATCCTTTTGATTGACTCTGTCACCTAATCTTGAAGATAAGCTCAGAACATTTACCAGTTTTCAGCACTGCTCACCAGGCCAAGTCTCAGCACCAAATTATGAATTTTGTCATCACTGACCTTTGCAATCTTCCCTTTTTACCTGCCCACTTGGTAGCTCAAGTCCTCCTCCTTCCTCCTCTGTCAAAGTGTTTGGGATTGTTAAGGATTTAAAGAGATCAAATCATTCAGTCTTTTCATTTTCAGAAGAGGAAAACCAAGATCTGAAGAGGTTAGATGACTTCCCTAAAAATATACTTTTTAATCTTCTTGATGATTTCACTATAAGGCATCTGAGTTAGTTATCGATGTTGGGGAATCATTATTAAATGGTTTCACAGATAGGCCACAAAATCTTGATTTGGTACCGCCTATCATTTCCAGATATTAAAGTGTCAATAAAGTTGTGTTTCATGATAATTTAAACATCATTAAATATATAAATCATCTCCTATCTTTCATTTTTAAACTTATTAACAAAAAGATTTTGGGATGTGAGTTATTTGCTACAATTTTGACAATTTTAAACTATGAAAATAAAAAAGGTCTTCTGCATAAGGAGTATAGATCTAATAAGAAGTAAATACAAAACAAGTTTGTGAGCTAACACTGAGACCTTAGTGGTTTACTTACTGTAGACTCTGAACACAAGCATCAGGTGGACTTTTGAAAAATCAAGTTTACTTGCTTCTTGGGCTAAGGGTGTAGAAGTCTTCTCCAGGTCAGCATGCAAGGATGAATAGACTGGAAGGCAGAGGCATCTGGCCTTGAATCCTAAAGTGCTATCAGTCTTACTCAAGACAGCTATTACCATCTTCAACACATTTTTGTAACCCTGTTTGATGCAAAACAGTTCCCACGAGGCTTCTACCTGCCAAATGAACTTTAGCTTTTCTGTAGAACCACTGACATGGGAAATCTTACAAACAGACAACCTCAGTGGAATCTTTTATCATTAACACACTGACATCACCTCGTCCTTGTTCCCGCTGTAAAGGTTTCACTACCTGCCGAATTGGTCTCCTCAAATTAATTTTGTCAACTTTGCCAGGGAGATTTATGATAGGTTTTCAGTGTGGAAAAGAAATTGTTAGTCTTTTAGATAAATGATGAATTAAAATTTCCCAGTAAAATAATTTAGTGCTAAAATAAATGGTCTAATTTTTGTGATGTTATTACATTTCCTCCTAGATGTCAAAAGTTACCAATTTTATTAAAACAACATGAAAACATTTTCTATAAGTAGTTTAAAACATATTCTTAACATAATGAGAAATAGTAACACTGAAGAAAATATTAAAACATTAGCAGAGCATGTGATTTTTAAAAATAATTTAATAAATATTTTATACCTATTTTTAATATTTCTTTTTTAAAGACCAGTATATAAATTGCTGACTAGTGTTACAATCCTTAGTAAGAGAACCAGACCACTCAGTCCTCTTGCTTTTGCCGTATTTTCTCTGAGTGTATGTTTCTCTTCCCGAGTACAGTGATTTAGAAAACATAACTTCACAGAAGAACCCCTTCTACTTGCTATGCTCCTATCTGCCATTTATATCATTTAAATAATCAGGAACTCATTTTCAGAAGTCTTCTTTAATATTCCTTTTTTATGGAAAGGATAACATGTGAAAAAACAAATGCATATAATGAGAATAAAAATGTTAAAACCTATCAAATAAGGCCATGGACTTTCTGCTTTAGAGCCATATCTGTGAAGAAGGACTCTCACTTCTTCCCATTCTTGCCAGCAGTGATATGTTCTTGTGTTAGTGGTATTTGTATTCCTTTCCTTAAAGTCATCTTTTCATTAGGTATCTTATAAAATGTATGGAACCATGCTAGGTCTACTGCTGCAGATTAGCTGTGACACAAGACCCTCCTGTGCACTACTGAAAGCATGAAGACAGCATCCTGTGTGCATCCATTACTGAGAATAACAGAAAGTTAGTCTTCTCTTCCACAGTGAATTGAAATGCCAATCCATGGAGAGGAGGTTTCCAAACTTGGAAGATGAAATTCTACCATCTAAGATTGGGAAAACTGAACATGTTTTCATTTCTAATTGACTTTGATGATGCTAAGTCTCCATTGAAAGGCTAATGCTGAGACTTTCAAAATTCTTGGTTCATTTTGGAGAACAAGATGCCAGTGCAGATGAAATCAATAACTTAGGCTTGTTCCTTTTTATGCAGAAACATATGCAGCGGTACATTTAGATAAGATCTTATGCCACAGTCCACATCCAGAACTCTAAATATGAAGACCAGGATAGGCTCAGGGACAAGGCTTCAAAATCCTGCTGTATTGCTGGCTGTCATGCTCATCAACCCCTCTTGTCTACTGGTGTGTGCTGGTGTGTGTGTATTTCTGTTTCTTTCTCTGAAATTATTCTCTGTAGCAGTATTTTTTGTGTAGTGCTTGAAGACATCACAAAGAGAGAAAGCTAAAAACTTTAAATAATTAGAAGCTGGGTATCTGGAGGTGGGAGGAGGAGGTCAGTTCAGTCACTTAGTCGTGTCCGACTCTTTGCAACCCCATGAATCGCAGCACGCCAAGCCTCCCTGTCCATCACCAACTCCCGGAGTTCACTTAGACTCATGTCCATCAAGCCAGTGATGCCATCCAGCCATCTCATCCTCTGTTGTCCCCTTCTCCTCCTGCCCCCAATCCCTCCCAGCATCACAGTCTTTTCCAATGAGTCAACTCTTCGCATGAGGTGGCCAAAGTACAGGAGTTTAAGCTTTAGCATCAGTCCTTCCAAAGAAATCCCAGGGCTGATCTCCTTCAGAATGGACTGGTTGGATATCCCTGTAGTCGAAGGGATTCTCAAGAGTCTTCTCCAACACCACAGTTCAAAAGCATCAATTCTTCGGCACTCAGCCTTCTTCACAGTCCAATTCTTACATCCAACATGACCACTGGAAAAACCATAGCCTTGAGTAGACAGACCTTTGTTGGCAAAGTAATGTCTCTGCTTTTGAATATGCTATCTAGGTTGGTCAAAACTTTCCTTCCAAGGAGTAAGTGTCTTTTAATTTCATGGCTGCAATCACCATCTGCAGTGATTTTGGAGCCCCAAAAATAAAGTCTGACACTGTTTCCACTGTTTCCCCATCTATTTCCCATGAAGTGATGGGACCAGATGCGCAATACAGAAACACTCACTATATGCAAAATGCTAAGCTAAGCCATAGGTGGGGTTCAAAATAGAATAGGATACCCCAGTTCATGGGGTCATGAAGAGTTGGACACGACTGAGCGACTTCACTTTCACTTTTCCCTTTCACGTATTGGAGAAGGAAATGGCAACCCACTCCAGTGTTCTTGCCTGGAGAATCCCGGGGACAGAGGAGCCTGGTGGGCTGCTGTCTATGGGGTCACACAGAGTTGGACATGACTGAAGTGACTTAGCAGCAGCAGCGACCCCAGCCTTTGTGGGATATTATAAGCTGGGATGGTGAAATAAGTAAATCTAAAAGCATATCTTATGCAGGGTAGATCAGGCTGAACAGTTCAGTAGAAGTAAGGGTCAGTGTTGAGAGCATGGGTTCTAGTTTTGGATTGTCATGCAAACTCAGTTTTTGTAGCTTAATATGTATGTGATCTTGGGAAAGTTATTTAATCTCTGGAAGCCTCAGTTTCCTCATCTGAGAAATTGTAGTTAAAACGAGTAAAATCTACTCATGGAGTTGTTGAACAGATTAAACATGATAATTTATGTTAAAATTCCTTTTTGTTTACTATTTTATTTTATTTTTTATTGAAATATGGTTGACATAGAGTATTATGTTAGTTTCAAGTCTACTAGATCATGGCATCCAGTCCCACCACTTCATGGGAAATAGATGGGGAAACAGTGGAAACAGTGTCAGACTTTATTTTTCTGGGCTCCAAAATCACTACAGATGGTGACTGCAGCCATGAAATTAAAAGACGCTTACTCCTTGGAAGGAAAGTTATGACCAACCTAGATAGCATATTCAAAAGCAGAGACATTACTTTGCCAACAAAGGTTCGTTTAGTCAAGGCTATGGTTTTTCCAGTGGTCATGTATGGATATGAGAATTGGACTGTGAAGAAGGCTGATTGCCAAAGAATTGATGCTTTTGAACTGTGGTGTTGGAGAAGACTCTTGAGAGTCCCTTGGACTGCAAGGAGATCCAACCAGTCCATTCTGAAGGAGACCAGCCCTGGGATTTCTTTGGAAGGACTGATGCTAAAGCTTAAACTCCTGTACTTTGGCCACCTCATGCGAAGAGTTGACTCATTGGAAAAGACTGTGATGCTGGGAGGGATTGGGGGCAGGAGGAGAAGGGGACAACAGAGGATGAGATGGCTGGATGGCATCACTGACTCGATGGACGTGAGTCTCAGTGAACTCCGGGAGTTGGTGACGGACAGGGAGGCCTGGCATGCTGCGATTCATGGGGTCGCAAAGAGTCGGACACGACTGAGTGACTGATCTGATCTGATCTGATACCCAATTTGACATATACACATATTATGAAATGGTCACTGCAGGAAGTTTAGTAACCCTCTCTCCCCATACAAAGTTATTCATGTATCTAGCATATTCTTCATGCTATGTTCCATCCCCATGGCTTATTCATTTTACACCTGTACCTTTGTACCGCCTCATCCACTTTACCTATTCACCCAAACTCCTACTCTCATCCCCCCTGGAAGCCACCCTTTTGTCCCGCCCACGAGTCTGCATTCATTTCATTTTGTTTGGTTCATTTTGGTTTTTAGATCCCTCATATAAGTGAGATCATTTGATATTTGTCTTTCTCTGTCTGAATTATTTTACTTAGTATGACACCCTCTAGACACATCCATGTTGTTGCAAATGACAAGATTTAATTTTTTATGGCTGGGTAATATTCCATTGTATTTTATGCCACATCTTTATCTGTGCAACTTAGGTTGCTTCCATATCTTGGCTATTATAAATAATCACAATAATTTATGTTAAAGTTTCTTTTTTTAAACATAGGGCCAGCCACATAACACACCTTATAGTTTGATAAATATTAGCTATTATTATAAACAAAGCCCATGGGGTGATAAGATACATGTACCATTTAAAAAACAGAGTGAAATAATGTAAGAGCAAAATAAATCTGCCTCCATAAAGGACTATAGTTTAAGGCTACCTGCTGCTGCTGCTGCTAAGTCGCTTCAGTCGTGCGCAACTCTGTACAACCCCATAGATGGCAGCCCACCAGGCTGTTCTGTCCCTGGGATTCTCCAGGCAAGAACACTGGAGTGGGTTGCCATTTCCTTCTCCATTAAGGCTACCTAGAGGTGGCTTTAACTTACACATACAGGTTAGTTATGCAGTTTTCACACATTGCTAAGTATGTTATTCAGTGACAAAATATGTACTTACAATGGCATTAAAGGAACTTAATGTATCACTGTAATACATCACAGAATACCTTTGTAAGGAAACATAGTTGCTATAGATAATTTTAGATAGTTATGATTTTATGAATATTTTAAGAAATAAAAAAAAAAGCAGTATAGTGTGGTGCCATTATTTTTAAGCACAGATCTCAGAAACCTAAAATTATGTCATGGAAGAACTCTAAAAAGCTCTTTTAATAAAAGAAGATGCTTCTCATTGCATGAAAACATTTACCTTTGCCTATGCTGATTACTGAATGAAAAAAATTTTGTAACATTTAAAAAAAATATGTATTAAGCATTGGTTTCTGTATTGTTTAGAAACAAATTTGCAGATGTTGGTTTTTTTGTACATAAATATTATAGTCAGGTCAAAAGCACAGAAAAATAGGTAATTTTGAGGTGATATTAATAAATATCTGTTTTCTTAAAGTTTGTCCAGGGAGAAGTCAAAAAGGAGCTCTGAGAGTTCTGTGGACTCTATCACAACAAAAATTACTAGTCATAGAAGACATGATGAGAAGTAGGTTTGCTTTCAGTTGTGGTTGAAACAGAGGAACTCACCTTCCTCAGAAATTAATGGAGGCTTTCAATCTTGCTGGCATTGCTACTTTATCATTCATATGACTAAACAGACAATCAATTTAGTGGCAATGTATGGGAATGAAGGGAAGGAACAAATAAGCTATGAATGATGAGAACAGAAACATCAAAACCCCCTCCCTTATTCTTTTTTAATGGCTGATACCAACAGGGACAAGACCAGTAAAAAGAGGTTAATGAATTGCAAAGATCCTTTAGGAAGTGATTGACTAGTATTGAAGCACAGGCAAATCAGTCATAAATATTTACTTTTATTAGCAACAGTGGGTTGCCTGTTATTTTCAATTGATTTTTAAGGCTGGCAAAAATCTACCACTGTGAGTATTATCAAATGTTCCCAATTTTGTCAATATTTCTCTGCTCTAAACAATTCCAGGACTCACATAGCCTCCTAAACCCTATTTCAAATGTACTTTTTCAGCACAATTTCCAAATGATTACAAATGACAAGTTAAAGTGAGGTTCCCTATATCATTAAGAATAATTATAATCTTTTCATTTTGACATTTGTTCATATGGATAGAATGGCAGCAATTGTGGGATTAATGTTCTCTGATAATCTATATTCCACTGCCATTGACTTGCTAACCTGAAGTTGTGTTATTTGTTTTACTAAGTGAGAATGAACCATAATAGAGACCTCTTTTTTTTTTTTTTAATCCAGTGGTGTAGCAGTGCCTAGAAGAACTACAGGAGTTAACAGGACAGCATCGTTCCAGTTTCTGAACAGTGTGTAATATTACTGTTTACATCATTGGCTAAAATGCTGCTTTATTTTGTAAAATTCAATCCAACATAAGGACATTTTCCTGAAACTTGCTGTCTAGACCATCAAAATGATGGAAATTGCTTTTAACACAGCGTTTGTAACATTAAGGTCCAATAATTCAATTCAAAGGAACATAACAAAAGGAATTTCCTACAGATAACAACAAAGAGTTAATATTTCCCAGGGCAGACAAGTTTCCAATTCAATTAGTTTTAATGAACCTTCTGCTCACTGGTTACTGAACTAGAAAGAACAGCAATAAATGCCCAGAGGAAAGAGAGAGAGGATATTAAAGGAGGGTTAGTGTATAGTATATAAATTTCCAAGTTGACTAAAAGAGTAGCCTTGATGTAGTTTTGGGAGCTAAAGACACAGAAGACAGATACAGATCTGTCTTCTGAATTTAGTGTATAGGAACAGCAAATCTCAGCCAGTAGATCTGTGTGATGCAACTAAGACATTTAGTTCTGTCCCTGCTGTCTGATAGGGAAATACATAATAGGATAGAGAATACAGTCATATAGATTCTTAAAAGATCTGTGCATATTCCATAAGGAAAACATAAAACAAATTTTCTACTAATAGTCAGCAAACCTGATTTGTTGGTTTATACATATGTATAGATGTTTATATGTATATATATATATGATAAATGTGTATTTATCTTTCAATAATTTTTCCAAAAAATTATGATAGATTTTTTTTCAGTTCACATATAACAAATTTCACTCACACAGAGAGCAGCATAGACATAAAATTAGGAAAGTAAAAGGCTGTTGTATATAATTTGATATCCAGAGACTGAGTTTTAACCTAAGAATGTAATGGATTTCGTATTTTATTTCATTCCAATGGTCACCTTAAACCTGTACTACCGTGGACTCTACCATAACAAAAATTACAGTAAGCACAGAACACTCGTATTTTCAGGATCAAGAAACAAGTCATACTGTGATTAAATATGACTACTCTCACAGATATGATTATATAAGCATTCAAATCCACTCCAGTTAAATATTCAAAATGAATAATAGAGTCCAGCAAGAGCCTCCATGTCTATTATTTTTTCAAGTAAGCATTGTCAGGAATTTTTCAATTTCTTGAATTTCTAAAAAATTTCTCCTAGTTACACTTTCATTATGCTGAACTATCCCTTCTATTCTTAGTTATAACCTAGTTCCCACCAATGTTTTAGAAATCTTTTTTTGGATGCTGAAAAGGAAAAGTTCTGAATTCATGGTATTAGAAGGAATTGATATTTTCTATACTGCATAAGGATTCTCCTAACCCCAGAGATAACCTATTTTTTCCCTACAAAAGTGTTAAAAGAATACAGATACATTTTTAAAATAACCTGCAGCTTGCATCATTCTGTTTAATAAGGATCATACTTGAGAATATGGCTGCAAGTTTGATCAGTAGCTATAGCATTTCAATGATGCATATTTTTCTTGCAGATGCTTTTCTTTGAGTTTAAAGTTAAGCTTGTGCTTGTGGATGGCTGCTTTGTCAGTGAACATTTGGGTTTTGAAAAGGCAGCATCTGGGTTGATTTTAAGAGAAAAACGCTTTCAGCTTCATAATCACACATTTGACCACAGCCATAACAAAACGAGGATGAAACTGAACCAAATCAAATGCACAGTTTTAGTTTAATGGTTCAATGTCTCTTAAATAATCTCTAAAGAAGACCACCAAATAATTGATAACAACAGGGGTCAAGTTCAACGTAAAATGCTATGGAATCTATATGTTCTACTGTACACTTGAAGCAAAGGCTACTGTAATACCTTAAAAGTAATAAAAATGTTGATGTTATCAATGGCCTTTTTTTCTTTTTAGTACTATATTTTTATTATGAAGAGAAAATATCCACTCATTGTATAGTTTCTGAGACATGATTGCTTTAAGTAGAATGGAATGAAAAAGAATAGGAAATAAAACGAAATATAGAGCAGTAATTTCTAGCACAAATCCTTTGTCTTGCAATTATCTCTGTTCTGACCACATAGAAAATGACTATAAATAATCTGCAATACAGAAGAGATTTCGCTCTAGTTTAAAAATAGAATATGATGGGGCTAAATATATTTATATTAGTCAAAAGGTTATTTCCAGCGATGGAGTTTAACAATTCTTTTTCAATTTAGTCACATGTTTTACTTTGTCTTAAATTCATCTGAGGTTCTTGTGTATAAGTGATTGGGTAGATTTTTAGGGTTTCCAAAGGAAAAGGGTTAGGGAATGTAAAATTCACATTTGTACTCTTGGTAGTGGTATAGGAAATGAAACTTTAGGAAAAGGGTACTTTTTTTTTTTTTATCAAATTGCAACTTAGAATGTGACATGTGATTATGAACACATCTGTGGAAAAATGACCTTTCTTACCAGTAGGTGTGCCTCAAGGTGATAGAATTCAGGCTCATATTGGATGTAGAATGCAAGCAGAGGGACTACTCCCATAGAACAATAGAGACACAGGAATAAGCAGAAGTAGGCGGAAAAGGAAATGTCTTAGTCTAAGGCGTTTAATAGCAAAATGAGAACACAAGTGTGCAAAGTACTAAAGACCCCTGATGCTTAGTTTTCTTAAATAGCAAGAGAAACTCTAGAACTTTGCCTCCAAGGTATTACAAGAACTTTGTCAAGTTGCACATGAGAAAATAGAGCCCATAGCCATATAGTAAGCAAAAAAAATTCTGTTTGAGTATTGACATGACAGTTTTTGAAAGTTCAAGCAGAAAACCAATTATAATGAGCACTGGAAAGCCCGGAGCCCTGCTGTTCAATAAATAAAAAGTACAACAAACTATTTTCCAAAAAGGTTCTAGAGAGTTTCTTCTTGTCCCACTACTTACAATCTGATTACATAAATAGTCTCTATTTGCTGTTGAATTGCCAGGCAGCTGTATTAAAGTACAAATCAAATCAAGTCAGGATTAGAAAGTAAAAGAGCATGGTTTAAAGTAATCTATCCCCCAGGAACTGTGCTCAGATTCATCAAACAGAGCTTAAAGTACAGTATATCTTATACCCTCGTGTTTCCATGCTGCATTGCTGCAAAACCAGTTATTATTTTTGATATTCGGAGAATGTTGCTTATTGCTGGGGAAGGCTCACTTGCTTATTTAAAGGTGCTATTCATACGTGCCACTTATTTATTACTTCTTTTGGTTAAGATTCACGGGAAGGACATAAGTACTAAAGACTAGTAGGCTTTTTATAGATCATATCCTATGTGCCCCAGCTGTGAATTGTCATGAATATTTCTTAGAGAAGAGTGACTAATTTATTCCAGATTTTGGGTGATACACCATTGTGATGATATTAAAGAAGAGCTAGGAGTCCTTAGATGCTATTGGCTAATAGAGAATTATGCACACCTGCCCTTGCAAATCCTGCTCCATCCAGTTATTAGCAAAGAAGAAGGCAAGTTAGTCATTTCAACCTGTAATTGTTTTTGATGGAAAGCTCTATATGTCGTTGTCAATACGCTCATCCTAGGCATCAGTTTTTTGGTACTTACAAAATTGCTGTCCCCTTAAAGTAGAATGAACAGGATTTTAATAATTATGTGTGGTTTTATCAAAGACCATTTTCTTTTTCTATTATAGAAAAACTTACTTAAATCTACAAATACAAGCTTATGTTTCATCAAATTCTTTGCATTTCCTATAACAGCTAAATATCTATTCAGAGATGTTATAATGGCTTCAGTTATCACATTCTATATTTATCTCCAAAGGGCATAAATGTAGCCTGTGAAGATAGCTAGATATTGATTTATCGTAATAAATATATATTTTATGTGTAACATGGAGGGGAAAACAGGCAAAAGTATTATTTCTGTGAGCTGAATAGCTTCCAGAAAGTGGGTAATGTGTGTTTTAACCAGGCAGCCCAATGATCATTTTTCTTCCTACATCCCTGAGCTAGGGAAGAAAAAGTCGACGGTTGCCATTAGTTAGCATTTCTCATGTAAGTAGCTCTACTTGAAAACGATGCCACATTAAAATAAGCAATCAGTGTCATCGTTGTGCACCAGGATGTTTGAAACGCTGGCACCTCTCCATTGCAGTCTGAGGTTTTTCGGCCCGATTTAGAGTTTAGTTCTCTGCACTTTGCGAACTTGATCATTACCACTGCCGCAGATCACCTGTAGTGCAGTGTAGCCAGGTGGCTTGGCAGCAGTGAAGAGAGACCTGCACGAATGCAGGTCCCTTGGAGCTTTCCCTGTGTGGGGATCAAGATTCCTGTCTGAATTGTTGAAAAAAGTGGGGAGGCTAAATAACCTTCCCTTCATCATCCTCTTCTAGATTTATGATGGAAAGGTCAAAATTGGAGTTTGTTATTTATAGCCTCTCTGCACCACATGTTATGAGGAAGGACCTTGCCAATTTACCAGGGAGGTAACTGCAGACCGAGATCCTTCACACAAGGTATTGGGAGTGAGTGGTGCTCATGGAGACATTTACTTGCAGATTCAGGCAAGATGTTTGCTTATAAGGAATGGCCACCAAATTGGTCTTGCTCTGTGTTTGAAACAAACAATTTTTGAAAATCTTTTAATGAAATATTGATTTTTATCAAGCACATCAAACTAAAGGCAAACACACCATAGTGTCATGATTAAAAAATAACAATATATTACAGGTAAACTAAGATAAATGAGTTAAATGCTCAGTTTGCAGTGCAAATTGAAACCATATATCACAACCTTTCATTATATTACATTACTGCCAGAGTACAGAATACGGAAGCTGACTGAATAGTAATATCAAATTAGTAGGAGATTTACCCTGCTTTTGTTGATGGTGGAATATGGAGCTAAAAGAGGAGCATTTCTGTAATAACATAAGTTTAAAAACAATTTTTTTAAAGTGAATGCAACTGATAATCAGGGGGATGATGGCACCCTGCAATTGCCTTCCCAGATCTCGCATGAAGAAATGAAGGGATCTGTATTAATTTTAAACCTCCCTTTGATTGGGTGAACTGGTCTCCCTTTTGTATGACATTGTTGCCACAGGTCATTGCCTGGTGCGGTGTACCATGAAACAAACAAATAGAAAAAGGCACCTTCTGGCACTTTAAGTCTCACTGCCATCTGACTACTACCCTAGTGGTTCAAAATGATGAAAAGCAGAGGCTGGGAGAAATCTTCCTATGGTTAGATTGGGAAAAATGAGCATGATGATCACATGTGCTGGGAAGGGCAGGAGAGACAGCCGAAGTCATCTCAGAACTCAAGAGAAAAGAAGACAAGAGGTCACAATTATATTCTAGTATCACACTCCCTTTCACAGAAATCAGTTTGTTCTTGTATGGTGCTTAGGGAAGTTCTAATTAAGGGAAGAAAGAATTTTGACACATGTGAAGCGGAGATCAATATTTAGCACTATAATCAGCAATTCCTGATGGTTTGACAATGTCACTATACACATTGTAACTATCCATTATTTTCTCAGAGAGGAGAGCCAGGCAGAGGCTAACAGGCTTACGGCAAGCTATCATGAATCACATAAAGCAGTGTCTCATTCGCTTCTATTTGTCTTGCTTTTCATCTTCATTCATCCTTATAAAGAAGGCTGTACTGCCACCAGCACTGAAACGCCACCCTGCCTCTGCACTGCAACAACAAAAAGTAAAGACAGTTTCTGAAAATGTCTACCATATAAAGTAAAATAGCTACTTTTCAGAGCGGTGGGAAAAAAGATAGTGGTGGCTGTTTACCCTCTGAAAGCATACATGGTAGATTCCCTTTACATTTAACCTAAAGGGACTCTATCAGCCACTAGAAAAATATTAATTTAAAACACTTTGGGGGGAGGTTATGTTTATAATAAGTTACAGGTTTAGAATATATTGATCTCATTTTTCACCCAGACTAAACAGTGGCGGCTGCATAACAAAGAAAATCCCACTGTCACAAAGCTGAGCAAAAACCTGTACAGAATTTTGGTTTTGGCTAGAGATGAAATTGTAGTAAAATATCAGAATAGTTAGTCGCTTTAACTTTAGGGGTGCAAGTAGGTGATAGAGCTCCATGTTCAGGTTTTCATCCCGCAAGAGATGTATTAAGATGTAATCACTTTAGCACATTTAATACCAATGTAAAATAAAACACAAAATAAAATAAGAAAGGCTGTTGTTCTCTTGATTTTAAGTTAATTGCATTCTATTGCTCCTTTTAAGCATAAAACTATTCTTTGTTTTTTAATATTGAAAATTATGTCAGGTCTAGTTAAATTTTGAAAATTAATTTTCAGAAAATTGTTTTCAAGATTTATTATTTTTGCACATCAGATTTTGATTGGAGAATATGTACCTGGATAACTTAAAGAAATAAACACCCTGTAAAAAGTGATGGAATAATTTGAGTCCAATTTACATACAGAACATTATTTCTAACATTTTTCATAACATTCCCAGACATGCAGCATGCAATGTATGACTGTAGGTGGAAGTGGAAGACCTGGTGTCTTGCATTTCAAACTGTCAGCTGATTCTCACTGCTCTATTCCTGTTTAAGTGAGATGCTGACACAAGCTCACACACTGACTATCCCAAGTAGCACTAATTAAGGGCTGTCCAACTGTGCTTTCTGTTGAGCAGTTTGCTCCAGTGGGTGACAGGAAACAGCCTGAGCTCTGTCTGCAGAATGACATAACAAAGAAGGTTTAAAAAAAAAGAACACAGATCTGGTGGGCTGGATAAAAACACCTAAGAGAGATCTAAGTTGCCTATTTGTTGCTATGAATATATAATTTTAGATTAAGAAAACTTGCTAAGTCACTGTTTATCATAAGTTTATTAGGGAACCTTTGGTTAAAATTAGTCCTAATTATATGAGAAGAATGTGAATTAATAGGGAACTTGGGGACCAAGCATTATTTCTAGTCACAAGGTTATAAACAAATATCTTAAAAAAAAATGGTAGTCAAGTGTTGTCATTATGGTGTAATGGCATTATTTGTAACTTGGAGAATTTAGCTTAAAAAGCAGACTTAAAGGGAATGATTCCTTTGGGTATGACTCTAAAAGTTAATTTATTAGCAACCAGGTTGATGAAGAAAATGTTATTAAAAAAAAAAAGGAAAAACAAAACCAAAACAAAAATTCCCACAAATAAGGAAGGAATTAGAGTAATGTTAACCTTATGTTCCTTTCCCGCACTTATTTTCCTTAAATTCCAGTGAATTCTGAATATGAGATTTAGAGTTTTTCTCCACTCCCTCTAAAAATAACCCCATGTAGCGTCTTAGGAAAAAATATATATAAATGAGCCAACTTCTCCCCAGGGTATAATATCATTACTTGGAAGTATAATAGATCAGCATGAATAGCTGGTCAAACTGAAAAGGAGGAAAAACACCAAACTGTGTTCTCAAGGTGTTACTGTGTATTCTAATGAGGATATCGTCACCATCCTCTTCATCTACTAGAAGACACGGGGCTAGAACCGAATGCAGAGTGGATTTCTTGACAGCACTAAGCCATAACGCCTCCTGGCTGCTGTGGCGCGCTTGAGAAATTGGCTGGCCCACTACTGTCCTTTTACAATGGTTTCATTTAATTGTAATCCAAAGATCAAAGGTCTGTAACTCTTTAACCAAATTCCAATGTCTGCCAAATTCAATAGCTGTCATTCTTATAGAAAAAGGCAGTGTAATATGTGTGTCCTGATTTAATTTTATAGAAAAAGACACAATTTACATACTGTTTATTTAGTTAAGTCCCTAAAATCAATACCTTTGTCTGTACCTCTTTTGTTTAAGATACATCATGACATGGCAAACGGCTATATAAATGAATTTTTCTAAACCACACGCATTGTTAATGTTTCTCTATTGCACACTCAAAAAAGAATAGTTGAAATCATAGCATTTTATAGATCAACCTAAATGTATTTTAATATTGGATTACTAAAGAATGTTAAGTTTTACATTTCTAAAATTATAAATTTTGTTTGAAAAGGTCAGTCATTTTCCTGAGCCACATTTACCAACAGGAGAACATATTTCAACCATTGAAATGAAAGGAAAAGTGATTATGTTCACTATTAAGAGAAAATAATTCTTAAAAATGTGTCTCTGTAGCAAACACATGAAAACCCAAACAACAGTGAGCTCTGGGAAAAGTTTCAGGATGAAATAGCAGTATTCTCAAGAAAAAAATAATCCACTTAGGGTGAATAAGATATAAATCCATTCAAACAGTTATCTTATAGATTAACCTGTAATTCATTTCGTCTAAGGAAGAAAAGCATGCTTTGGCTCTTACAGTCACAGACATTTCTTTACTGACATGCCTATGGTCACAGCAGTGTTTCTTTGAAATATGAAGCAAATGACTATATCTAGAACAGCTTTTTTTCCGACTCTGAGAATAGCTCTTTATGCGTTAATTTTGCATTTTTAATGACATGTGGCTTTTATATTTTGATTAGCTCTTTAGAATAATTTCCTTCCTCCATTGTCTCTGGTATGTAACTATAATTAGTTAGCAAGATTAAGCAGGATGGATCTTAGTGACACATACACCATGGTTAGAGATGACAGTGACATGCTTAGACCACGTGACAGTGAATGTAAAAATGTATGTGTGTGTAAAAACCCAGACAGTCACTGTTGTAGTAAAATTTCACAATTTTATACTTTGTAAAGGCTAAAGTTTAATGTTCCCATTTCAATTCATCAGACTTAAGCAGCTAGTGTATGTATATATGTTCTCCTTTCACATAAGATATTGAACATTTAGTTTCCTGTTAATTTTCTAGGAAGAATTTTTCCAAGCTGAAATGAGAATAAATCTTTAAAGAAATAAAATCTAAACCATTATCCTCCACATAAAGACAATTATTGAACCTAAATACCCCATTTATCTCATGAGAGGGAGAAGAACTTGGTGACTCTTAGAGGCAAGGGCATTAGGGCCCCAAATCAGAGGTCTTAATGCTTTTATTTACACTTAAAATTTTTAACTGCATTGCATGCATGCTCAGCCACTTCAGTCGTGTGCGACACCCTCAACCCTATGGACTGAAGCCCGCCAGGTTCCTCTGTCCATGGGATTCTCCAGGCAAGAATACTGGAGTGGATTGCCATGCCCTCCTCCCAGGGATCTTCTGACCCAGGGATTGAACCTGCATCTCCTACATCTAATGCTTTGAAGACAAATTCTTTACCCACTGAGCCACAGGAGAAGTTCATTAACAGTATTACTTTGCACTTAATGTTGACAAAACTGCCCTGCTACTTTTTAGCTCATTTTCATACACTGTACACTCTCACCATATTCTATTTTTTTTCCTTTTAGGTGCTTTAGGTTCTGGTATTTAAGTTTGTAATCTGGCCCTAACGTATTTTTGTAGGTGAGTCTGGACATCAGAAAACTCTCCATTTTCCAATAAGGAAAATCTTTTAGAAATTTTCATGCTTCAAGAAAGAAAGTGCATGGGAAATTAAGAATGTAAGTCATTTCTCTTAATTATAGAATATTTCTAAGTACCTGCCATTGCCACACCTCCTCTATGAAAATCTGCTTATCCATTCATCTTCCTACCCATCCATTCATCTAACACATATTGCATATCTTCTATATGCCAGGCAGCATACCCAGAGTTACAAAACCAAATATTACTGTATCAAAGTGCAGCTCTGACGGGCTTCCCAGGTGGCGCTAGTGGTAAAGAACCTGCCTTTACCACTATAAGATATAAGAGACGTGGGTTCTATCCCTGGTTCGGAAAGATCCCCTGGAGGAGGGCATGGCAATCCACTCCAGTATTGTTGTGTGTAGAATTCCATGGACAGAGGAGCCCGGTGGATTACAGTCCATAGGGTCACAAAGAATTGGCCTGAAGGACTTAGAACTGAATGACAAAGAATGAAGCGACTTAGCACGCTCTCACGCATGCATCTCTGAAGGGATTTTTGCTATAACAAAGGAGACAGTCACATTAAAAAAAAAAATCACCCCCCCCCCAACCTAAAGCTATATTCTTATGTACTTAAAAAAATTCTTTGTATTTTTTGGTAGACTGAAGTATCAAAGTTGTCTGAAAATCTGGTGCATATACTTCCTTTCCTAAATCTGAAGGATTGAGTGATACTCATGTGGAGAAAAGGGTGCTGATTGTTCATCCTGGCTTTTTAGCTGATTTGGGGAAACGAATCTCTCATGGTAACTTGAATAGAAACAATTGCTTCTGAAAAATCCAACTGGTAGCTATTTTCTCCAGCTTCAGAGAAAAATTACCCTAACACTGAATAGCCCTGGTGTTTATAATTTGCCTTCATTCTATCGTTTGCCATTTGTGGTTTCCATGTCACTCTTCAGAGAAACAATGCCCAGTGCCCTCAGTCTTTGTCCTCTTCTGGCTGTCCCCTCAGGGCACGGTGCACTCCCCTGCTGCCCTGCTGCCCAGCACACCATGTCCAAGGGCAGGAAGGGACAGTCTTCTGAAGTCCAACTTTTCTACGACTGTTGGGTAATAGGCAGTACCCTCTAATTTTCAACCAACTATTTTCTATTCCTGTCCTGCTACAGGGTCTGGAGTCTGGGGCCTACTTTGTTTCTTTGTTATTTAAGACTTTGTTTAAAGAAAATTAGTATTTCCCAAATGTTAAAAATTTCCCTGGACAAACACATTGTCCAACTACATGAACAGCTGACAAAACTTTGTTACTCAGTGATGTACTAGGCATCATGCATTGTCTCTGGCTTTTGATTCCGTTACATTTGACAAGCATATACTTTGTTTAAAACATTTGCTAGGAAATCTGTCAGATCACCAAATTGCAAAAGGGTTAGTTAGTTCTTGCCTATTGGGTTCTCATCACCTAGAGAGTAGTAAAGAAAAGTACTTCCAAAACAAGGCAGATAATGAAAATGCAGATAATTTGACAGCAGTTTTTAAAATTCCCAGTAGTCAATAACAATAACTAATATAATTTAAAATATTATTTCTATGGAAATTAATTCACATTTTAATTTTGTATTATATAGACTATTTTGTCCTTTACTTTGATATAATGCTATCATTATTTGGAGCTTGGCTTAATACTTGACATGGGCAATAGAAAATTGGGATTTACTGGTATGTGCTAAGTCACTTCAGTCATGTCTGAGTCTTTGCAACCCTATGGACTGAGCCTGCCAAGATCCTCTGTCCGTGGGATTCTCCAGGCAAGAATACTGAAGTAGATTGCCATGCCCTCCTCTGGGGGATCTTTCCGAACCAGGGATAGAACCTGCATCTCCTGTAGCTCCTACCTTGTGGATTCTTTACCGCTGAGTCACCAGAGAAGCCCTTACCGGGAAGAATTTCTTTTTTTGTCACCATTAATTCAAAAAAGAGGGCCATGTTAAATGAGAAGACACCTCTCTGAGGGTAGAAGAAGGAAAGTTTGGGCTCTAGTGTTCCCACCTGGAAACTCTTTCAAATATAAAGTCTGGAGACCTTGCAGATTATAGCTCATATTCAAGATAGAAAAAATGTTTTAATCTATATCAAAGATGCCAGCACATAGCTATTATAATATGATTATATACTGCACTATTTTAAAAGAAAGAAAGGAATAAAGGAAAGTAGGAAGGACAGAGGTAAGGGAGAAAGGAAGAACAGGTCTGCTATTGGGCTGGACATTTCACAGACATTATTTCTATGCAAAGTAGATATTATTATAGTCACTTCACAGATGAAGAAAGAAAAACTAGATGATTTAAGTCTTTATCCCAGATTACACATACAATAACAGGTGAACTTAGCTTTAAACGCAGGTTTGTGTGACTGTAGTCTGCATACTCTTTCTTTTATACAGGATTCTTGAGTAAATTCTTTGAGAGGCCTGATAAATGAAGCAGGGGTGTGAAGGACTCAGTCCAAATGTAAGACTCTGGTGAATTGCAGAATTCTGAATAAAGACCTTCAGTTTCAGAAAATTTTAAAATCCCATGCAGACCAATAATAAAATTCAAATAACAACAACAGCAGCAAGACAAAAAACATTTGTGGGACTTGTAATCTACATCTAGAGTGTCCCGTGATTTATGCTAATCTCTCTCTTTAAATGATTACCCTGTTTCCTAGATCTTTATCTCAGAAAGTCATAGCTGGAAGCATACTATTATATTTCAATAATATTCTATCTTTCTTGCTGTATAATTTTCTATGTGTAAGTGTAGTTGGAAAGGAGAGAGAGATGACTTGAGACATGTGGGAATTCATTGATGTAGGGTGAGGAACAAATGGCAGACAAGGCAGGTTGAAGAAAGAAGGATGATTTCTTCTTCCATCTTCATAATGCCTTGTTAACACTTATGCTTTTGATTTTGGCTGAGATGTAACTTCCCTGAAGAACCATTCTTTGATCCTGCTATGTTTGTATATTTCTGTAGCACCTTGTACTTCCCTTTCATAGAATGTTGTTCTGTATTCAGTTGACTATATGTGTGGGTTAGTTGCTCAATTGTGTCCGACTCTTTGCGACCCCATGAACTGTAGCCCATCAGGCTCCTCTATCCATGGGATTCTCAAGGCAAGAATACTGGAGTGGATTGCCATTCCCTTCTCTAGAGGATCTTCCTGACCCAGAGGTTGAACCCAGGTCTCCTGCATTGCAGGCAGATTCTTTACCATCTGAGCTACAGGGAAGATCTCATATATTTCCCTTTATTTTCCTCTATCAACTCTTTGTTGGAAGGAATCACATCTAACCTGATTATCATTGAATTGCTAACATTGTGTATTGCATTTATGACTGAGTTGGTATTCAATAAATATTTGTTGACTTAATAAGGGAATAAGTAAATATTAAGTGTTTTATGCACATTTATCTATATTGCTTTGGAAAATGCATAAGTTTCCTCATGACTCCTAATTGTAAAAATAAGAACCTTATGATGTTTTTGGAAATAAAATATTTTATGTTCATTTTAAGTAAATTGTACGGAGAAGGTAATGGCACCCCACTCCAGTACTTTTGCCTGGAAAATCTCATGGATGGAGGAGCCTAGTGGGCTGCAGTCCATGGGGTCGCTAAGAGTCGGACACGACTGAGCGACTTCACTTTCACTTTTCACTTTCATGCGTTGGAGAAGGAAATGGCAACCCACTCCAGTGTTCTTGCCTGGAGAATCCCAGGGACGGGGGAGCCTGGTGGGCTGCTGTCTATGGGGTCACACAGAGTCGGACACGACTGAAGTGATTTAGCATAGCATAGCATAGCATAAATAAATTGTAAGATATTCAGAACTAATAAGTCAAGGTTTGGTCAAGAAAACAGAAAGCACTCTAAGTGTTTCAAACAGAAGGGGTTTATTTATTTAAAAGTTATTTTAAAGGAAAGGTTTAAATTTAAAAGTCAATTGGAAGAACTGAGGATGTGGTGGAACTCATGGAAGGCAGTTGCTTGGTTTCAGAAAGTCAGATTTGTAGGAATTGTAGATACCCACTGGCAATGGATTCAGCTGCCTTCAGTATTACAGGGGATGAAATATATGAGAAATCCTGGCAACTTCCTCCAGATTCCCTGAGCCTATACATTTCTGCTGGAAGAATAATAATGGTTTGGGTTTTCTTGCATCTTCCAAATTTCATGTTCATGTTCCTAACAGAGAGGTTGTCAATTTACTGTGGCTGCTATGACAAATTATCAAGTGTGCGATGGATTAAAGTAATATACACTATTCTCTCATAATTCTGGAAGCAGGTAGTCTAAAATGGGCTTCCCTGGGCTGAAATCAATGTGTTGGCAGGGCCACACTTCTTCCAGGGATTCTAGGAATAAATGACTTTTCCAGCTTCTGAAGAATATTCCTATTCCTTGGTTCACTACATCATATTATCTTTTTTCTCTTCCTGTTTCCTTTGCTCAAACTGCCTTTTTCTCCTTGTGTTTCAAATGTTCCTAGGCCTCCCTCTTATAAGGATATATATGATAACATTTAGGGTCAACCTGGATAATCCAGGATTATATCCCCATCTTAATATTCTTAACTTAATAACATCTGCGAAGTCTCTGTTGTATAAAGTAGCACTCACAGGTCCCAAGGATTAGAAGCTGGGTATCTGGAGGTGGGAGGAGGGGGTCAGTTCAGTCGCTCTGTCGTGTTGACTCTTTTTGACCCTATGAATCGCAGCACGCCAGGCCTCCCTGTCCATCACCAACTCCCGGAGTTCACTCAGACTCACGTCCATCGAGTCAGTAATGCAATCCAGCCATCTCATCCTCTGCCATCCCCTTCTCCTCCTGTCCCCAATCCCTCTCAGCATCAGAGTCTTTTCCAATGAGTCAGCTCTTTCCACGAGGTGGCCAAAGTACTGGAGTTTCAGCTTTAGCATCAGTCCTTCCAAAGAAATCCCAGGACTGATCTTCAGAATGGACTGGTTGGATCTCCTTGCAGTCCAAGGGACTCTCAAGAGTCTTCTCCAACACCACAGTTCAAAAGTATCAATTCTTCGGCGCTCAGCTTTCTTCAGCGTCCAACTCTCACATCCAGGGGTACTATTTAGCAATATAAGGGAGAACATATGAAGAATAGAAACTAAATAAGGGCTATGAAGTAATTTGGACTTCCCTGGTGGCTCAGATGGTAAAGTGTCTGTCTACAATGTGGGACACCCGGGTTCAATCCCTGGGTCAGGAAGATCCACTGGAGAAGGAAATGGCAATCCACTCCAGTACTATTGCCTGGAAAATCCCATGGACAGAGGAGTCTGGTAGGCTACAATCCAAGGGGTCCCAAAGAGTCGGACATGACTGAACGATTTCACTTACTTACTTATGAAGTAATTTGTGTCCAGCACAGATTCAGTAACACTAAGTTGTCAATAAAGTCAATGGATTTTGACTTTGAGGCATTAACAGAAGATATGTGTCCTAAAAAAGGAAACCATATTTATGTTGTAGTTTGTATTTGTCGGAGCACTTAGAGATCAGTGGTTTTAATTCCAAGTATAACACTTCAAAATTTATTTTATTTCTGAGTCATTCTAAGGTAGGATAGAAGTAACCAGTACTTTTAGTTGAAATGCAAGAAGAACTTTCTAACCTTGAGTCATTTTGTAATAGATCCATTAGAGAAGGAAATGGCAACCTACTCCATTGTTCTTGCCTGGAGGATCCCAGGGACGGGAGAGCCTGGTGGGCTGCCGTCTATGGGGTCGCATAGAATCGGACATGACTGAAGTGACTTAGCAGCAGCAGCAGCATGCTGCCTTGTGAATAATACAGACACAGATGGGCATGAAATTAAGAGGACATATGATTACTACTGTCTATGATGTCTTTATATTTCCATTCATACCAGTTTCATTTAAAGGTTCTGTAATTCATAATTAAGGAAAATACTTTCTGATTCATTTAGATTTTCAGATTTACCACTTCTTGAGCTTCTAATTGGAGAAGGAAATGGCAACCCACTCCAGTATTCTTGCCTGGAGAATTCCATGGAGAGAGGAGCCTGGTGGGCTAAGCTCTTTATATTTAGTAGTTACTGGGGGTAAGCACAATTTCTTTTTATTTTACTCTAAATTTAATGGGCTGGAATTTCAATGGATATCCCTTGCCCTATTATTTCTGAATTATACAGAAGTCCTGACTACCAACTAACCTCTTATACTTGTTCATAACTCTCCTTTCTTATATTGTGCACACTATTTTCAACAAACCCTACAGTTTCCACTTAATAAGCCTAAATTTATTTTTATCTTTATATATTTTATGAGTTATCAGATTTTATTAGGGCATTCCTTTAGTCACCACTAATCTAAACAAAAATATATAACTTTTTAAGTTTGATTTTGCTATAGACTTATCGTTTGTACACCCTACCTTCCACCTCAAATTCAAATGTTGAAACCTAATCCCCACTCTGATGGTGATGGAGGTGAGGCCTTTGACAAATGAATAAGTCATAAAAGTGAGGCTCTTATTAATGGAATTAGTGCCCTATTAAAAAGACCTGAGAGACCTCTCTTGTCCCTTCTGTCATGTGAGGACATGGTGAGAAGATAGCCATCTATGAACCATGTGGATCTCTCCACATGCTTAATCTCCTGACACCTGATCTTGGGCTTCCCAGACTCTAGAATTGTGAAAAGTAAGTTTCTGTTGTATATAACCTATCTACTATACGGTATTCTGTCATAACCATCTGAATAGACTAAAACACATTTCTTTCCCCTGCTTCAATTTGTGCTTTAATTGGTCTCTGAAAATATTCTGGTTCTACAACATCATTCTTGAGGTGAAAAGATAGTGTTCTAGAAGAATATTCAGTATAACTGAATTATTTTAAATGTTTGTGTTTTATTTTAGTATCTCTTGATGCCTACTGGTCAGTTGATCAAAGTGTAGCACAGTAGATACTCCACTATGTTTTAGATTGTTGCAGAGGAAGGTTTCATCATTGGGAATTTTTTTTTTTTTTTGGTTAAATATTTACAGGTCTTGTACAAAAAATAGCCTGAAACTCTTTTTTGAAATAAACTTGTGAAATGGTGTGGGTTGTATGCATTATTATTTCAGAACTTTTCAGATAAAGGACATTTCCCCAAGCCTTTTTTTTCTTTCAATGCTTCCTATTTCTGTATAAATTTTAAATATAGATCTGGTCACAGTGATTGCTCTAGATATGTGCATGACACCTAATCAGAGGCAGGGAGACAATGAAACATTTCTTGAAAATGCTAGAAAAGAGTCTCTTGTTTTTTTCCTTTCAAAATTAAACACTTTGTGGTACCAAAAGCACAGACAACAGATAGCAAAAGAAAAAAATTGACAAATATGATTTCACAAAAATTTAAAAATTTTGTACATTAAAAGACACTATCAACAGAATGAAAAGGCAACCCACAGAATGGGAAAAAAATGTTTGCAAATCATATACTGATCAGGGATTAACATCCAGAATATAGGACTCTTAAAACTCAACAACAACAAAAACAACAACCTGATTTAAAAATGGGCAAAGATTAAAAAGAATACATTTGAATCAGTTCTAATGAGGTGGATGAAACTGGAGCCTATTATACAGAGTGAAGTAAGCCAGAAGGAAAAACACCAATACAGTATACTAACGCATATATATGGAATTTAGAAAGATGGTAACGATAACCCTGTATACGAGACAGCAAAAGAGACACTGATGTATAGAACAGTCTTATGGACTCTGTGGGAGAGGGAGAGGGTGGGAAGATTTGGGAGAATGGCATTGAAACATGTGAAACGTCATGTATGAAACGAGGTGCCAGTCAAGGTTCAATGCACGATGCTGGATGCTTGGGGCTGGTGCACTGGGACCACCCAGAGGGATGGTGTGGGGAGGGAGGAGGGAGGAGGGTTCAAGATGGGGAACACATGTATACTAATTAAATAATTAAAAAAAAATAAAAAGAAAAAAAAGAAAAAAGAAAAAAAAAATGGGCAAAGGATTTCAGTAGAAATTTCTCCAAAGAAGATATATAGATGACCGACAAGCACTTGAAAAAGTGTGCAACATCACTAATCATTAGAGGAACGAAAATCAAAACAATGACATACCTACAACACCCTTTAGTATGGCTACTATCAAAAACAAACAGAAAACAAGTGTTGGTGAGAACACGGAGGAATTGGAACTCTTGTGAACTGTTGGTGGAAATGCAAAACTGTAAAATAGTACAACTGCTATGTAAAACAGTCTATTTTTCTTCTTCAAAAAAAAATAGATATATAATTATCATATGACCCAGCAATTCCACTTTGTGGTATAGACCCAAAAGAATTGAAAGTGATATCTTGAAGTGATATTTGTGTACTTGTGTTCATAGCAGCATTTTCACAATAAGTAAAACGTGAAAACAACCCAAGTCATCCATGGATAAATAGATAAGCAAAATGTGGTTTATATGTACATATAAATATAATGGAATATTATTTAGCCTTGAAAAGGAAAAATCCTGATATATACTATAGCATGAATGAACATTGAGAACATTACGCTAAATGTGGACCAGTCACACAAAGCTATACTGCATTATTCCACTTATGTAGGTACTAAGAATATTTCTGGGTTTCCCTCGTAGCTCAGTCAGTAAAGAATCTGCCTGCAGTGCAGGAGACTGGGGTTTGATTCTTGGGTCAGGAAGATCCCCTGGATAAGGAAATGGCACCCCACTCCAGTATTCTTGCCTGGAGAATCTCAGGGAGAGAAGAGCCTGGTAGGCTGGAGTCCATGGGGTCGCAAGTCCATGGGGTCACTAAGTCAGACATGACTTAGTGACTAAACCACCACCAAGAGTATTTAAATCCATAGAGACAGAAAATACAGTGGTGGTTACCAGGGGCTGGGGAAAAGGGAGAAAGGGAGATTATAGTTTATTGGGTGTAGAATTTAAGTTTTATAAGATTTTGGATTTTGGAGATGGATGGTGGTGATGATAGTACAGCATCATATATTTAACAGCTCTGAGTTTGTACACATGGTGAAGATGGTAAATTTTATATGTATTTTACCATAACTAAAAAACATTGGAAAAGATGAAGTCAAATGAGAATGTAAAATCAAGTACTGTTATAAAAGCAAAAAACTGAAAAACAAATTAAATATCTTACTATCACAAGATAGCAATTTGAAACTGTCAATAGTCACATGTCATGCCTAGTTATTAAGGTGAGCAAGCTAGAAGGCAAAGAAAAGAGAAAAAACTGGTTTCAATGACATCATTTGAACTTCTACTGTGCCTAAAGCCCAGTATACTTATTGGAACTTTTGGTTACACGAATCAGTAAATAATTTTTGGTAATAAAGTTTGAATTGAGTTTTATAAATAAAAAGACTCAATGGATATATCCTGGTAAATATCTAAATCACTGTGTATAGAGCGAGTAAATGCCACAACTCCATCTTAACTTATTCTTTCTTTCTTCATTTCTTGCCTCTCTGGGCTGTCTTCCCCAGGACCAGTGAGTCCTTCACTCCCCTCCTCACCAGAACATTTCTGCAGTTGGCATTCTAGTCCTCTGCATTGTTCTCTATCCAACCATGCTCTCATAGCATCTTTTCCTTTATGACATCTCCCCACTAGAAATAAGCAAAGAATGAGTACCCTTTTCAAAATTTATGTCTGGCATTTTTTTCTTCGGATATTAAATGTTCTTGCCTAAATGCCAAGAAGGAGGTTCATAGAATATTTGAAGACAAAAATTTCATAACATTGTTTAACCAGTCACAGAAGTTATGGGAATTTTTACTGGGAAGATTTGAGTTCTCCAGATTTTCAGTAAAAAATGGATGCTGGTTTACTAGGGTTGAGTGTCTTTGAGGTAGTGGTGATTACCCCAAAGGCCTTTCCTTTTTGATGTAAATTCTGGTCCATTTCCTTTGAAGATGCTTTGGGGTTTTTTTTGTGCAAGGTTTCAGCGAAAAAGTGAGTATTAAAAAAAAAAAAGAAAGAAAAAGTGAGTATTTCTTATTACACGTTATACATGAGAAACTGGTGCTCAGTTTCAGGACTGAAGAATCTTCGGTTTCGTACTGTCTCAACTCTAAAATGTGTTGTTGTCTAGAGTGATGGTATAAAAAGAACTTCTCCATTTCTCATAGCTACTTATCTTAAAGATCTTTGTGCTGTTATTTGCTCCAAAAGTTCAGCAAATGCCATGTTGTCTGAAGCTATTACTTTTGTGTATGGCTTATGCTCTGATTCCCTCTTTCTTATAGTTCGCTTATTTCTGTTTGTCCTTTACTTGTTGAAAGCATTATACTGTTTGTAGTTACTGGTTCTTTAAATATGATCATTCATACACACCTAGGTAAATTGTACTTAGCCTTCTGCTATAAGGCACTTCTGTAAGGAACATCTCTGGCCCATTCTTCCATCCCCCACTTTCCAGTGTGGGTTGTGTTTTCCTTCTGTACTATTCCACATCATCCTGTGCCCTCCCATAGTAAAGCATTCAGTTCAGTTCAGTTCAGTTCAGTTGCTCAGTCATGTCCGACTCTGCAGCTCCATGGACTGCAGCACACCAGGCTTCCCTGTTCATCACCAACTCCCGGAGCTTGCTCAAACTCATGTCCATTGAGTCAGTGATGCCATCCAACCACCTCATCCTCTGTCATCCCCTCCACCTACCTTCAATCTTTCCCGGCATCAAAGTCTTTTCCAAGGAGTCCATTCTTTGCATTAGTTGGCCAAAGTATTGGAGCTTCAGCTTTAGCATCAGTCCTTCCAATGAATATTCAGGACTGATTTCCTTTAGGATTCACTGGTTGGATCTCCTTGCAGTCCAAGAGACTGTCAAGAGTTTTCTCCAACACTACAGTTCAAAAGCATCAATTCTTCAGTGCTCAACTTTCTGTATAGTCCAACTATCACATCCATACCTGACTACTGGAAAAACCACAGCTTTGACTAGACAGACCTTTGTTGGCAAAGTAATGTGTCTGCTTTTTCATATGCTGTCTAGGTTGGTCATAGCTTATCTTCCAAGGAGCAAGTGTCTTTTAATTTCATGGCTGCTGTCACCATCTGCAGTGATTTTGGAGCCCCAAAAAATAAAGTCTTTCACTGTTTCCATTGTTTTCCCATCTATTTGCCATTAAGTGATGTGACTGGATGCCATGATCTTAATTTTTGAATGTTGAGTTTTAAGCCAACTTTTTCACTCTCCACTTTCACTTTCATTAAGAGGCTTTTTAGTTCCTCTTCACTTTCTGCCATAAGGGTGGTGTCATTTGCATATCTGAGGTTATTCATATTTCTCTCAGCAATCTTGATTCCAGGTTGTGCTTCATCCAACCCAGCATTTTGCATTATGTACTCTGCATATAAGTTAAATAAGCACTCAACACACTACCCAACACACTACTATAGCTATCTACTGACTTTCTTCCCCGTTCACTGACTTCAGGTCTCATGAGAACAAGAATTTTATCTTGAATCCTCTTTGTGCCAATGCCAAACACAATGGTTGACCCACTGAATTTGTTGAATAAAGGAATGAATAAATTAATGATTATTTTAGTGTACTAAAATCATTTAATCTCTATTCCAAGAGGTTGAATACAGTGGGCATTTGTGAAAATGTCAAAATTTTTCATAGAATTCAATTGTAGAAAAGACATATTTTTTCACTTGAAGGAAACTATTAACTTTTGAGGATTTCTTAGAGTAATTTAGAATTAGAAAGGGACTTTATGTATTATGTTGTTGCTTAATTAGATTTCTCCTTTTATATTATGAAATCATCATTTTATACCTCACCATTCAAGCCAGACAGCCTTATAATGGTAAAGAGTTTAAAGCATAACAAGGTCTGGAAGTTAATATAAGTATATTTTTAAAAAAATTCAGCCAGTATCAAACATTGAAAGATTTCACATCACAATTCAGATTTCCAGCTTATCTTAGAAAATTAGAAATTTATCAACTCTGAACCTTCATTCCTTTATAACAAAGATGAAGAGTGGATTCCCGTTTTGGATAGAGTCTTTGGTTAGTCATAACCCCTAACATTCACTGGACATATATCGCCCATATGAAAATGTGACAGATGTCAGTTAAGGTTCTATGACAACCCATATAAACCCATAATATACATAGACAATTCAGAATAGGTTTTCCAAAGAAAATTTATTCTTATTTCTAAAAATTCAGCAGTGGCCTCAGGACTGGAAAAGGTCAGTTTTTATTCCTATCCCAAAGAAGGGCAATGCCAGAGAATGTTCAAACTATCACAGAATTGTGCTCATTTCACATGCTAGGTAATGCTCAAAGTCTTTCAAGCTAGGCTTCAGCAGTATGTGAGCAAAGACTTTCCAGATGTACAAGCTGTATTTAGAAAAGGCAGAAGAATCAGAGATCAAATTGCCAGTATTCACTGAATCATAGAGAAAACCAGGGAATTTCAGAAAAACATCCACTTCTGCTTCATTGACTATGCTAAAGCTTTTGACTGTGTGGATAACAACAAACTGTGGAAAATTCTTAGAGAAATGGGACTACCAGACCACCTTACCTGTCTCCTAAGAAACCTTTATGTAGGTCAAGAAGCAAGTTAAAACCAGACATGGACCAACGGAATGGTTCAAAATTAGGAAAGGAGTACGTCAAGGTTGTATATTGTCACTTTGCTTATTTAACTTCTATGCAGAATACACAATGTGAAATGCCAGACTGGATGAAGCACAAGCTGGAATCAAGATTGCCAGGAGAAATATCAACAACCTCAGATACGCAGATGACACCACTCTAATGGCAGAAAACAAAGATGAACTAAAGAGCCTCTTGATAAGGGTGAAGGAGGAGAGTGAAAAAGCTGGCTTGAAACACAGCATTCAAAAAACTAAGATCATGGTATCTGGTCCCATCACTTCATGGCAAATAGATGGGGAAAAAGTGGAAACAGTGACAGATTTTATTTTCTTAGGCTTCAATATCACTGTGGCAGTGACTGCAGCCATGAAATTAAAAATATGCTTGCTCCTTGGAAGAAGAGCTATGATCAACCTAGACAGCATATTAAAAAGGAGAGATATCACTTGGCAACAAAGCTCTGTTTAGTCAAAGTTATGTTTTTTTCCGGTGGTCATGTATGGATGTGAGAGCTGCATCATAAAGAAGGCTGAGTGCTATAAAATTGATGCCTTCGAACTGGGGTGCTGGAGAAGACCCTTGAGAGTCCTTGGATAGCAAGGAGATCAAACCAGTTAATCCTAAAGGAAATCAACCCTGATTATTCACTGGAAGGACTGATGCTGTAGCTGAATCTCCAAGTTTGACTACCTGATGTGAAGAGCCAACTCATTGTAAAAGACCCTGATGCTGGGAAAGCTGGAGGGCAGGAGGAGAATGGGACGACAGAGGATGAGATAGATGGCATCACCGACTCAGTGGCATGAGTTTGAGCAAACTCCGGGAGATAGTGAAGGACAGGGAAGCCTCATGTGCTGCAGTCTATGGCATTGCAAAAAGTCAGACAGGACTTAGTGATTCAAGATCAACAACAACAATTGTCTAGAAACCAATTCAAGTCAGTGTCCAAAGTTGCCAACACCAAAACCAAGACTTTTATAGTATTTTGTACCCTGGTATTGTTTGCACTGTTCTCTATCCTTCTGCTCTTGTCCTACTCAGAATTCTCTCTCGTGTGATTGTTTAACATCATAAATTGAAAATGTTATTCCTCTAATTAAAACAAGTGATCTTAAGGACCTCCACCCAATGACTTCTTTTCCATTTTCTCCTGGAATTGTTCTCTCCATTTCTCACCAAACTTCAACTATTGATCTTTTAGTTCCATAAATAAATCAAATAATCTCTCAGCAAGACCTTCACACAAGCTATTTGCTAAAAAGCTCATCTTTCTGGTCTCATTTTCAAGCACTCTTCCTCCTAGAGACTTTCCCTGATCACATAATCTGAAGAGGTCCTCTTTTTTCATAGATCATTAGTATTTATATGTATCCATCACAATTTGTAGTTAGATATTTATTAGTGTATTTACTTTTCACCCTATCAGAGGTTAAAGCATCTGCCTGCAATGCAGAAGAGCTGGGTTCGATCCCTGGGTTGGGAAGATCCCCTGGATGAAGGAAATGGCAACCCACTCCAGTATTCTTGCCTGGAAAATCCCATGGACAGAGGAGCCTGGTGGGCTATATACTCCACGGGGTAGCAAAGAGTCGGACACGACTGAGCGACTTCATTATAATACTTTAAGCTACATGAGAGTAAGACCACATGTGTTTTATACACTGCCATATGTAGTCTCATGTCTACCACATGATATATTCAATAATATTTTTAATAAATAAATATGTATTATATTGACATGCAAATGTGAAGTTAAAAGTAGTGAACTTTGCATGATTTTGGGTTTCAGGTGCTAATATTTCTCATGTAAGAACCAAAATTCCTAAAAAACATTGAGTGTAGAAGATGAAAACACTTGCTTTGAAATATGTGGAATACAGAAATTGATGTTGAACTAACTTTCATTTGAGGTAGTAGAATGTACTGAATCATAGTATACTGTTTTCCAGATGAATGCAGTTTTGTGTTTATTTCTTTTTTAAATAGGAAATGTGATCCCACTTGGGAAAATATTGCAAGAGTCTATAAGCATATGAGTAATCTCTGTCTGGCTGTGCTCATAGAGAATTTTCAATTTAGGAGATAGGTAGATATCCCTTTTTGCATTGCTTGGAATTTTCTCTCTCATGGAACTGAAATTTTCTTTCCAAGTAATGCAAAGTTGATTAGGGATAGCTATGCACTGACATTTTGTATTCCTCATTTTTCTATGGTGATGGAATTATGTAACAACTTGGCCCGGTTAGAGTTTTGCTAGTGGTTTTGCATTGTTCCTTGAATTGTGTGAAATTACTTCACTGGCATGTAGAATCAGTTTTTCAAGGATAGTTGCCATGGACAGAGTACAATATGTTTACATTTCCTGAGGGAAAAATCCTGTAAATGTATAGTATACTTTTGTGCTTAGCCTTAATGTTTTAGCATCAATTACAAAATATTGACTGTGATTAAAATGTTCCACTGATACCTGGTTGTATTTAAGTGTTTTTGTTTCTCAAGATGTTTCTTATGAGTGGAAGTAGAGAATTAGAGGATTTCAGTTTAAATTCTGAATGCAATAAAAATTAAATGAAACCTCTTTGACATTGTTGCCTGCAGGTACAATTTCATTTAACATGTGCTGTGGACGTATGTTTTATCATACATACATACACAAATACACACAGTCATATATGTAATAGTCTTCTCTTCATTTTGTAACCTGAACATAGTCAATTGAAATTAAAGTGATTTCAGGCACTTTTTTGGGGGAAGCGCTGTCAGAAGACTGTAGCGCTTCTTTCTTTTGCTTTGCATCACAACATAATTGAAAATTGAGAATAGTTTAGGAAAAAATCAACTTACTTGATGATTTCACTTTAGACTGCTAAATTGTGGAGGTTTGAATATAAGCTTGGCTTACATTCCCCTGCTGCTGCTAAGTCACTTCAGTCGTGTCGGACTCTGTGTGACCCCATAGACGGCAGCCCACCAGGCTCTCCTGTCCCTGGGATTCTCCAGGCAAGAACACTGGAGTGGGTTGCCATTTCCTTCTCCAATGCATGAAAGTGAAAAGTGAAAGTGAAGTCGCTCAGCCGTGTCCGACCCTCAGCGACCCCCATGGACTGCAGCCCACCAGGCTCCTCTGTGGGATTTTCCAGGCAAGAGTACTGGAGTACCCTAGCGCAGTAGCTTTGTTTTATTCACCCAGAGAATGTCCCCTATCTACTAAGGGGCAGTAGTGGGCTCTAAAACCTGCATTCTTAATTCACTGTGCTATAGTGAGTTTGAAGAATAGGGGTTTGGAAATATGTTAACTTAAATATTAAAAGAGAAGTGGACATATTTTGAGCCCCAGGATAAAGAGGGGCATGCCAATTACAGGCATTTTTAAATAAGAGAAAAGATAACTTTGCGATGATGCTGTTTCATTACTTTCATGCATATTAACCCAGACAGGTTGAATATACACACATGCATGTTCACCCACATATACAAAATTACAATTTTGTATCAATTAAATATTTGACTATCTATATGATCTTTTTGATTCTTATTTATTCTTTGTGCATCTGTGTATGTCTATGTATGTGCATATTATTTATCAGTTTTTAATAAGCTTTTAGACACAAATTTTAAGAAGAAAGGAAAAGAGAAGCTATAATTACCTTTTCTAAATAATCAGTTGTTTTATGAAAAATTCTGAAAGTAATAATTGAATCTGCTTAGAGAAATAATTCATTGATTAAAAAAAGTAAAATGAAAACTTCCTTTCCCTTCACCACAAATCCCAAATGTATGCTCCTTAAAAAGGACTTGTTAACTCACTTTAATCAAGTGTTGCCAATTTTTTGTAAACAAAAGAGATTTTCTTAAACAAAATTTATCAGGAAAGAATCACTAAATAGATGCAAATTTGCATGTATATATGGTACATTTAAAAATTTTACTCTTAAGAAAACAAAGAATGTTTCATTGTATGGATGTATCACATATTAGTTGTCCAGTCGTTTATTGATTGTTATGTCAGTTTTAGTAGTTTGATCTTACAAAATTAACTCTGATGTGTGTGCCCATGTACGCACATTTTTATATAAATATCCTGTAAATTTCTGTAGGTTTTCTTAGTCTAGTTGCATATACATTTTTAATTTTGAAAGATATTGCCAAATTACTCTTAAAAGGTGACACTAATTTGTTCAGTGGAATATGGGATTCTCCCTTTCTCTCTCCTAGTTATCAACAAACCTAAATTACATTGCCTATTTGATGGGCAAAAATTAGTATTCTGTTTTAATTGTTTAATTGTGAGTGAGTTTGAACATCTCGTATGTTTATTGTTTTTCTCTTATTATAAAATTCTTTTGCCATTTTCATTGTGTTGTATTAGCTTACTGATTTATGTGAGCAGTCTATCATTTTTTTCCTAATACAAAACTATGCTTGGTTATAATTTTGGTCTTACAATAAGGAATTTTGTTAAGTAGGTCTGTAAAATGGAACAGTTGAGGTTATTCCTAACTCTATAGAAAATTTTGCTCAAAAGTTTACTAGAGAGGTGGGAAGGAGGTCCAAGAGGGAGGGGATATATGTGCCCTTATAGCTGATTCACACTGTTGTACAGCAGAAGTTAACACAACATTGTAAAACAATTATACTCTAATCTAAAAAAATCTTATAAAAATATTTATCAAAGAGTACTTTATAAGGAGACTAATATTTAAAATGTTCCTAAGAAACTATAGTCAGTAGGAAGGACATAAGCTAAACTGAAGAAAGGAGATCTTTATTACATGGTAATTCTTTTTGGTTGTCTTCTATGTTTTAAATTTGAGTATCACTTTTAATTATATTTTGGCACTAGATTTATATGGTAATACATACTTTGTCATGTTCTCTCTAGAACTGTTATTGTATTTTCAGCTCAGAGCTTACTAGGTAAATTTTTCATGTTCTTTGATTTTCTTTTTAACTTTAAAATTTTGGTAAACCAGAATCAATGAGAGAATTTCCTAAAGATTCTATAAGACATGAACAAAAATATTCCACACTGTGTTTTAATTAGAATTAAAATAAATGTTCTTCCTGTTACTTATAATTTTAGTTCTGTATGAGCAAATGAAGCAACTAAATCATTTTCTTTTTCTTCATTTCTATGCACTATAAAAATTTCCATATTATTCTTGGTAAAACAACAAACATATCCACTGAAACCTTAATTTATATATAGTTGTCACTTTATCAATTCTTTTTAATCCTAACATGCTTCAACATTTTAATTTTAAAGTACTTAAAAAAAAACCCTTTGAAAATCTGAATTTAATTTTTTTATGTATGGTTGGTATTAATTACTTAATAATCAGTAAATTTGGAAGTAATGTACCCTGTAAGAATCCTTAGTAAAAATATTTATATAGCAAATATATATCTCAATTTATTTAATACACTTATTTAATAAACTCCCTTTTATGTTAATGAAGAAATTCCCAATAATTTATCATTTAATATCATGAGAATTTTTACTGTTTCAGCATTCAACTTCTTGAATTTCATTGAAATTCTTTAATTGATTTTATGTATTATGAAACCTATCATAATATTAATTTCATCCTTCCTAATTTTATTCTAGAAAGAATTTTTCACTCAGTGTTCATATTTTCATTGCCAATCTCTTAAGTCTAAAACATCAAATTTATTTTAAAAATTGGATCATTTGGTCTGTTATTAATCCCTTCAAATGCTTAATTTATATAGAGGCAACTAATTGGTTCCAAATAACAAAATCATTCCAGCTCTAAAACTCTGTAATATATGTTTGTTTCATAAGCATTTCCAATTTCATATAATTTGAGATTTAACATAAATTTAATTTCTGTATGTACTTTCCTCTTACATTTTTTGGTTAGAATTTGAAATTTTGACTAATATTTTATACAATTTTAAGAAATAGATAATTTGAAAATTAAACCAAACTATTTCTAAAAATGTATAATGTTCAGTCAATATCTACATTTAAGCAATTAATTAATTGTTGATAAGATTTTTTTTTTTGATATCCTAGCCTGAAAATAATTTCTCTTTTAGAATTAAGAAGATCCTAGAAATACATTTGAAACATAATCATCATAATCTTTATTTCTTACCATAGTAAAATACTAATAGCATGCTTATTTTTCAAATATTGAAGTTATGCGGCAACATTTTGTGCACTTAAAGTTAAAATGTTGTTTATATAAGAGCTAAAAGTTTAAAACATCTTTGTATTACATTGTCCAAGTTATTTACTAAGTCCATACCAGATGCTAAGTACCTTTTGATTTAAGGAAAAAAGTGGTATTAATGAATTTAAATTTACAGTATTATTAAGATAAGAAAGTGGATTCTTTGTACAATCCACATCATTGTATTAATGACTGCTTTCATTGTAAAATGTTTTTTAAACGCACCACCAGTTATTCATTCAACTATTCATTACCCAAAGGTTTGCTTATGTATCCAACTGTTACTCAACATATACTATATACAAGACAGTGGGAATATTGACAAGAAAAACAGATTTTTTTCACTTGTGGAAAAGAAACACAAATGCTTAAAATAACACTTGAGTATGATGACAAAAGCATCTATGGGACCCATAGGAACCAAGGATATAATGCAATCCAGCCTTACCAAGAATATTACTATTCTTATTTGTGAGGAGGAAAAGAAACACAAAGAAATAGCAAAATTATCAAGTGCAAATTAAAACACCATTGAAACATGCCTCCCATAACTTTGAGAGCACTAACCTTATATCCTGTTATTGCTTAAACTTTTTGCTCACAAAATTAGAGGAAGGTTTTCCCCTAATTTTTTATTTAGATTGCTTAAAAATAGGTATTAGTAAGGAATGTCAGTGGTTATTTAAACTTTGGAATTTCAGGGCTCAGAAATTTTTACCTTAGAGAAATAAAATGTCAGAAGGTACAATGAAAGTTAACGAAGTCAAAATGAGAGCATTAGATCCAGTGAACCTGGACATTAAAAGTCAAAGTTCTCAAGCTTTGAGTACACAAAGTCCTGCTGTTCAGTTCTTTGTAATGTTAATTTGTTCTCAAACAAAATAAATTTTATAATGCTTAAAGCTCACTACTAATTCTTTTGACACTCAAGAAAACGAAAGTATTGTAAAGATACATTTCACCTGCTGATTTTTCTTCAGTAATACCCTACTATTCAGTCTAGGCCTTTTTTTTTTTTAATTGTGCTCTTTCAGTCAAAAGCTGACACGACTGTCGAAATATAGTCACTCATACACTAGTCAGTCACACTCCGATAATGTGTCTGTCATCATGTTAAAACAGTCATTTGCTGACATATTTTATGGCCATGAACATGTTTTAGAAACCAGCAAAAAGGATTGGCCTTTAAAAAATAAGCAAGAGTAGCGTTTCCTTCTAGTGAAACGACATATAATTTGAAATAATAGTGTGTCAATAGTGACTATAGGAAATTGCTAGAAAGTGGACATTTCCAAGTCTACTTTTATCTGGGAAAATGTAGTTCTTCTTAAACCAGAGAAACACCTTACTGAATTAAAAGCATCTTTGTCATATTCTGCAAATGTTTATTGCAAAAGATTTGAAGTTCTGAACATCTCTAAATATGTGAAATAGCAATTTTGTAAAGAATAAATGTTAATGCTGTTAGAGGTAGCATTCTATTCTTAGTATCTTTTTATTTATATTAGACCTTGTCCAAACTGACTTTGGCATTTAACAACCTATATCAAAAAGTGTAAGAATAGCCAGGGAAAATTTATAGATAGAAACATAAACATCCATGTAGATCAGCTGTGTCCATTGATTTATTTCAAAAGCTTCTAAAAAATGTCCTGGATAAGTTCTAATTATTTAATAGGTAGGGAACATTTTTGAAATAATAAAGCATAGACAAATTCAATAAGATTATATACAAATGAACACTAATTTTTACATGTCATCGAAATTGGCAAAATGAATACTTTAGTGGATCCCTAAGTAGCTATAAGAGTAGTATCTCTTCAGAGTGAAGAATTTACCTAATAAAAATACCCGCTAGTTCCCATTCTGCATTATAATTTATACAAAGAAAACCTCATATCCTGTTCATAATATAATCAAATTTTGATTCATTAGAATATTCACTTGTATTTCCAAGATCTTATTGTTGAAATATGAAAAATCATTAAATATTAAACTATCAAAATGGCTTACTTATTTTCTAAAATGCTTGCTAAATTAGCAAAGAGATCACAGTCCTGAAAACTATTTCATCAGTATTGGCACCCTGTTGGAGTCATGGGTAAGAAGTTCATATACTACATGCTAAATATTGCTGAAATTATAGTGACTTTCATATCCAAAAAGATTTGTTAGTTCTTTTTAAGCAATAATTTAAAAGTATTTCAATGCTCTTTATTAGTATACACATTTAAATCTAGCATCAGGTCCCTAGCAAGCATGGAAAGCCAAACTATTCTGCAGATTCTTATGTCACAGAAGCAACTTTTATAGAAAAGAACATTATTTCACTTTATTTCACTTACTTGGTTTCTTTGTTCATTAAGCTAATTACTCTAGTCTACATTCATGCCTTTCATCTACCTTGTTTCTTGAGCTTGATCCTTTCCCAACCCTGAATCGACTGTTACTGAACAGTTGAAGCTGAACAGGAAGGAATTGCAGGTGTCAACTCACAGTTTACAAATATGACATCTCCTCTGGCATAGCTGGAAATATGAAATATTGATTTATGTGCAGTAAAAGGTCTTATAAAAATGATCACATACACATGAGAGATTAATGCGCAGGAGATCAATAGAAATTTCATTCTTGACGCTAGACTGTCACCTATGGTGAAATGCTAAAATACAGAAATCAATATTATCTATGAAATGTCAAATTTATTATAATTATGAGGATGAAAGCTGGCCAAGTGGCTCCCAGGAGAGAAGGAAGGATAGGTTACTGTGCTGAAGCATCCTTCATGTCCCTTGTTCACTTGCTGCCAATTTGAGAGCAATATTGGTGCAGGGGGTTTTCAGGCATTATGTACAGTTGTGTAGTAACAAAATCCTGCTGGAATATTTAACTCTTGAAACTGACCATAATACATGTGTCCACATAATCAAAAGGTGCAGAATTTTTAGCTCCAAAATATGAAGAACATTTTAAGCATAGATTTAAATGTGGTATGTATAACACAGCCCATTGTGGAGGAAAATTGAGCTTTTACAGACAGAAGATTAATAAGATCTTGGTACAATTTTATTCAAGCTCATGTTCTGTTCTTGCCAGTGGTGGGGAGGAGGGGGAGAAATCCTAAATTATCTATTAGTAGGCTTCACATTTTCTATAGTTTAAGCCATTAGCTTGATTCTTAGAAATTGCTATTCAATTTCCACTGCTAGGCAGCAATTCTTTGAAAAGATTTTTATGAGTTTGTGGCAGTCTACCAGTCTCATGTATCAAGTTTAATAGAGTCTTTGAAAAACTAACACAAAGCTAAAATTTTATGAGCCTATAAGAAAACAATAAAAGGAGGGTATTTTCTCTTTCCTTTTAAGTGGGGAGGGAGATTTTTAGAAGTTAAGAGAATAAAAGAAAAAATTCTTAACAACCCAATCAATAAGTGAGCTGAAGACCTAAATGGACATTTCTCCAAAGAAGGCATATAGAATGCCAAGAAACATATGAAAAGATGCTCTGCATCAATAATTATTAGAGAAATACAAATCAAAACTGCAGTGGTGTATTACCTCACACTAGTCTGAATGGCCATCATTAAAAAAGTGTGCAAACAATAAATGCTGGAGAGGATGTGGAGAAAAGGGAACCCTCCTACACTGTTGGTGTGAATGCAAATTGGTACAGCCTCTATGGAAAATAGTATGGAGGTTCCTTAAAAGCTAAAAATAGAGCTACCCTATGACCCAGCAATCCCACTCCTGGGCCTTTATCAGGAGAAATACATATTTCACCAAGATATATGCACTCCAATGTTCACTGCAGCTCTATGTCCCGCATAAAGCAACTTAAATGTCCAGGAACAAAGGAATGGATAAAGAAGATGTTGTACATATATACAATGAAATTTTAGTCAGCCATAAAATGGAATGAAATAGTGCCATTTGCAGAGACTTGAGTAGACCTCTTAGAGATTGTCATACAGAATGAAATGAGTCAGAAAGAGAAAAACAAATATTGTGTATTAATGCACAGATGTGGAATCTAGAAAAGTGGTATAGATGATCTTATTTGCAAAGCAAAAATAGAGACACAGACATAGCGAACAAACATGAATACCAATAGGGAAAGGAGGGTGGAATGCATTGGCAGGTTGGGATTGACATATATATGCTATGTGCACGTATGCTCAGTCATGTCCAATGGCAGCCCACTAGGCTCCTCTCTCCATGGGATCTTCTCAGCGAAGATTATTGGAGTGGGTTGCCATGCCCTCCTCCAGGGGATCTTCCCGACATAGGGATGGAAACTGCATCTCCTGCATCTCTGCATTGCAGGTGGATTCTTTACCACTGAGCCACCGGGGAAGCCTTATATATGCTATAAAATAGTATAAAATAGATAATTAATTAAAATCTACTGTATAGCACAGGGAACTCTATTCAGTGCTTTGTGGTGACCTAATGAGAATGAAATCCCCCAAACTGGGGATGTATGTATACATACATACATACATTTTCCAGTGGTCATGTATGGATGTGAGAGTTGGACTGTGAAGAAAGTTGAGCGCTGAAGAATTGATGCTTTTGAACTGTGGTGTTGGAGAAGACTCTTGAGAGTCCCTTGGACTGCAAGGAGGTCCAACCAGTCCATCCTGAAGGATATCAGTCCTGGGTGTTCATTGGAAGGACTGATGCTGAGGCTGAAACTCCAGTACTTTGGCCACCTCATGTGAAGAGTTGACTCATTGGAAAAGACCCTGATGCTGGGAGGGATTGGGGGCGAGAGGAGAAGGGTACGACAGAGGATGAGATGGCTGGATGGCATCACCAACTCGATGCACACGAGTTTGGGTGAACTCCGGGAGTTGGTGGTGAACAGGGAGGCCTGGCGTGCTGTGATTCATGGGGTTGCAAAGAGTCAGACACGACTGAGCAACTGAACTGAACTGAACTGATGTATACATATAACTGATTCACTTTGCTGAACAATAGACCCTAACACAACATTGTAAAGAAACTATACCAACTCAGTGGACATGAGTTTGAGCAAAATCCATGCAAAGCCTGGCTTCCTGTCGCACATGACTTAGCAACTGAACAATTACAACAAAAACTCCAATCAAAACTAATAAATTCTTTTTGTATATTTCCCATGATTACAGAAAAGTAAAGTATTATACACTTATCAATATTACTATTTCTCCTCATAACAAGTATAGGTTTTATTAGTGAACATTGTGATATTACACTGTAATTCTTGCAGAGATTGGGACTTGGCCTGGCTTCAAGGAGGATGAATGCACCAGACCAACAAGTGAAGTAGGGTTCTTGCAGGAAAATCTCAATTCCATTGTAGGTGGTAGAGGTGATGAATAGACTGTGATATTTGCTGTCAACAGATGTTGTTTATAAAGCCTTTTTGATGCACATTTTAATAATTCACAGTTGTAAATATAAAGCTGTGTGCTCTGCTGATCATGCCTAGGGGACAGTAAAAAAACTTTGTTTTGCTACTCTGGTGTCTCCATTTAGAAAGGCCTCCAAAATTTGCAAAATGAGTGAAAGAATGATTGACACATTAGCTTATCTGGTGGTGCTCTGGTACCACATGAGTTGTAGGGGGTAGAATTTCTTCCCATTTGGATGTAATATTCTGTTTGCCTATAGAATTATGATTCTCTTTTCATTCTCATTCTCTTCTCAGATCTAGATAACTCTTTGGTAACCAAACTTTGACTTGGAACATGGACTTGAGTACCATTTTGCTACATATCAAAATCTCAGACATAATGTCTGCTAGTAAACATGCCTTGCAATTTATGGTTCATTGCTGAACTTTTAATTGAAATTACATACAAAAGGGAAACTTTATGTTCATTTTTCATTATTTTCATTATTAGTAACATTAATTTGTTTTACAATAACTACTATGAGTTTGTTAGTAGTCTTATTTGTTAGTCTATATTGTATTGAATCTTCCTAGATTTGAATTTATTTTAGAGCTTTATCTTTCACCTGATTCTTATGGAGAGATTTCTTGTCTGTACTTGGATTTAGTTGGAGATATTTTGACTGAAGGGATATCTAAACACTAGCATGTAGCATTTATTCTGAGTTTTTAGATGTTGGTATAAAAACTGAGCAGTGCCATTTCAACTAGTGACAATCAGGACGCTCTCCCGTTAGTAAATTGCCATTTTTCTAGAATTTTGGTTTTTCAGTGCTCTTATCTAAAGCTATTGTTTTCTTTATGGCATACATTTCCAAATATTGCTTCTATATTATTCTTGGAGGAACATCTGTCATAAGTGCTACTGTCCTGGCAGAATTAGACTCTTACAGAGGAAAACAAAGAGGAGTCATGGGAGGTTTTGTAAATGCTGAGTAAGAGCTCATGTGAATGTCACTTACGTTAATGAGTGTTAGTTGAATGTTTACTATGTGCAGGAAACTGGAATGAAAAAGGCACAGACGGAGCTCTTAAGGAATTCACAAAATAGTAAATATTGTGTAATATTTAGAAATGGGAAATATTTAGAAAAAGAAATTCCAAGCCATGGAACCTATACAAGCGATCCTGAATCCTTTGATTGGTACACTGTAGGCACAAATAAAAACCTATTTCCATATTCTTTAGAGTCAATCCACTGACCTTCCAGAGACACAAAGTACAAAGTCATTCCTCATTTATTATTACTGAATTATTTACTTTTCCTAAATATTATCTCTTTTGTCCAGAATTGTAGGATTATTATTACTGCCAAATATGATGGGAGATTCATAAACTTTCCTCCAGTGGGTAATATAAACACTTTTTTTTTTTCTAAATCTGGAAAAGAGATAAAGATTTATTTACTTTAAAAAAAAAGCTGTAGCATTTACACAATTTATAAATAGAGATTTGGGAAGATTTTCTACTCTACACAGCTTCTTAAGGCTTTTTTTTTTTTTTCCTCTTCTGTACCTCAAGTACCCAAAGCAGTTAAAGTTAATACTTAATGCAACCCAGTTGAAGAGATAGGCATTTCTTGCAGTCAGGTCTCAATTAAGAGATAAAAGACAAAAAGTGCAAAGCGCTTGATAAAGCTAAGAATACAAGGCCAGCCATGGATGTGCTTGAAGCTGTCCATAGCGATAACTGGATAGTCAGCTGGAATCTTCTTGAATTGAAGTGGGTGCTCTAACTTATCAAATTCCACATATGGGGAAATTATTGGTGCCCACAGTGGTGATTAACACTAACCCACTGGGTCAGAAACAAGCTGGGATAAAGGTGAAAACTGTATCTGACTATCAACACCAAATACATCCATTTAGAGAAAGATAGCAGAGGGTTTTTTTCTTTTTTTATATCTTCAGTTGTGCAGGTTGTCAGGCTGGTCACACAGTTAACGCTGCATATAGAGTGCTCTCTATAATGTGCAAATTGCAATGCACATTAAAATGTAATCTACTTTAATAAGTCACATGAAGATTACATTTTAAGATAATTATTTGCGTGTTTATGCTACACACCAAAAATATTTTCCTGCTTTGTTTACAGTATTTTCCGTTTGCCTTTAAACATAATGATTACAACTATTAGCACTAAATGACTCCCTCTCTTAAATGGTTGGGGACAAAGTTATGGAAATTCAAATTTTGGATTCCTGGACCCATGGCTCATAATATGATGTTCAAACTACTTGATCTTATTGAATTTCCCAAAGTTAAACTTGTTATGATGTTATTATCATCAAATCTTCACAGGGCACCAATAATTAGAACACTTGACTTGAATTATGCAGACAGTTTTATAAAGTTGTCCATTTTCCAATCCTGTGTAGACAAAAATATTTGAGAGATGACAATTTTTGAATTATTTATAATGAACATTATAACCTGGGCTTTCTGACAAATCTATTCACTTGGAATATGGTCAATTATCAATGATTTATTAGAATAGGTGAAAGGAAATTAGAAGAAAATGGAAATGACAAATAATCTCCAAATTTCACATTGTTCATTCATTTATAAAACTGCATTTCGACTCAGCCACCAGTAAAATCATTTACAAGTGATGACATTTAACTGAAAAGATTTTCATCTCTTTTTTTCCCCTTCTTATCCATCTTGTAAAGGAAGTACCAATGAATACTAAAATAACCGGTTAGGGTCAAGAGGCAAAATAAGTCCTTATTAGTCTATGTACATATTGTACACCCAGCAAGAAGCAAAATGACTGGCCTAGAGTTGATTCTCAACAAATATTTCTAAGAATGAATAAACAAAGAATTGAAAATATAACTGAATTATGAACTGACTCAACTATGCATTTTTAAAATCTGGAAATTATTATAATTTTCAAAACTTGCTGCAATACATTGGTTTGCTTTATAGAGAGACTATCTTTGAAGAACAAGCATCTGGTTTAATCATATATGACCATTTATTTAATTGTATTAATGTCACTAATATACATCATTTTACCCAGAAACATTGTAGGTAATAGTCTTCCTCTGGAGCCATGAGATACTTGAAGTACTTGTTTTCTCAACAATCTTTTTAGATTAACAGGTAAAATTTCTGATCTAACTTTCTGTTAAAATAATTTAGTAATCTTTGTTTTTATCTGCTTGACTATTATGACAAGAGATTCTGACATCCTGGAAAAGTAACGGGAAATATATTGAGAGAAGTATTCCAGTTCCATGTGATATAAAACTCAACTGGAATAGACTGCAGAAAAACATAATAGTTTATATACACTAATATAACTGAAAATTTGGTAGGAGATCTTCAGACATAGCTAGATACAGGAGCTCAAAATAACTGCATCAGAATTCAGATTTGATCTTTGGCTATGATTTCCTCTGTGTTGGTTTCCTACTCAAGTAGCTCTTCCCACAGGAAGATTAAATGGCCCTCACAACTCAAAGCTTCCTTATTACTAAACTCAATCTAATGGAAAGAGAATCTTCATTCCAATACTCACCCAAAGTTCTGGAGTTGAAGTTTCCTTGACTTGCTTGGGTCTTGTGCCTATTCATGACCCAAACACTTTGACCAGAAAAATGGAATATATATTTGTAATGTCCAGATCACATGCCTTTTGTTAATTCATGTTGCCAGTGGGATGTGAAGTCTTGGGTCCTATGTCTAATGCTTGGAGTCAGGAGTAGGATTAATATAAACTGAATCACAAGAATTGAGTGGAAAAAAAGATGGCTCTCTAGGAAACTAAATTATATTGCTAGAAGAAAAAAATGGCTCTTGGGGTGACAGGAATAATAGATGACATTGTAAGAAGTGCAGACAAAAACAGAAGAATAAAGAGAATTACAAAGAATGAAAACCTAGGAAAGCTCTGAAATCATATCTATTAAATAACTGAAGTTTTTCTCAAAGGCTATATCCAGTTATTGTACCATAAACTGTAGAGTGTTACTAAAGATCTAGGTGTACCAAAATATTTTAGAATATATTTCATCCTGTAGTTGAGAAATGTGGTTAATACTTTATTTTTGATGCTGGTCAGACTAGGAGAGGAACCAGCATATACAGGCTTTCATATTTTTAATTACATCTGGACTTTGGTTTTGAAGGAACAGAGAGTCAAAGCTGGGGATGAGCGGGAGCAGCACATTTTCTCTACAGAAGAGATGTTTTAGCTGGGGGCATATGCTTATTGCTCACACCACATTGAGTCCCTCTACCCCCAGAGGACATTATTTTTAACATGAGGAATAAGATTACATTATTGAGTGAAAATGGAAAATGGAGAAAACTGATTACATAGACGAGGTTCAGTAGGCTAGCTAAAATAATAGTCAAGTATAAGATCTCATCAGTAACATCAAGCAGTATTTATTTTAGACTCTTAACATGACTTAATGAATATAAAAGATAACTTCTGAAAAATTTGACATCTAGAATAAATTCATTTACATTTAACATAATTTGTGAATAAAATCTTTTGTTTTATACTTTTGTTTAGAAATTTTGCTTAAATTTTGTTTAAATTTGCTTTGTCTTTTGGAACCTACTACTGAAAGAAGAAATTATTCTTTATATTTATATTCTGGGCTTCCCTTGTGGCTCAGCTGGTAAAAAATTTATATTCCATTGTTTTTAACAAAAATAAGATAGTCTTCCATTACAATTTTAAGCACTATTTTACCAGAATTTCAAAATTCTAGATTTTGGGACAACAGTTAAGTCCCTGTGATCTTGGTATGATTGAATATACTCAGAATTATAAATCTGGGTTTTAAATGATTCTCCTTAATTCCTTCTTGATCTACTATTACAAATATATAGCATTTCTCTTTAGCAAGTCATTGGGTTTTTCTAAATTGTGCCAAATCTGGTACTGTACTGCATTTTTAAATTTTCTAAATTATCTCAGGTCAAAATTTATTTGCATTTGGAATATCTTATACATGGAATTAAGATGATATTATAAGATTAGTGTTGAGTTTTAGATAAGGTATTATATTTCAGCTTATTGTGAATTGTTTTCACATTTCCCAGGCAGTTTAATCTCGACTGACTTTATGAGCAGATGTCTGTGCGCCATAGTTGAGGGGCAGCCAAAAGGCCCTCTGGACCTACTAAAACTTCCTTTATCACAGAGTCTCCTGAAACAAGTACCATAATTCCCATCAAGTGAGCCACCTTATCATTAACTCATTATTCCTAGAAGGCCCTGTGAGGATAACATATATGGTCATTAACAGAGGCATTAACATTTGAAGTCAGCAAAGGTATGGGGGCTGGGGAGAAAATTGGTGAAGGACAGGGTCTTAAGCCCTGTGGTATGCAGAGGAAGAACCTGTTTAATTGCTGAAAAAAGAAATAACTTCACAGTTTTGCCTTCTTAATCATTTTGTGGAGATTAGACACAAGGTGAGATATTATTAATAAGTTGGCTTGAGATTTAAAGATTTTACACAATACTTAATACATAGAATTTTGCAAGATATGGTTCTTTGCTTCAAAGAATTTGTTTGCTCATATGTTTATTCTTTCATTTAACAAAAGCTGTTTTTTACGTTTATTGTATGCCAGATATTGTCCTAATTATGTTACATGTATTAATATTATCTCACTTAAGTCTTCTAAACTACCCTTGGAGACAAGTACTATTTTTATTCACATTTTACAGAATAAAGAGACTAGCATAGACATTAAATCAGCAAGGTCATATAGCTAGTAAATGATGTGGGTAGAAGTTGAGGAGGGTTGAAGCACAGTTAAGAAGTACATGAAAAACTGGTACATGTTTAAAAAATCAACATAGGTGATGTGACTGAGCGGTGGGTTTTGGCTACAGGAGGGTAGAGATTATAATGTGTCAATCAGGTTGTTAGGGAAGGATTTGGGAGGAGGTGACATTTAAGAGAAGACCTGTAGGATGAGTATCAATGAGCTATGCAAACACTAGTGCAAACTTCCTAAAGCAGAAATAAGCTTAGTATGTTTGATGAAAATAAAAGGGAACTCCTGTTAGCCACGTCTCAAGAGCTGTCCTTCAGCTGCAAAAGTCTAGTCTAGTTAGAGATCTAGCAAGATCAGAGGAAGAACAAATAGTTGGTTTTTAAGTTCTATTCTTGTTGTTCATTCTCTCTGGAATCAGCATGTCTTGGGTACCAGAGTGTTTTTTCTTTCTTGGATTTCACATGGAATTTCTCTTTCTTGCTCAAGGTTCCTATGCAAATGCACACTGGTATACACACACACATTTGACTGAGAAGCAACTTCTTTCTATATTCAGTCTTTATTAAGATTGGAATCTGAACTTGATTAAGAAAAGACATGGTTCTTTAATTCACTCAAACACTAATTGAGGGCTTACTATATATAATTAGGATAATACCAAAATTAACTTGTCATGGACAGTATCCTTAAGAAGTTTAAAGTCCAATATAAAAATATTTTTAAAATATACATTATTTTTTTAAATATACCTTATTTATTTTATTATATCCCATCAATCATTTTGGACTGTGATTCCACCATTCCCAGAGCCCATGGACCACTCAGAAAAAATAAAGAAGCTATTCAGGCTTAAGTTTCAAAAGTGACTTTAAGTTAAAGAGACAAGAATATTAAAAACCAAGCTTTTTGAGAAAGAAAATGACATCCAAAGATCCAAAAGTTTGCCTTAATAGAGAGCTTGATTTTTCATTTATTATGGTTATACTAGTAATATTAAAAGTTGATATTATAAAAAATAGCTTTGTAATACACTCTGTCCTCATTTTTTAGGAAGAAAGCACATAACCACACCATTTCTGAGGTCCTGGGCCATGTACAACTAGGTTAGAGTTATTTTACTTATTTGTTCTGTATTTCATTTGGGGAGGAAGATGAAAGAGAAAGATATTTTCACAGCATACTAAGAGGAGTTAGGCAATGAGGAAAATCAGCAGGAAAGGAACTTATTTGTTTCATAAATTATTTTCATGGAGGCTGAACTGGGAAGGACAATATTCCTTTATCTTCCACAGAATCTGGACATCAGCTCCTTTCACCTCAACTTGCTAGAGGAAAGATTACATGGGCCAAAAGCACAGTGTAGGAAGATTCAGAAACTTGTCAGACCTCAGAGGGAATAAAGTGCAAGGAAATTTTGGAGTATTGGACAGGAGAGCTCAGAGAGAAATTGTCTCTTAATGTTCATAGGAAACAGACTCAAGATGACTGATAGGCAACTGCTGGCACAATTAAATATTTTCCATCAGTTCTTGGACACTTTGCTTGCTTCTCCAATAGTAATGCTTTTGTATACTGGACTGCGTTTTTATTCTTTCTAATATTAAGGGTGTAACTTAATATTTTGTGGGCATTTCATTTTCCTAAGGTGAAAAGTTTGAGAACTTGTTATAATTTTATTTTCCTACCAGCACCTAATGTAGTATCTGACACATTCTCAGTAAATGAACAAATTAGAGTAGGTAAAATTCCAAAATTACATATTTGTCTTTTATGATTCTGAACATCAGATTTTCATTTGGTTATTGGCCAGTTGATTCCTCTAGGGGATTTTAAGATTCAGGGTGTTCAAGATGATCAAAATGTAATTGTAATTTGATGTGTATCTTTTTTAATAGCAATCTCCAAATACTGCATGAGGTTTTCAAATTACAAAGGAAAAGAAACTTTAAAAAACTACAAGTGACTTAGTTCATTACAGAACAAAAATCAAATGAACTATTGTGTTTACAGTAGGTTTTTGAAGGGCTGGTAAAATTTTTTGAACTTTTTCTCATCAGAGATAACCTTTTAAATAGTAATATATAGGGCTTCCAGGTGTTGCTAGTGGTAAAGAACCTGCCTGCCAATGCAGGAAACATGAGACACGGTTTTGATCCCTGGATCAGGAAGATCCCCTGAGGGAGGTTATGGCAACCCACTCCAGTTCTCTTGCCTGGAAAATCCCCTGGACAGGAGAGGGGCCTGACGGGCTACAGTCCACAGGTTTGCAAAGAGTTGGACATGACTGAAGCAACTTAGCACACATGCACATATTGATGTAAGATCATTTTAGCTTCCTTTCCTTTGGAATACTTTTGGCCAATTAATTTATTAATTTCACAAATAATGTACCTCTACTATGTGAAAGTCACTATTAGCTATGCTAGATGTTGAGTAGTGAACAAAATGCTTTCCCACCCTGGTGACTCTTACATTCTAGTGGGAAGCACGGACAATAAACAGAATAAATAAGTAAATTACAAAATAGAGTATGTTATATCTACCCCAAACTATGTACAAGCATTAACTCAAAATGGATCAAAGAACTAAAATGTGAGAGTTGAAATTGTAAAACTTAGAAGAAATCACAACATTAAGTTTCAGAATCTTGGTGTAGGCAAGCTGCTGCTGCAAAGTCGCTTCAGTCGTGTCCGACTCTGTGCGACCCCATAGACGGAAGCCCACCAGGCTCCCCCATCCCTGGGATTCTCCAGTCAAGAACACTGGAGTGGGTTGCCATTTCCTTCTCCATATATGACACCAAAAGCACAAGTGATAAAAGAAAATTAGATACATTGGATTTCATAAAAATTAAAACTTTTCACACATCAAAGGACACTGTCAGGAAAGTGAAAAGACAGTCAAAAGAATGGGAGAAATATTTGTAAATCATGTATCTGATAAAGGTCGAGTATGCAAAGTATAATAAAAAATTGTAATTTAACAACAAAAACATCAACATCTCAGTCAAAAAATGGCAAAGCACTTCAGTAAACATTTTTTCAGAGAAGATACACAGATGACCAAGAAGCATATGAAAAGATGCTAAACATAATTAGTCATTCATTTCAGTTCAGTTCAGTTGCTCAGTCGTGTCCTACTCTTTGTGACCCCATGAATCGCAGGACACCCAGCCTCCCTGTCCATCACCAACTCCCGGAGTTCACTCACACTCATGTGCATCGAGTCGGTGACGCCATCCAGCCATCTCATCCTCTGTCGTCCCTTTCTCCTCCTGCCAGTGAGTCAACTCTTCACATGAGGTGGCCAAAGTATTGGAGTTTCAGCTTTAGCATCAGTCCTTCCAATGAACACCCAGGATTGGTCTCCTTTAGGATGGATGGTTTGATCTCCTTGCAGTCCAAGGGACTCTCAAGAGTCTTCTCCAGCACCACAGTTCAAAAGCATCAATTCTTCAGCGCTCAGCTTTCTTCACAGTCCAATTCTCACATCCATGCAAATAAAACCCATAAGGAGATATCACTTCATACCCACTCAGTTCAGTTCAGTTCAGTCGCTCAGTCATGTCTGACTCTTTGTGACCCCATGAAGTGCAGCACCCCAGGCCTCCCTGTCCATCACCAACTCCTAGACTTCACTCAAACTCACGTCCATCAAGTCGGTGATGCCATCCAGCCATCTCATCCTCTACTAGGGATGGTTAAAAGATAAAACAAAACCCCCCAAATAACAAACTTTGGCCAGGACGTGAATAAACTGATACTCTTGTGTGTATTGCTGATGTGCTAAGTCACTTCAGTCGTGTCCAACTCTTTGTAATCCCACAGGCTATAGCCCATTAGGCTCCTCTGTCCATGGGATTCTCCAGGCAAGAATACTGGAGTGGTTTGCCATTCCCTTCTCCAGGGTATCTTGCAGACCCAGGGACTGACCCTGTGTCTCTAATGTCTCCTGCATTGCAGGTGGGTTCTCTACCACTAGTGCCACCCATGAATGTAAAATTGTGAAGCCACTGTGGAGAACTGGCAGTTCCTTAAAACATTAAATATAGAATTACTGTATGATCCAGCAACTCTCTTCCTAGGTATATATGCAAAAGAATTGAAAACAGGTATTCAAACTATGCTTGTCCATGGATGTTCATTGCATGACTACTTACAATAGCCAAAAGGTTGAAGTAAAACAAATGTCCCTTAATGGGTAAATGGATAAAGAAAATGTGGTGTATCTAAATGGAATGAAATAGCAATACATGCTAATATGGAAAAACTATGAAAACTATTATACTAAATAAAAGAAACAGCACAAAAGACCATATATTGTATATTTCAATTTATAGCAACATCCAGAATAGGCTATAGCATAGGCAATAGACCTGATGATGGGTTATGTATTCTATCTTAAGAAAGAAGAGTGAGGAATGATTCAAAATTTTTGGTCTGAAAAACTGGAAAAATGAAGCTGGTATTTGCTGAGATAAGGTTTGTAAGAGGAGGAGTTAGTTTTGTCACTTGAGAAGCTATGTCTTCTAGTAACAACAGCTTGAATTTCTCTTGGGGGAGCATTTATCCCATATTCTTCTCCAGATGATCTGGGTGGTATTGAGGGCATTCATCTTGTTAACAGAGATGGTTACAGATTCCAGGCCTCCGAAACAGCCCCTTAAATGCTTCAGGGATGAACAGGCAACACAAACTTGGCAGGTGAATCACTTTGTATCACTTGCCTCACTTTACTTTTCATTACAGCCGTTAGCATAATAATTTTACATGTTTTTATCTGTATGTCTAATGTATATTTTCCCCTACTCAAATATGAGCTGCATGAGGACAGAAGCTTCGTCTATTTTGTTCATTAGTCAAGCCCTTAAACCTGAAATACTGCCTAATATTTAGTATGCACTTAATATTCATTAAATGACTGAATAAATCAGTGACACTGGCCTATAAAAACTTACAGGGAAAATTGCCTAGCTCTCGGTTTGATAATCTGGTAGAATACAAACTGAAACTATTAGTGGTTATTTTACTAACACATCAGAGAGCCTGCCTGAGTCAATCCTGAATCAAGGGGAGCTAAGAATTAGCCAGAGACAGATTTCTATCAGCATGGTTTGAATATCTGGATCCAGCTGGGTCTGGACTTACTAATGTTTGCAAAATTTGCAGTTTGTGAAGCAATATAGTCTTCCTTTCCCAAAGCCATTTGCCCCTCTTAGGCCAGTTTTTATCATTTGCAATGGTGAGTATCAGTGTTGAGAGTGTATTGTATCATTTACAATACATGGCTTTTATCATATTTTAATCTGTACAGTACATCATAGATTTGGAAAATTTTAATCTGTTGTACTGTATGCTAACTGAGGATAGCGACTGTACATTATACTCATGTTTACATTTCACATGGTATTAATCCACTGATTTCCTGTAGTCCATTAGTAAAACATTTGATAAACAGTTGCTGAATTAAAATGAAACTGCATGTTCTATTTGAAAGTCAGAAATAGAATTTCTTACATGATATTTTGAAGAAAGATATGATATACCTGAACAAAATGTTTTCAGTTAAGTCCACTTTTTAGTGTTCTTTAAAAGGACAAAGTTCAACTATTTCAAAACATATTTTGACTAACATTTTATACTATAATCTATTAATAATATATTAATTACACTAGAATTTTGAATAAGAGTCTGTTAAGGAGTATGGTAAAATTTGACTCCTTTGCATAAGGCTGGGAAAGATTATTGAAATATCTCTACTTGAATTTATAACTTTGAGTTTTTCTTTGGTGTATATTAATGAAAAAATAGAGGGTGGTTCTATTACTTGAACTGAAATGCTGTATTTTTAGATTTGTAGATTAATGTAATTCTAATGATTTTCTATCAGTATCCTTATATTTTGGCTTGTATTTCTGCCTGGGAAATTCAGCCTAAATGAAAGATTTTGGCTGTGCCTAAGCTCATTCCTTCTCTCTCACTCAGTCTTGCTGGTATCAGGAGTACCTACAGGTCTGCTGGCCAGAGTTAGAAAACAAGTGACCTTGCTGGGCAAGAAATCATCAGTTTTGATCACCAAAGCTCAGGGTTTTAAATTAATTGAAATGAGCAGCCAAAAATATAAGGTAGTCTATTCCGATTCATTGGTATTTCAGGGGGAAGAAAACAAACCCACCAATTTCCCTCTGTATTTTTTGACAGAAACATAAATTGTAACATGCCGACAGGCCAGAGCCTTGCAGGTAATTCTCTGCATACTTTTCATTTGACCATCAAGGCACAAATTCCTGAAATTATATTCCAGCCAAGATGTCAGAAAAATGTTTGACCCAGAAGTAGTTTAGAAATCACTGGGTGCAGAGCACAGAGCTGGGTGCAGGAAACATCCTAGCTCTAGGAAGAAGCCTGAGGAATGGGACAGCGCCTTCCTTATATGCTCACACAAACAGTGTCTGACACGTAGCAGAGGCTCAACAATTGCTATTTTGATTGATAAATGAAGAAACAGAGTCCAGCCACCATCCTTGGGGCAGAATTACAAGCTATGAAACTCAGAAAATTGATTTTCGGTTTTGTTCTTTGAGACATCCTAAGCAGATTTAGTACCATTCACTGATTAACAACCCTTAGAGTCAAGATTTTTGGAATTGCATTTCAGCTGATACATCTAATGTTACCTGTCAAGATTATTTTTTCTTTAGGCCAGTGCTCTATAGAGTCAGAGAACAGCTGCTCAACACCTTCTTCATAATTTCATTAATGTAAAAACCTTTCAGACTTTTTTTCCCCTCTAGGTTAAGTAGCCTTAACTTCTCAGAAAACTCCCAGCATTAATTTTTTTTTCTCTCTAATTACCTTTCTCTGGATAATCTCCAGTTCCTCCAAGGGCCTCTTTTAAGGGTGTAAAAATTCATTACTGCAGGCTTTCATGAACAATAACAATTCTGTTCCCAACTCTTTGGTTGATGGTAACATAAACAATGTTATGGAAATATGAGGACTGAGGAAATTGAAAGTTGTTTTTTTTCACCCTTATTCAGTTTGAATATTATCCACATTTCCAAGTTTACTATGTTGTGGTCTCACATCAACTAAGAAAATTCTTACATGGAAGCAAAAGTTTTTTAACATTGTCATTGTAATATGAGAGGCAATTTCCCAATTTTTGCAAATACATCTGTAGGCTGGTGCTTCAACATCAAGTGCCACAGGTCAAATTCATTTAAACCTGTGAAGCTGGTCAACTCCCAAGCACCTGTTCTAAGCATTCCATATGGTTTTCCTCATAGAAGGAATGGTCAATCTGAAGTAGTTATCAGTCAGTCAGTCAGTTCAGTAGCTCAGTCATGTTCGACTCTTTGTGACCCCATGAATCACAGCATGCCAGGCCTCCCTGTCCATCACCAGCACCCAGAGTTCACTCAAACTCACGTCCATCGAGTCAGTGATGCCATGCAGCCCTCTCATCCTCTGTCGTCCCTTTCTCCACCTGCCTCCAATCCCTCCTAGCATCAGAGTCTTTTCCAATGAGTCAATGCTTCACATGAGGTGGCCAAAGGACTGGAGTTTCAGCTTCAGCATCATTCCTTCCAAAGAACACCCAGGACTGATCTCCTTTAGAATGGACTGGTTGGATCTCCTTGCAGTCCAAGGGACTCTCAAGAGTCTTCTCCATCACCACAGTTGAAAAGCATCAATTCTTTGGTGCTCAGCTTTCTTCACAGTCCAACTCTCACATCCATACATGACCATTGGAAAAACCGTAGCCTTGACTAGATGGAACTTTATTGGCAAAGTAATGTCTCTGCTTTTGAATATGCTATCTAGGTTGGTCATAACTTTCCTTCCAAGGAGTAAGTGTCTTTTAATTTCATGGCTGCAGTCACCATCTGCAGTGATTTTGGAGCCCAAAAAAATAAAGTCTGACACTGTTTCCCCATCTATTTCCCATGAAGTGATGGGACCGTATGCCATGATCTTCATTTTCTGAATGTTGAGCTTTAAGCCAACTTTTTCACTCTCCTCTTTCACTTTCATCAAGAGGCTTTTTAGTTCCTCTTCACTTTCTGCCATAAGGGTAGTGTCATCTGCATATCTGAAGTTATTGATATTTCTCCCGGCAATCTTGATTCCAGCTTGTGCTTCTTCCAGTCCAGCATTTCTCATGATGTACTCTGCATATAAGTTAAATAAGCAGGGTGACAGTATACAGCCTTGACGTACTCCTTTTGCTATTTGGAACCAGTCTGTTGTTCCATGTCCAGTTCTAACTGTTGCTTCCCGACCTGCATATAGGTTTCCCAAGAGGCAGGTCAGGCGGTCTGGTATTCCCATCTCTTTCAGAACTTTCCACAGTTTATTGTGATCCACACAGTCAAAGGCTTTGGCATAGTCAATAAAGCAAAAATAGATGTTTTTCTGGAACTCTCTTGCATTTCGATGATCCAGCGGATGTTGGCAATTTGATCTCTGGTTCCTCTGCCTTTTCTAAAACCAGCTTGAACATTATTAGAGAAATGCAAATAGAAATTAATATAATGAGGTATCACCTCACACCCATCAAAAAATCCACAAAAAATATACACTGGAGAGGGTGTAGAGAGAAGGGGACACTCCTACATTGTTGGTGGGAATGTAAACTGGTACAGCCACTGTGAAGAACAGTATGGAGGTTCCTTGAAGACTAAAAATAGTGGTACCATATGATTCAGCAATCCCACTCCTGGGCATATATCCTGAGAAAAACATGGTCTGAAAGTGTCCAAGTACCTCAGTGTTAATTGTAGCACTACTTATAGTAGCTAAGATGTGGAAGCAGCCTAAATGTCCATTGACAGAAGAATGGATAAAGAATATGTGGTACATATATACAATAGAATATTACTCAGCCATTAAAAAGAATGAACTAATGTCATTTGCAGCAACATCATGGACCTAGAGATTGTTATTCTGAGTGAAATAAGTGAGACACAGAAGGAGAAATATCATATGATATTCCTTATATGCAGATTATAAAAAGAAATGATACAAATCAACTTATCTACAAAAGAGAAACAGACTCACCCACTTCAAAAACAAGTTTATGGTTGTCAAGGGAGAAGAATGTGGAGAAAGGATAGTTAGGGAGTTTGGAATCAACATGTACACACTGCTATATTTAAAACAGATAACCAACGAGGTTGTAATGTATAGCACAGGAACTGTTCAATGTTATGTGGCAGCCCAGATGGGAGAAGGGTTTAGGGGAGAATGGATTCGTGTATATGTATGACTGAGTCCCTTTGTTGTCAGTCTGAAACTATTACAACATTGTTAATTGACTATACTGCAATATAAAATATAAAAATATTGTAATAATAGAATAGAAATATAATAATATGTAATAATAGATGTATATTATAATAAATATAATAATAGAAAATATAAAAAATTGTAATAATCACTGCTGCTGTTGCTAAGTCGCCTCAGTCATGTCCGACTCTGTGCAACCCAATGGACGGCAGCCCACCAGGCTCCCCCGTCCCTGGGATTCTCCAGGCAAGAACACTGGAGTGGGTTGCCATTTTCTTCTCCAATGCATGAAAGTGAAAAGCGAAAGTGAAGTCGCTCAGTTGTGTCCGACTCTCAGCGACCCCATGGACTACAGCCTTCCAGGGTCCCCCGTCCATGGGATTTTCCAGGCAAGAGTACTTGAAACAATGTGTGGTAGATAATTGAAAACTCTTCTTATTCCTGTATGCATATTCATCTGAAATGTGACTTTGCTGGTCATCTTAAGCAGTGAACTTTATTTCTTCACCCATTGTATCTGGGCTTGCCCATGTAACTTGCTTTGGTCAATGATGCTGCTGCGCTGCTAAGTCGCTTCAGTCCTGTCCGACTCTGTGCGACCCCACAGACGACAGCCCACCAAACTCCGCCATCCCTGGGATTCTCCAGGCAAGAACACTGGAGTGGGTTGCCATTTCCTTCTCCAGTGCATGAAAGTGAAAAGTGGAAGTGAAGTCGCTTAGTTGTGTCTGACTCTTCGTGACCCATGGACTGTAGCCTACCAGGCTCCTCCATTCAAGGGATTTTCCAGGCAAGAGTACTGGAGTGGGTTGCCATTGCCTTCTCCATTGGTCAATGGAACATTAGCAAACAATTCAAGCAGAGGCTTGAAAAGTCTTTGTACACTGGTGCCAGTGATGGTTAATTTTATGTGTAATTTGAGAAGACCCTGATGCTGGGAAAGATTGAGGGCAGGAGGAGAAGGGGACGACAGAGGAGGAGATGGTTGGATGGCATCACTGACTCAATGGACATTGGTTTTGGTGGACTCCAGGAGTTGGTGATGGACAGGAAGGCCTGGCGTGCTGCGGTTCATGGGGTTGCAAAGAGTCAGACACGACAGAAACTGAACTGAACTTACTGGGCTAAGGGATGCCCAGTGTGCAATGTGCTCAGTTGTGTCTGACTCTGTGACCCCATGAACTGTAGCCTGCCAGGCCTCTCTGTCCATGGAATTTTCCAGACAAGAATACTGGAGTGGGTTGATCAGATAGCTAGAAAAACATTATTTCTGGGTGTGTCCACAAGGGATTAGCATTTGAATTGGTGAGAGGAAACTGATGCCACCCCAATGTGGGTTGGCATCACCAATACCTTAAAGGACCAAATAGAAGAAAAAGGGGGAATAAGGGCAAATTTCCCGTCTTTTTCTCTGCTTGGGTTGAGACACCCATCTTCTACTTCTGGCTTTCAGGCGAATTGGAAATTACATCAACTCTTTCTCCATCTCCCTTCTCGGGCCTTTTCACGCCAACTGACTTACAGTGTTAGCTGTCCTAATTTTACATCTTGCCGGGGGCAGATTGTGGGACTTCTCAGCCTCCATAACCTCATGTCAATTTCTATAATAAATTTTCTTTATGTAAATCTATGTATATATATCCTATTGGTTCTTTTTCTCTGGAGAATCCTGACTTAATATTGAGGCTTATTCTCTCTTTTTGCTAAGAACCCTTAGAGCATCAAGTGAAAAGCATAGGCTAGCTTCTAGGACAGAAACCAGAGGGAGAGGCTCAAATGTTCTATTCTCCCTACCAAAACAGTGTTTAGAGAGAAGCACAAACATTCCAGCCATCCATGCTCCAGTTCCAGCCACTGGGGTAAAGCCAAACTAGATCACCCAGTCCTCAGTGTAACCACCCCAGACCGGAAGTGCTAACCTCGCACAGAAAAGTGAGAAACAATAAATTGTTTTTGTTTTAAGTCACTAGCAAAGGCTGGTTGATATGCAATGAACTAATGTTTGCATAATTAAAATTCAACTATAAAATGTGATGTGTGACATAATGACTAGAGAAATTATACAAGGATGAGACCAGGATGGAAAAGCCTCAAAAGTCAATGAGGTTTGGTGATTTTTGAAGATTATTTTGCAAGGGTCTTTTTCTGTTTCATTTTAATCACAAAACTATCTGCAAATCCTGGTTACTTTAGATTCCTGCAAACATCATTTTCCATTATCTTCCATTTCATCTGTTATCCAAATAAGTAGGCTTAGAGTCAGTTGAATTATATATAAATACTTTGAGAAATGAAACTATACTCAGTATCAAGACTTTTTGATTGTTCAAATAAAGTATTTCACCTTGAAAGCTGAATATATAAGATGGTGGTTTTAGAATATGTTTATAAAATCTCTGACTCCCCCTCTTCCTTTAAAAGGTAGAAGCCATGTTCTAACTAACTAGTTCTAAATAATTAGTCTGTTTATTAGACCTCTATATGAAGTACTATATGCTTTCTGTTCAACTGAAAAATTCCAGACTTAATGATTTGTTTCTATGATTAGATGGTAGTGGAAGGGATGACAAGTGACTTCTGAAGCTAGACCATTGAAAGTATAGAATTTCTACTTGGTTCTCTCTCTCTTGGATCATTCATTCTGAAGATCAACAAACATGAGGACAATTAAGCAGTCCTATGGATAACAACAGTTAGAACTGGACATGGAACAACAGACTGGTTCCAAATAGGAAAAGGAGTATGTCAAGGCTGCATATTGTCACCCTGCTTATTTAACTTATATGCAGAGTACATCATGAGAAACACTGGGCTGAAAGAAGCACAAACTGGAATCAAGATTGCTGGGAGAAATATCAATAACCTCAGATATGCAGATGACACCGCCCTTATGGCAGAAAGTGAAGAGGAATTAGAAAGTGCAAGTGGAGAGTGAAAAAGTTGGCTTAAAGCTCAACATTCAGAAAACGAAGATCATGGCATCCGGTCCCACCACTTCATGGGAAAAAGATGGGGAAACAGTGGAAACAGTGTCAGACTTTATTTTTCTGGGCTCCAAAATCACTGCAGATGGTGACTGCAGCCATGAAATTACAAGACGCTTACTCCTTGGAAGAAAAGTTATGACCGACTTAGATAGCATATTGAAAAGCAGAGACATTACTTTGCAAACAAAGGTCCCTTTAGTCAAGGCTATGGTTTTTCCAGTGGTCATGTACGGATGTGAGAGTTGGACTGTGAAGAAAGCTGAGCGCCAAAGAATTGATGCTTTTGAACTGTAGTGTTGGAGAAGGCTCTTGAGAGTCCCTTGGACTGCAAGGAGATCCAACCAGTCCATTCTGAAGGAGATCAGCCCTGGGATTTCTTTGGAAGGAATGATGCTAAAGCTGAAACTCTAGTACTTTGGCCACCTCATGCGAAGAGTTGACTCATTGGAAAAGACTGATACTGGGAGGGATTGGGGGCAGGAGGAGAAGGGGACGACAGAGGATGAGATGGCTGGATGGCATCACAGACTCGATGGACGTGAGTCTCAGTGAACTCCGGGAGCTGGTGATGGACAGGGAGGCCTGGCGTGCTGCGATTCATGGAGTCGCAAAGAGTTGGACACGACTGAGCGACTGAACTGAACTGACTAATGGATAGGCCCACCTGCCCAGTAACTGTTTCACACCATCAACCAGCACCAAATTATCAGCCACATGAGTGAGTTACTTCGGAAGAGGATTCTCCAGCCCAAGTCCAAGGCCACATCCGAAGTCAACATCTTGACTGCAATAATGAGGTTCCCAGCTCAGCTGCTTTTGAATTTTTAACCTTGAGAAAATTCAAGATTTAAAAATAAATGACCCAATCAAAAAATGGGCCAAAGAACTAAACAGACATTTCTCCAAAGAAGACATACAGATGACTAACAAACACATGAAAAGATGCTCAACATCACTCATTATCAGAGAAATGCAAATCAGAACCACAATGAGGTACCATTTCATGCCAGTCAGAATGGCTGCAATCCGTAAGTCTACAAGCAATAAATGCTGGAGAGGGTGTTGGTGGGAATGCAAAATAGTGCAGCCACTATGAAGAACAGTGTGGAGATTCCTTAAAAAACTGGAAATAGAACTGCCTTATGACCCAGCAATCCCACTACTGGGCATACACACTGAGGAAACCAAAACTGAAAGAGACACGTGTACCCCAATGTTCATCGCAGCACTGTTTATAATAGCCAGGACATGGAAGCAATCTAGATGTCCATCAGCAGATGAATGGATAAGAAAGCTGTGGTACATATGCACAATGGAGTATTACTCAGCCATTAAAAAGAATACATTTGAATCAGTTCTAATGCGGTGGATGAAACTGGAGCCTATTAAACATTGTGAAGTAAGCCAGAAAGAAAAACACCAATACAGTATACTAATGCATATATATGGAATTTAGAAAGATGGTAACGATAACCCTGTGTACGAGACAGCAAAAGAGACACAGATGTATAGAACAGTCTTTTGGACTCTGTGGGAGAGGGAGAGGGTGGGATGATTTGGGAAAATGGCATTGAAACATGTATAATATCATATATGAAACGAATCACCAGTCCAGGTTCAATGCAGGATACAGGATGCTTGGGGCTGGTGCACTGGGATGACCCAGAGGGATCGTACGGGGAGGGAGGTAGAGGAGGTTCAGGATGGGGATCACGTGTATACCCGTGGTGGATTCATGTTGATCTACGGCAAAACCAATATAATATTGTAAAGTAATTAGCCTACAATTAAAATAAATAAATTTATATTAAAAATAAAATAAGAATTAAGCCTTAAAAAATAAAATATTTCTTGTCTTAAGCTACTTATTTTGGAATAATTTTTTTCACAGCTGTAGATAACTATTACACATAATTTAAAAAAAGGTAAAATTTACATTTGTTGTTGTTGTTTACTCACTTAGTCATGTCCAACTCTTTTGTGACACTATGGACTACAGCCCACCAGGCTCCTCTGTTCGTGGGATTTCCCAGGCACAAATAATGGAGGGGGTTGCCATTTGCTTCTCCAGGAGATCTTCCTGACCCAGGGATCAAACCCTTGTCTCCTGGATTGACAGGTGGGTGCTTTACCACTGAAGCACCAGAGAAGCCCAAAATTTACATAATATTTCTTAAAATAAAACTTATAAATAAATCCATCAAATTTTGGTACAGCAGATGCTCAAAGGAAGTTAGTTCCAACTTCTTACTTAGGAGTACAAATGTAGACCCACACATTTAAAATATTTCACATGACATAATACTATCATCTAATCAGTAGACCTTATTAAAATTATGGCAAATGTTGTGATATCTCCTTTAAAGAAGGACATTGATTCCACACTAGCTAAGTATCATATCTCTTTAATAACCTTTAATTTTCAACATTTATGAAAACTTTCTACAAAATCTTTTCAAGATTTACAAAATCTATTTGAAATTAAAAAATACTTTAATGTTCAACTATTTAAAACATTCTTAATATGCAAAAATTATACCTCTTTCAGTTCAGTTCAGTTCAGTTGCTCAGTCGTGTCCGACTCTTTGCGACCCCATGAATTGCAGCACGCCAGGCCTCCCTGTCCATCACCAACTCCTGGAGTTCACTCAAACTCACGTCCATCGAGTTGGTGATGCCATCCAGCCATCTCATCCTCTGTCGTCCCCTTCTCCTCCTGCCCACAATCCCTCCCAGCATCAGAGTCTTTTCCAGTGAGTCAACTCTTCGCATGAGGTGGCCAAAGTACTGGAGTTTCAGCTTCAGCATCATTCCTTCTGAAGAACACTCAGGGCTTGGACTGGTTGGATCTTCTTGTAGTCCAAGGGACTCTCAAGAGTCTTCTCCAACACCACAGTTCAAAAGCATCAATTCTTTGGCGCTCAGCTTTCTTCACAATCCAACTCTCACATCCGTACATGACCACTGGAAAAACCATAGCCTTGACCAGATGGAACTTTATTGGCAAAGTAATGTCTCTGCTTTTCAGTATGCTATCTAAGTCGGTCATAACTTTCCTTCCAAGGAGTAAGTGTCTTTTAATTTCATGGCTGCAGTCACCATCTGCAGTGATTTTGGAGCCCAAAAAAATAAAGTCTGACACTGTTTCCACTGTTTCCCCATCCATCTTCCATGAAGTGATGGGACCAGATGCCATGATCTTCGTTTTCTGAATGTTGAGCTTAAAAGCCAACTTTTTCACTCTCCACCTTCACTTTCATCAAGAGGCTTTTGAGTTCCTCTTCACTTTCTGCCATAAGGGTGGTGTCATCTGCATATCTGAGGTTATTGATATTTCTCCCGGCAATCTTGATTCCAGCTTGTGCTTTTTCCAGCCCAGCATTTCTCATGACGTACTCTGCATATAAGTTAAATAAGCAGGGTGACAATATACAGCCTTGATGTACTCCTTTTCCTATTTGGAAACAGTTTGTTGTTCCATGTCCAGTTCTAACTATTGCTTCCTGACCTGCATATAGGTTTCTCAAGAGGCAGGTCAGGTGGTCTGGTATTCCCATCTCTTTCAGAATTTTTCACAGTTTATTGTCTCTTAATATATATATATAAATATATATTAATATATTTATTTTGAGTTTGGACCTAAGCATACACCAATACCATCATCACAAATAAAATAATAAAAACATCTTGAACCTCCAAAATATATCTTGGGTCTTCTTGCTTTTTAAAATTTTTAGTGGTAAGAACACTTATTGTGAGATCTACCTGCTTAAACAGATTTTAAAGTGTATTGTATTGCTGTTAACTATAGGTACTATGTTGTACAGAGTTTCTTTTTGAGATGATGAAAATGTTCTACCGTTGATTGTGCTTATGGCTGTGTATCTGTGTGAATATACCCCAAACCCTTAAATCATATAGTTTAAATGGATGAATTGTATATGTCTTAGAATACAGATATTGATGTTGTTACATAAAATGTGTTAATGCCAACATGTCAGTCCTACCTAGTACCAAACCACCTCAACCCCAGAATACTTTTCTGGATAGTTTCTCCACATTTTATTGTTTATGTTTTCTTTTTGTTTACCTTCTTCAATTCAATCCTTAGATAAATACCTAGATTTATCACTTAGGATAACTAGTTTTAAAAAATGTATTAAAGGATGTATTTTTTTCAGTTCATAAACATGTGGAATACTTTCCTGCTGAGAGACAGCTTCTCTTGGGGCATTGCTGCCAAAGTCCAATAGGCTTATCATCCAGGACATAGCACTATACCTGTTATTACTTAGCTCAGCCATAAAAAGGAATGAAATTGGGTCATCCTTAGAGATATGGATGGACTTAGAGTCTATCACACAGAGTGAAATAAGTCAGAAAGAGAAAAACATATATTGTATATTAATACATAGGGCTTCTCTGGTGGCTCAAACGGTAAAGAATCTGCTTGCAATGCAGGAGACCCAGGTTTGATTCCTGGGTGGGGAAGGACCCCTGGAGAAGGAAATGGAAATCCAGTATTCTTTCCTGGAGAAGTCTATGGACAGAGAAGTCTGGTGGGCTATAGTCCACGGGGTCATAAAGAGTCAGACACAACTGAGCAACTAACACTTTCACTTTCATATTAATACATATATGCAGAATCTTGAAAAATGATATGAACCTATTTGCAGGACAGGAGTAGAGATGCAGATATAGAGAATGGACATGAGACTCCTCAGGAATGCTCTTAAGGACCACAGTGACCAAGTACCTGAAAAGAGACAGCCTGGAAGCAATTCTCTATTCAAATCATATCTCTACAACTTACCGGCTATATGAAGTGAAAGTGAAAGTTGCTCAGTCATGTCTAACTCTTTATCCCATGGACTGTACAGTCCACAGGATTCTCCAGGCCAGAATACTGGAGTGGGTAGCTGTTCCTTTCTCCAAGGGATCTTCACTACCCAGGGATTGAACCCAGGTCTGGGCAGATTCTTTTATCAACTGACCCATCAGGGAAGCCCAAGAATACTGGAGTGGGTAGCCTATCCCTTCTCTAGTGGATCTTCCTGACCAAGAAATTGACCCAGGAATCTCCTGCATTGCAGCAGATTCTTTACCAGCTGAGCTACCAGGGTAGCCCATACCAGCTGTATGAGATGGGGCATTTCAGTCTGCTCCTCTGAAACCAATTTGCTTTAATTGTAATAGGTGATAATAGTAATATCTACCTTATATGGTTATTGTGAGAATAACAATAATTCTCACAATTAATAATATTAAATATTAAATGAGAATAGTGTCTGATACATAATTAGCAGTATATGATATGATAGCTATTTTCGTTATTGTGTTCAGACATCACACATCTGGGGCACTGAGACCCCAAAACTCATTTTCCATATTCAGCCACACAACAGATGTTAAAAACTTTTGGTCTTCTTAACGTCAGGAGTATACAGCCATCTGGAATATTCGGTGGAAATGTTTTGAAAGACTTGATAAAAGCTAACCATAGTATTTTTTCAAATGAAATGATAGCTGTGAATGAATAAGAAACCATTTTCTACTACTTTTTGGGCAGTTCCAAGGTATTTAACATTTTCAGAAGAACAAATGCTTGAGATCACTTTACTTAGTTTCTTTATTTACTGAGCAAGGCCACACAATTTGACTAGGAATTAATTCTCAGCATTTTACTTTTCAGAGAAGGAAGAAAAATTTTTAAACTTTTCTCCTATATACCCACAGGCATTTGGTATTTCTTAGCACTGATTAAAAGTGAACCTAAAAGAGTGAATAATCTTATTGACATAGCATTTCAGGTGCACCAAATTAGGTGACATGGTGGTTCAGTTCAGTTCAGTTCAGTCACTTAGTCACGTCCGACTCTTTGCGACCCCATGAATCGCAGCACGCCAGGCCTCCCTGTTCATCACCAACTCCTGGAGTTTACTCAGACTCATATGCATCGAGTCGGTGATGCCATCCAGCCATCTCATCCTCTGTCGTCCCCTTCTCCTCCTGCCCCAATCCCTCCCAGCATCAGAGTCTTTTCCAATGAGTCAACTCTTCACATGAGGTAGCCAAAGTACTGGAGTTCCAGCTTTAGCATCATTCCTTCCAAAGAAATTCCAGGGCTGATCTCCTTCAGAATGGACTGGTTGGATCTCCTTGCAGTCCAAGGGACTCTCAAGAGTCTTCTCCAACATCACAGTTCAAAAGCATCAATTCTTCATCGCTCAATTTTCTTCACAGTCCAACTCTCACATCCATACATGACTACTGGAAAAACCATAGCCTTGACTAGATGGACCTTTGTTGGCAAGGTAATATCTCTGCTTTTCAATATGCTATCTAGGTTTGTCATAACTTTCCTTCCAAGGAGTAAGCGTCTTTTAATTTCATGGCTTCAATCATCATCTGCAGCGATTTTGGAGCCCAGAAAAATAAAGTCTGATACTGTTTCCACTGTTTCCCCACCTATCTGCCGGGCCCAGATGCTATGATCTTTGTTTTCTGAATGTTGAGCTTTAAGCCAACATCTTCACTCTCCTCTTTCACTTTCATCAAGAGGCGTTTTAGTTCCTCTTCACTTTCTGCCATAAGGGTGGTGTTATCTGCATATCTGAGGTCATGGATATTTCTCCTGGCAATCTTGATTCCAGCTAGTGCTTCTTCTAGCCCAGCGTTTCTCATGATGTACTCTGCGTATAAGTTAAATAACCAGGGTGACAGTATACAGCCTTGACGTACTCCTTTTGCTATTTGGAAACAGTTTGTTGTTCCATGTCCAGTTCTAACTTTTGCTTCCTGACTTGCATATAGGTTTCTCAAGAGGCAGGTCAGGTGGTCTGGTATTCCCATCTCTTTCAGAATTTTCCACAGTTTATTGTGATCCATACAGTCAAATTCTTTATGATTATATAGTGGAAGTGAGAAATAGATTTAAGGGACTAGATCTGATAGATAGAGTGGCTGATGAACTATGGTCGGAGGTTCGTGACATTGTACAGGAGACAGGAATCAAGACCATCCCCATGGAAAAGAAATGCAAAAAAGCAAAATGGCTGTCTGGAGAGGCATTTAGTTACAAATAGCTGTGAAAAGAAGAGAGGCAAAAAAGAGGGAAAGGAGAAAAGGAAAGATATAATCATCTGAATGCAGAGTCCAAAGTACACCCGTGGCAGATTCATGTTGATGTATGGCAAAACCAGTACAATATTGTAAAGTAATTAGCCTCCAATTAAAATAAATAAATAAAAGAAAATACAAAGAATAGCAGGGAGAGATAAGAAAGCTTTACTCAGCGATCAATGCAAAGAAATAGAGGAAAACAATAGAATGGGAAAGACTAGAGATGTCTTCAAGAAAATTAGAGGTACCAAGGGAACATTTCATGCAAAGATGGGCTCAATAAAGGACAGAAATGGTATGGACCTAACAGAAGCAGAAGATATGAAGAAGAGGTGGCAAGAATAAACAGAAGAACTGTACAAAAAAGATTTCACGACCCAGATAATCACGATGGTGTGATCACTGACCTAGAGCCAGATATCCTGGAATGTGAAGTCAAGTGGGCCTTAGGATGTATCACTAAGAATAAAACTAGTGGAGGTGATGGAATTCCAGTTGAGCTATTTCAAATCCTGGAAGATGATGCTCTTAAAGTTCTGCACTCGATATGCCAGCAAATTTGGAAAACTCAGCAGTGGCCACAGGACTGGTAAAGGTCAGTTTTCATTCCAATCCCAAAGAAAGGCAATGCCAAAGAATGCTCAAACTCCCGCACAATTGCACTCATCTCACACGCTAGTAAAGTAATGCTCAAAATTCTCCAAGCCAGGCTTCAGCAATACGTGAACTGTGAACTTCCAGATGTTCAAGCTGGTTTTAGAAAAGGCAGAGGAACCAGAGATCAAATTGCCAACATCCAGTGGATCATGGAAAAAGGAAGAGAGTTACAGAAAAACATCTATTTCTGCTTTATTGACTATGCCAAAGTCTTTGATTGTGTGGACATGGTGGTTAATAGTCACTAATTAGCAACTGGTCATAAATAATTCTATTCTTTTCACTGAGGAACTTATTTTGTGATATGCATTATTTGAATTTGTATTTTGTATACTGACAAATGTTACTGGTTTTAACTTATGTCAATGATTTAAAGCTAAAAAGAAAACCCTTATATTTTTAAGTGACTTAATAAAAGAAGGAAATATAGGAATGTTGTATGATGCTAGGGCTTTCCTGGTGACTCAGAGGTAAAGAATCCAGCTTCAATGCAGGAGACACAGGATATGCGGGTTCGATCTCAGGGTTGGGAAGATCCCATGAGGAGGGCGTGGCAACCCACTCCAGTATTCTTGCTTGGAGAATTGCATGGACAGAGGAAACTGTGGGGCTGTAGTCTCTAGGGTTGCAAAGAATCGGACACAACGGAAGCAACTGAGCACACACAGTATGTTGCTATGGCATGACAGAAGCCAGCTATATATTTGTATCCTCAGCGTATATTATGTGCTTAATAAGTGTTCTGTGAGTGAATATGACTAGAATTCTGCCTTACTTTCCAGCGCATCCCTGCCATGTTCCCCAGTTTCAAAAAATGCACTTTCATGGAATCTGCCAGTTTGTGTGCACATGTGGGTCAGCTGGTAAAGAATCTGCCTGCAATGCGGGAGACCTGGGTTTGATCCCTGGGTTGGGAAGATCTCCTGGAGAACGGAAAGGCTAACCACTCCAGTATTCTAGCCTGGAGAATTCCATGGACAGTCCATGGGGTTCCAAAGAGTTGGACACGACTGAGCAACTTTCACTTTCACTTACATATGTCTTGTAGTCACACTTGCCTTTGAGTATTTATTTCTTTTTATTTTAACCATTTTTGAGTAATTTGAGGTATAGGACAGTTCTGTATTGTTTTTTTCTTTGCTCTTTACCCTTTTCTTTCTCCACCCCTTGAAAGGTTCAATTTCCAATTTCAGGGAATTTTTCTGCTATATATTTTTTGTATTGTCCAGGACATAGCACAATACCTGACATTTTGGTACTAGATACAGGTTTAAAGCTGATCATAGAATTATCTTAGTGGTTCTGTGCCTTTGCAATCTGGTAAAACTATATGCATCGCTTGCATATTTTTAGCTTGGTCACTTAGTCCTCATTTTTCTCCATCTTCTTATCACTTGTTATTCCTTTTTTGTAAGAGTTGTACCTTAAACAACCCAGGGGTTAGGACTGCCAACCATCACAGAGTGGAAAATCTGCGTATAATTTTTGATTCCCCCCAACTTAATTGCTAAAAGTCTATTGTTGACTGGAAGCTTTATCAATAACATAAGCAGTCGACTAGCACATATTCTATACAAGTATTATATACTATATTCTTCCAATAAAGTAAGCTGGAGGAAAGGAAATGTTATTAAGACAATCATAATGAAGGAAATACATTTATAGTACTGTATTTATTGATATCAAAAAATTACATTGTTTATAAGATGAATTGTCTTTGTCAATATTTACATAGATATTATTGATACTGTTTTCTATGGTACAAAACTAGATATTATACATAGACGTGAAAGGTGAAAAAAATTCATACTTATTTACAGATATAATAGTTCATGCATTGATAATAAAGAATCCATATTATGATTGCTTTAAGGGAGCCTAGTGCAATCAATCGGAGAAGGCAATGGCACCTCACTTTAGTACTCTTGCCTGGAAAATCCCATGGACAGAGGAGCCTGGTAGGCTGCAGTCCATGGGGTCGCTAAGAGTCGGACACGACTGAGCAACTTCACTTTCACTTTTCACTTTCATGCATTGGAAGGAAATGGCAACCCACTCTAGTGTTCTTGCCTGGAGAATCCCAGGGACGGGGGAGCCTGGTGGGCTGCTGTCTATGGGGTTGCTCAGTGTCGGACATGACTGAAGCAACTTAGCAGCAGCAGCAGCAGTGCAATCAATACTCTTATTCCATGGTAGCCTAGACTATACACTAATAAATGAATCATTATAAATTTTTTAGCATACAATATATCAGTCATATTTATAATACAGTATTGGAAAAATTGTTACTTAAAAAAACCACTTAGCTGTAATAATAGGCTGGTGCAATAATGTAATTTTTCGAAAGTAAAATGATAAAACAGTAAATAAACTAACAGTATTAATTTTATCTTAAATATCACTCATTTTTTGCCTATGTAAAGATATATTAGTATCTGCATATAGTTTATTTATTCATGACATATTTAAGTTTTTCTTAATTTTTTCGATATTTCTAGGCTATGCAGTTCAACAATCATATGAATATGCCATGGCTTATTTTTCCATTTGTCTGCTAATAAATATTTGAGTTCTTTTCCATTTTTGGTACTGATAAATAAAGCTGCTCTGAATATTCATGTGCAAGTCTTTTCGTGGATATAGTCTTCCATTTTCCAAAATGTTTGCACCACTTTACTTACCCACCAGCAGCATATGAGTGCTCCAGTTCCTTCACACTCTTAGTAACACCTGGAATGGCCAGTCATTTTAGTCATTCTAACATGTCTGTGGTGGTATATCAGTGTGATTTTAATTTACATCTTTTCATATGCTTATTTGTCACCTCTATATCTTCTTTGATGAATTATCTTTAAAATCTTTCCCATTTTCTTATTGGGTTATTCTATTATTGTCGAGTTGTGAGAATTTTTTAAAAAACATATTTTAGATACAATATTTTTATCAGATATATTATTTGCAAATATTTTCTCCTGATTTGTGGCTTGTATTTTCATGGTACCTTTTGGAAAACGGAAGTATTAAATTTTGATGAAATCCAATCTAGCACTTTCTTTCAGATTTTATTTTTGGTGTTGTATCTAAGAAATCTTTGCTTAAATAAAATCATAAATATTTTCCCCGTATTTTTCTTTCAGATATCTTGTAGTTCTAGGGCTTACACTTGGGTCTATGATCCTTTTTGAGTTAACTTTTATGCATGACAAGAGGTATGAATTGATGTTGATTTTTTTGAATAATTGAATAATATGAATATTCAATTATTCCAGCTCCATTTATTGAGAATGCTATTATTTTTTCCACCAAACTGCTTTCTCCTCTCTGTCAAAAATCAGTTGCCTCTCTATGTGTGGATCTATCTTTCGAATTCCTATTCTCTTCCACTGATCTGTTTGTCTGTCTTGACACTATATCCAAGCTCTCTTGTTTATGCATCATATTCAAATAGAAGATATTATGCAATTTCCCCATTCATTTTGTTTTTGTTTCTTTCCCTTAACCCCTAAAACGCAAGCTCCATAAAGGATGACATTTTTGTCATTTTTGTTCTCTGCAGTTTCCTAGAATACACTGCTGTGTTCCAGAATGCTGCTTATTACACTATGGTCACTCGATACATGTTGTTAAATAAATGAATGAATGGACAGAAATGTGAGGGAAAAGGTAATTGGCTTCTGCCAAATTGAAGTGACAAGACCGCCTCCAAGGAGAATTGCTTTTTGAAAATATGAGACTGTAGCGAAGTCAGATAAGATATTGAGATTTGGGGGACTTACCTGGAAGTCCAGTGATTAAGACTCCAGGCTTCCACTGCTGGTGGTGAGGATTCAATTCTTGGTCGGGGAACTGTCCTGTATGCTGCATGGTGTGACCAAAAAAGAAAGAAAAAGATATAGAAACTTGGGAACTATTTGTATAGACAGAATTATTGGGATCTTTTCATTGTTTCAGATGACTTAACAACAGTGAGGATATCCAGATTCTGTGTGTTGAAGCTCTGGGAAAGCTGGTCCCTGGTTTCAGCCTGGCATGAAGGTAGAGCAGGTAGGATTTTCCTCTTTAAGGTGCTTGGTATATGAAACTATGTGTGTTTCTGGACCCTGCCACCTGTCCCAGTTTAAAACCCACTCTGCTAGCTTGACATCTGGCTGAGGCATGATGCCTTTCTTTTCATTTCACTCAGCCTTGATCTTCCAATTGGCCTTTGACAGCTGATTTCTGTTTCTACTTGGTTCCAGACTGTCTGCTTGGCTGACCCTGTGCTTAATGCTTGACCTCTCTGTGACTCTTAGGAACTAAAGCCTGAATCCTAGACTGACTGCTGTCCACAGTTCAGTCAGAAGATGGAAGCCTTTAGAATAAATGAATTATCGAAGAGAGGAGAATATACTAATATAAGTATAGGTCTCTGAGTCACACCTTGTGAAATGCTCAAAGTAGAGGAAAGGAAGAGAATAAAACAAGGAATACGAGACACAAGAAGGGTGGAAGAATGTAAAGGGGAATAAATATTTTCATGAAGAAGAGACAGTCAACTGAATGAAATTCTACATAAACACCATAGAGAACAGCAGTGAGTCAAGTTCTTTGGATTGTGCAAACAGAAAGCCATTGACAGCCTTTGAGTCCTGGAATTTACTCGCTGGATAATTTTGGTACTGATTTGAATGTCCTTCTTCGCCATTAAAAAATGAATGTATGTTTCCGTATGTGTAAATGTAAACTTTTCTAAGAGATGAGTTAATTCTTATTGAAGATAAGAAGTGGTTTGTATGTATGTGTGTGTGTGCACTTGTGGTATAGTGTATGTGTATTATTGATGGGTAGGGAGGAGAAGCTTTCAAGATTTTTAACTTTTTTCTTTGTTTTTATTTCCCCGTTTCCATCTCTTATAACAAATCCAAATGGTATAGCAGTAGGAGGCAGATAAAGAATTCGCCTACAGTGTAGGAGACCCAGGAGACATGGGTTCCATCCTTGGGTTGGGAAAATCCCCTAGAGGAGGAAATGGCAACCTACTCCAGTAGTCTTGCCTGGAGAATCCTATGGACAGAAGAGCCTGGTGGGTTATAGTCTGCTGCTGCTGCTGCTAAGTCACTTCAGTCATATCTGACTCTGTGCAACCCCATAGGCGGCAGCCCACCAGGCTCCTCCGTCCATGGGATTTTCCAGGCAAGAGTACTGGAGTGGGGTGCCATTGCTTTCTCCAGGGTTATAGTCTATGAGGTCTCAAAGAGTTGGGTACGACTGAGGGACACAGCACACAGAGGAGCACAGCACATGGTCTTGTTTGAGGGGTATGTGTTGGGTTAGGAAAGAATATCCTTGCTCTTAAAGAAAACAAACAAACAACCCCCTTGTTTTTTGTTTACCCATCTCTGACTCTGATTTATTGCTCTTAAAGGCTAGCAGCATTTGGAGATCTCTGTTCTACTTCATTCAATGATCTCAGCCTGTTCAGATGGTTTATATGACAGAATGGTCTCACCCAGTTTTTTAAAAGTTCAAATATGGACTTAAGAAACCGAAACTGGAAGCAAGATGTGACTAAACATATCAGAAGGACAAAGATAGTCTAGTGCTTCCACAGCAGCCAGCATTCCTTAAACATCTAAGGAAGCTTATTTCAGAAATAAATATATATATTAGTATACATTATACATTTAAATAGCTCTCATTTTGATGAAAATGTTACTGCTTAATAATGTAAGAAGATGACTTATTTAAAGTCAAAACTATTTGAAAAATTGCATCTTAGCTTTTGTAATTGAAAATGTTTTTAACCAAAAATTTAATGACCCAGTTTATAGGTTGCTTTGTAGTATGCACAAGCTCACACACATTTGAGATATAGGGTAGGAGAAGAGTACTAGTTTTGGAGACCCTGCTTGATTGCATGTCACAATTCAAGGTAAGCAGGTGGCCTAGTGAAACATAAAAGGATTGCTAAACAAAGAATTTTATTTCCTGGTTGGTGCCTGCAGGGGAGGAATTATGAAGGGAAAGCAGAAATCTGACAGCTAAAGAGGGTCCAGAGTTTTGAAATGAAGTGTTTTTATTGATTTTAAAAGGTATGCAAATTAATTACAATTTACAAACAAACCTAAGCTTTTGAAAATGATAGATTATTTTAAAATAATAATAACAGGTGAAAAAATAGTTCATTATACTTTATAAGAAATCATAGCTCTAGCTCAATAGAAGCGTGTAACTCTATTTTATCATAGATGACAGATTTCATAAAAGCTAACTGACTATACAATTTGAAAGAAAGAGTGGTATATTGCTTAGTTACATATTCTTTTGCATAAGCTTTTAATGGATAGATCAAACAGAAAAAAAAATCCTTAATTTATACTATGCCATATTCTGAAACATTTTATGTTACAATTCTAGTCTCAAATTATTTCTAAACTGGAAACACCATCTACCTCAAGCTAAATAAAATCTTAATTTTAGTGGACATTCTAAATAAATATTACCTGTTCCTTGCATTTCTGAAATTAATAGCTACTTGGAGCCATAAATGCCCACATTTGTTTTCTTATTTTCATAGATGATTTCACTAAGCAGAAGCCCTTGTTAATCCTACGTTCACATAGATAGAAGGTCAAAGTTGGTCAGTGAGCCAAGAAATACCATATCAGAGTTTCTTTCCTCTTCAATTGAAAAAGGTATAAATTGTGGAATTAGTGTATTGATTGAAGGCTACAACTTCAAGCAATCAGTTTTTCTGGCTTGACAAGATTATTTTATCCTACTTTTCTTTTATTATTATGTGTAGTATTTGAGTCATCCTTCAGGCAGATGAAGTGACAGCTTGATTTAACTCAATAAAATCCACCAGTTAGGTAACCTACTGAGCCGAACAAAAGATGAAAACGACTGCAAGGGGCAGGTGTGCCGTTAGTTTAAGCGAGCAGAGGAGTCTGAAGAAGAAGAAAATATTAACAGAAATTATGCTGTAATCAATGCATTTCTATGGAAACTTGAGAGAAAATTTGTAAAACCTTCTTGCTGGGCAATTGAGCAAGATAATGCCTTTGCTTTAAAAACAAAACAAAATAAACAAATCTTTAAAAATAGTCTATATGCATGAAAAGCAATGCCTCCATAATGGCTGTGCTTTTGTTTAATTGCTGTGAGTCAAATAATCTTTAATTTCTTGGTATATTTGAGATGAAAATGCTGCACGATGAATTTGTGGTGGTTTGGAAATTAAAACTATAATTTGTGTATCTTTCATTGAACCTTTGCTTTTTCACATCACATCCAATGGATATCTTTCATATTTTCTTGAAATCAGAGTATTTTGTAAATTAACAAATAATATCAATCTGAATTTTCCTGAGAAACCTAAATACATAAACCATAGTGGACATTTTGTTTGTAGAACTGGAAGAGTCATATTATTTTAAATGTTGACTTAATGGATCCATTTGAGTCTTGATTTAATGTCTTTAGACCTAAGGATGCTCATTGCTGTTTGATTATATGTAAAGCTTCCATTACTGACAGTGGGAATGGCTCCATTGGCAATTGGGAGCAACTTCTTCCCTGGTGACTCAGATGATAAAGAATCTGTCCGCAATGTGGGAAACCCAGGTTCTATCCCTGGGTTGGGAAGGTTCCCTAGAGAGGAAATGGCTACCTACTCCCGTATTCTTTCCTGGAGAATTTCACAAATAGAGGCGCCTGTGCTATAGTCCATAGAGGCTCAAAAGAGTCAGACAAGACTTAGTGACTAACATTTTCTAGCAGCTGAAGTTTGCTTTAAAATGAACTGTTTCATTAATACTCACTTTTTGGAACTTTGGAGACCACATTGTATTCCACATTATTTTAGTGTGTTGACTTGAAGAATACTGGGTTAGAGATCCTGGGGTGAGGTTTGTGGTTTGATTGTGGGGTGAAAGGTGGAGAGTGGTTTCATTATTATTAATATAACAAAATCTGATAAATCCTTTCATGACACTCAGGTTTCAAATTTAAAATTGATGTCATTTGGGTTTTGCAGAAAGTGTATTTTTTTTTTAACCCAGATACTTGAGGACCAATTTTTTAAATGCCCTCTATAGTTTTTCCCCCAAATAGATTTCATATTTATTTGTTATATTAATTTTTCCTATAACTTATCTTTGCTCTTCTTTAAATTTTCTCTTCTACATGATTGTCTTACCAGAAATTTACATAGTTCAGGGAGATTTCTGATGGGCAAGAGGAGTGATATTGAGGAAGCCTGATTACTAGGGGTTCCAGGTCTGCATTGACTTCACTGGCACAGCAATGGTGTTGGCAAGTTAAAACCACTGGGGGCAAACAGGGTACTGGTACTATGGAGCAGGTGTCCATTCACTGAAAGCACTGACATTACAAAGATTTATTATTTCCAAATAATTTTCATTTCCTTTGTGAACCAAGGAATTAAAAGTACCTGGAGAAACTGTGGTAACATAAAGGAAATTAAAATCTCATGCCTAAGGATGTAAACTTTTTATACCCTTAAATTTAGGAGGGGAAAAAAGGAAATATTTTGTTTAGAATCCAGACAGAATTGCCCTTTTAAAGCCAATAAAGTGAGAGATGTTTATCTTTATCAGAGACATAATTTAGAAGGTACTATCAGATGTCCAAAATACAATTCAGCTCTTATTAGTGCAAGATGTTGAAACTAATCAAGGGTAATTTTATTTTAGTAAGCCACATTTGAGAATGAATGACTTTGCAGGGAATTCATGTCTAAGGCTGACCTTTTGATCCCCCTTCCCCCACAGGTGCTGCATTTTATGTTTGTGGCCATTGTGGGAATGAAGCAATTATGGTACCCCAGTTTAATTTCAAAATTTATGTGTTATTTTATTTTATACTGAATTATACTTCACATGTTCAGTTTGATGGATTTTCAGTATTATATACACCCATATCACCATAACCCAAGCAAGATATAGAACATATCTATCAATGCTGAAAGTTTCCTCAATCTTCTTTTAATTAATTAACTCCAGACTCCTCCCTAATGTCCATAGGCAATCAATGTTTTGATTTCCAATATCAATATGTGTATATATGTAATAGAGTATGGTTGAAAAAGAAAAAAAATATATATATACATACATATGTGTGTGTATTTGTCTTTGGACTTCTTATAAATGGAATAATATAGCATGTAAATGTTCTACTTTGTATTTAGCTCCTCTTACTGAAAATAATATTTTTAAGATTCATTTACTTCAGAGTAGTACTTCATTATGTAAAAGCACCACAACTTGTTTATTCATTCTATTATAGTGTATTTGGGCTGTTTCCAATTTCTGGTTACTATGAATAAGGCAATTAAATGCAAGCCTTTTGTGGACACATGTTTTCATTTATCTTGGTAAATACTTATGAGTGAAATTGTTGGGTCATAGGTTAGACATATAATTTGTTTTCAAAATTATTTGAAAGTTTATATACATATATTAACTTTTTGCTTTTCTGTGTACAGTTCTATGAATGTCCACATGTATATAGATTTGTGTGATCACCACAGCATTCAGGATAAAGAATAGTTCCTTTGCTCCAAAAACTTCTTTGCAATGCCTACATTTTGTCAAGCACTTCCCTCTTTTCTAACCTCTGGCAACCACTGATATTCTCCATTCTTGTGGTTTTACCTTTTACAGATGTCATACAAATGTAATTATTTAGTTTATAACCTTTTGAGACTTCCCTGGTAGCTCAGATGGTAAAGCATCTGCCTACCTATATGCAGGTCAGGAAGCAACAGTTAGAACGGGACATGGAACAACAGACTGGTTCCAAATAGGAAAAGGAGTACGTCAAGGCTGTATACTGTCAGCCTGCTTATTTAACTTATATGCAGAGTACATCATGAGAAACGCTGGGCTGGAAGAAGCACAAGCTGGAATCAAGATTGCCGGGAGAAATATCCATAACCTCAGATATGCAGAAAGTGAAGAGAAACTAAAAAGCCTCTTGATGAAAGTGAAAGAGGAGAGTGAAAAAGTTGGCTTAAAGCTCAACATTCAGAAAACGAAGATCATGGCATCCAGTCCCATCACTTCATGGCAAATAGATGGGGAAATAGTGTCTGATTTTATTTTTTGGGGACTCCAAAATCACTGCAGATGTTGATTGCAGCCATGAAATTAAAAGATGCTTACTCGTTGGAAGGAAAGTAATGACCAACCTAGATAGCATATTCAAAAGCAGAGACATTACTTTGCCAACAAAGGTCCGTCTAGTCAAGGCTATAGTTTTTCCAGTGGTCATGTATGGATGTGAGAGTTGGACTGTGAAGAAAGCTGAGCGCCGAAGAATTGATGCTTTTGAACTGTGGTGTTGGAGAAGACTCTTGAGAGTCCCATGGACTGCAAAGAGGTCCAATCAGTCCATTCTAAAGGAGATCAGTCCTGGGTATTCATTGCAAGGACTGATGCTAAAGCTGAAACTCCAATACTTTGGCCACCTCATGTGAAGAGTTGACTCATTGGAAAAGACTGATGCTGGGAGGGATTGGGGGCAGGAGGAGAAGGGGATGCCAGAGGATGAGATGACTCAATGGACATGAGTTTGAGTGAACTCCAGGAGTTGGTGATGGACAGGGAGGCCTGGTATGCTGCAAATCATGTGGTCGCAGAGTCGGACACGACTGAGCGACTGAACTGAACTGAACAGAACAATGCAGGAGACCTGAGTTCAATCACTGGGTTGGGAAGATCTGGAGAAGGAAATGGCAACCTGCTGCAGTATTCTTGCCTGGAAAATCCCATAGATGGAGGAGCCTAGTAGGTTACAGTCCACGGGGTCTCAAAGAGTTGGACACGACTTCACTTTCACTTTCATAACCTTTTGAGACTGGCTTCTTTCACTCAGCATACTGCTTTTGAGATTTATCCATGTTGTGTGCAACTATAAATATTCCTCTTTATTGCTTAATAGTACTTCAGTCTACAGCTGTAACATCATTGTATGGCTGTACCAGTTAGTTTTTCACTCATACTTTGAAAGACATTTTAACTGTCTTAGGATAATATTAACAGAGTTGCTATAAATATTCAGGTACAGGTTTTTGTGTGAGCGCAAGTTTTCATTTTTTTAATGTTAGTCTTTTATCCTCCTATGAACTTGCTAAACTTACTTAGTAGTTATAGGAATTTATTTTTCATTTCTTGGAGTTTTTGCATAGATAATCATGTTATCAACCAATAGGAGTAGTTTTATTTCTTTTTTTTTCTGAACTATATTCATTTTATCTTACTGCACCGGCTAGAATTTCTAATAAAAAGTTGGACAGGAGTGATGAGAATGATATTCTTACCCTATGCCTGATTTTAAGGTTAAAGCAATTATTCTTAACCATTACAAATAATTTTTGTGATGTCTTGTTTTATTTTTGTTTTAAAATTTCTTTCATAAGGCTAAAGAAATATAATTCTATTCCTCATTTGTTGAGAGTTTTTTAGAAATCATGAATAGATGTTAAATTTTGTCAGATTTTTCTCTGCACTGGTTTATATAATTGCATAGTTTATTTTCTTTAATCTGTTAATATAATGGCTTATAAAAATTGATATTCAGTATTGAACTAACCTTGCATTCTTGTGATAAAAGCCACTTGGTCATGATGAAGTATTTTTTAAATTTATTGCTGGATTTGATATGTTTATATTTTGTTGGTAACTTTTGTAGATAAATATCCATAAGGATTATTGGCTAGTATTTAAGTTTCCTTTTCTATTCTGGTCTATTTTGTTGGTAATGTTGGCTACATATAATGAGTTGGGATGCAATCTATCCTCTTCTATTTTGCTGGCAAAATTGTTTAGAATTTTTTCTTTAGATGTTTGGTAGAAATCAACGGTGAAAACCATTTGCTTTGGAAACAATTCTTTTGCAAGTTTGTTCTTACAGCATGGTTTTCATAGCTGATCTAAAATTTTGCTTTGTTAATTCCAAAATTGATGTCATCTTAAGTTTGGCATGTATTGATTATCTTAAATGTGAGAAGTTAAAAATTTTCAGTTTTATCTTTCAGGTTATTTTGGATTGTATCTTTGTATCTTTATATTTTAATATTATGTTATATGACTCTGTTTTTGTTCAGTCATCCAGTCATGTCCGACTCTTTTGCGATCCCATGGGATGCAGCATACCAGGCCTCCCTGCCTATAGGACTCTAGGTCTTACTTACTCCTATGGAGAATGTCACTTGTTTTTGTTTGTTTTAGGCCAGTCAGATCTATGCTTGCTCAGCTTGGTGGTGAACCAGGAGTTCATACACAACTTTATGGAATCACTTTCTTGAACTTCCAACTCTGTGATTTCTCTAACACATTTCTCTTCTTCAGCTGGAAATCTTAGGTTTTAGTTTCCCTGTTTTCACACGCATCTGGTGTGATTATGTCTGTTTCTGGGGCTAAGCAGTAAGGAGACAGAGAAGAGAAAATGGTACAGGAGTGGAGAAGTTGGAGGGAGAGAAAGAAGCATAACAGGATTCCCCCCATACCCTTGAAAGAACACTTTCTCTGGTCAGTGAGAAAGATTCTCCCCCTTAGACTTTAGACACCTGCCCAACTATTGCTGTCATCAACACCACTACAGCTACAGGATTTCCTGGCGACTAGAGGAAGGGAGAATTGCAAAAACAAATGAAAAACCCCATGATATTCCCCACGCTGTCTCTGACCCATTGAAGCCTCCTTTCCTACAGTGTGTGCCAGAATATGTATTGTCTCTTGGCACATTTTCTGTTCATATTTAGCACACAGGTTCAGATTTGATGATGTTTCTAAGTCCAGAATATGGGATACTGGTGGAAAAATCTATGTTAAATTCACTACCAGTTCAATGGCATTCAGGTTCTATTAATAGTTTCCTTCCCTTATTCCCTCAACTGTTTACTGTTTAGAGTCCTCAGGTGACTGCTCCATGTATTCTATCTGCTGTTTTTAGTTATAGTCAGTGGGCGAGAAACAGTGGAGGTGTTTACTCCTCCTTGACTGGAACTGGAACTTGCTAACAAGTTCATAGAAGTAGTTTCAGTAAAATACTGTAAAAACTGGAAATTGCTCTAAAACTCTTCAGTTTGTAAAACAAAGTGAGGGAGGGGCTGAGGCAGAGCAGGGTCATTTTCCTAGTGGTTATCCATGAGTGGGCAGGGTACCTGGGAAGGTATACCAGGGGATAGTTTCACTGAAATATTGTGAGATTGGCCTAGGTTTAACATGACTAAAAACCCACCAAACACTTCTGCAATGTAACTGAAAACATCTTATACATGGACCAGTTTTATATGGGTGGTCTAGTTTATATGAGTTGTCCAACATTTGATATTGTCATCTGTTTTGATTTTAGCCTTCCTGGTGGAAGTGTCTCCTCAACAAAATTTTAATTTCATTGATACTGGCGAGCAGAGGCTGCGTGGCACTGGCATGGAGAGTGGCTGAGACGAGACACACCACATCCAAGGTCAGGAGCAGCGGCCGAAAGGAGATACCCCACATCAAAAGTAAGGATCAGTGGCTGCGCTTTGCTGGAGCAACCATGAAGAGATACCCCACGTCCAAGGTAAGAGAAACCCCAGTAAGACAGTAGGCGCTGAGAGAGGGCATCAAGGGCAGATGGACTGAAACCACAATCACAGAAAACTAGCCAATCTGATCACAGGGACCACAGCCTTGTCTAACGGGATGAAACTAAGCATGCTGTGTAGGGCCGTACAAGATGGATGGGTCATGGTGGAGAGGTCTGACACGATGTGGTCCACTGGAGAAGGGAATGGCAAACCACTCCAGTATTCTTGCCTTGAGAACCCCATGAACAATATAAAAAGGCAAAAACTTAGGACACTGAAAGAGGAACTCCCCAGGTCAGTAGGGGCCCAATATGCTACTGGAGATCAGTGGAGAAATAACTCCAGAAAGAATGAAGGGATGGAGCCAAAGCAAAAACAACATTCAGTTGTGGATGTGACTGGTGATAGAAGCAAGGTCCAATGTTGTAAAGAGCAATATTGCGTAGGAACCTGGAATGCTAGGTCCAGGAATCAAGGCCAATTGGAAGTGGTCAAACAGGAGATGGCAAAGGTGAATGTCGACATTCTAGGAATCAGCGAAGTAAAATGGACTGGAATGGGTGAATTTAACTCAGATGACCATTATATCTACTACTGTGGGCAGGAATCCCTTAGAAGAAATAGCGTAGCCATCATAGTCAACAAAAGAGTCCAAAATGCAGAACTTGGATGCAATCTCAAAAACTACAGAATGATCTCTGTTCATTTCCAAGGCAAACTATTCAATATCATGGTAATCCAAGTCTATGCCCCAACCAGTAACACTGAAGAAGCTGAAGTTGAACGGGTCTATGAAAACCTACAAGACCTTTTAGAACTAACACCCAAAAAAGATATCCTTTTCATTATAGGGGACTGGAATGCAAAAGTAGGAAGTCAAGAAACACCTGGAGTAACAGGCAAATTTGGCCGAGGAGTACAGAATGAAGCAGGGCAAAGACTAATAGAGTTTTGCCAAGAAAATGCACTGGTCATAGCAAACACCCTCTTCCAACAACACAAGAGAAGACTCTACACATGGACATCACCAGATGGTCAACACTGAAATCAGATTGATTATATTCTTTGCAGCCAAAGATGGAGAAGCTCCATACAGTCAGCAAAAACAAGACCAGGAGCTGACTGTGGCTCAGATCATGAACTCCTTATTGCCAAATTCAGACTTAAATTGAAGAAAGTTGGGAAAACCACTAGATCATTCAGGTATGACCTAAATCACATCCCTTATGATTATACAATGGAAGTGAGAAACAGATTTAAGGGACTAGATCTGATAGACAGAGTGCCTGATGAATTATGAATGGAGGTTGGTGACATTGTACAAGAGATAGGGATCAAGACCATCCCCAAGAAAAAGAAATGCAAAAAAGCAAAATGACTGTGTGAGGAGGCCTTACAAATAGCTGTGAAAAGAAGAGAAGCAAAAAGCGAAGTAGAAAAAGAAAGATATACCCATTTGAATGCAGAGTTCTAAAGAATAGAAAGGAGAAGTAAGAAAGCCTTCCTCAGCGATCAGTGCAAAGAAATGGAGGAAAATAATAGAATGGGAAAGACTAGAGATCTCTTCAAGAAAATTAGAGATACCAAGGGAACATTTCATGCAAAGATGGGCTCAATAAAGGACAGAAATGGTATGGACCTAACAGAAGCAGAAGGTACTAAGAAGAGGTGGCAAAAATACATAGAAGAATTGTACAAAAAAGATCTTCATGACCCAGATAATCATGATGGTGTGATCACTGACCTAGAGCCAGACATCCTGGAATGTGAAGTCAAGTGTGCCTTAGGAAGCATCACTATGAACAAAGCTAGTGGAGGTGGTGGAATTCCAGTGGAGCTATTTCCAGCTAAATCCTGGAAGATGATGCTGGAAAATGCTGCACTCAATATGCCAGCAAATTTGGAAAACTCAGCAGTGGCCACAGGAACCGAAAATGTCAGTATTCATTCCAATCCCAAAGAAAGGCAATGCCAAAGAATGCTCAAACTACCACACAATTGCACTTGTCTCACACGCTAGTAAATTAATGCTTAAAATTCTCCAAGCCAGGCTTCAGTAATATATGAACTGTGAACTTCCAGATGTTCAAGCTGGTTTTAGAAAAGACAGAGGAACCAGAGATCAAGTTGCCAACATCTGCTGGATCATAGAAGAAACAAAAGAGTTCCAGGAAAAAAACATCTATTTCTGCTTTATTGACTATGCCAAAGCCTTTGACTGTGTTGATCACAATAAACTGGAAAATTCTGAAAGAGGTGGGAATACCAGACCACCTGACCTGCTCTTGAGAAATCTGTATGCAGGTCAGAAAGCAACAGTTAGAACTGAACATGGAACAACAGACTGGTTCCAAACAGAAAAGGAGTACGTCAAGCCTGTATATTGTTACCGTGCTTATTTAACTTATATGCAGAGTACATCATGAGAAATGCTGGGCTGGATGAAGCACAAGCTGGAATCAAGATTGCCGGGAGAAATATCAATAACCTCAGATATGCAGATGACACCACCCTTATGGCAGAAAGTGAAAAAGAACTAAAAAGCCTCTTGATGAAAGTGAAAGAAGAGAGTGAAAAAGTTGGCTTAAACTCAACATTCAGAAAACTAAGATCATGGCATCTGGTCCCATCACTTCATGAGAAATAGATGGGGAAACAGTGGAAACAGTGGCGGATTTTATCTTTTGGGGCTCCAAAATCACTGCAGATGGTGATTGCAGCCATGAAATTAAAAGATGCTTACTCCTTCAAAGGAAAGTTTTGACCAACCTAGACAGCATATTAAAAAGCAGAGATATTACTTTGTCAACAAAGGTCTGTCTAGTCAAAGGTGTGGTTTTTCCAATAGTCATGTATGGATGTGAGAGTTGGACTATAAAGAAAGCTGAGCACCGAAGAATTGATGCTTTTGAACTGTGGTGTTGGAGAAGACTCTTGAGAGTCCCTTGGACTGCAAGGAGATCCAACCAGTCCATTCTAAAGGAGATCAGTCCTGGGTATTCCCTGGAAGGACTGATGTTGAAGCTGAAACTCCAGTACTTTGGCCATCTCTTTCAAAAAGCTAACTCATTTGACCCTGATGAAAAGACCCTGGTGCTGGGAAAGATTGAGGGCAGGAGGAGAAGGGGACTACAGATGATAAGATGGTTGGATGGCATCACCGACTCAAGGGCATTAGTTTGGGTAAACTCCGGGAATTGGTGATGCACAGGGAGGACTGGTGTGCTGCAGTCCATGGACTGCAGAGTCGGACATGACTGAGCAACTGAACCGAACTGAACTGAATGATTTTGAACACTTTTTCAAGTGCTTATTGGCTATCCATATGTCTACTTTTGTGATGTTTTTATTTGGGAGGTGTTGATAAAGTTTATAAATTTTATTAAATTTGCTGCAGATGATGTAATCATGGAAGATCTTGATAAAACCAGAATGTGTGTTGCGTGTGTTGTGTCCAACTCTTTGTGACCCCATGGACTATAGCCTGCCAGTCTCCTCTACCTATGGGATTCTCCAGACAAGAATACTGCAGTGGGTTGCCACGCCTTTCTCAAGGGGACCTTTCTGACTCAGGGATTGAATCTGTGTCTCTTATCTCTTGCATTGGCAAGCGGGTTCTTTACCCCTAGCATCACCGGGGAAACCCTAAAGACAGAATCAGATCAGATCAGTCGCTCAGTCATGTCCGACTCTTTGTGACCCCATGAATCACAACACGCCAGGCTTCCCTGTCCATCACCAACTTCTGGAGTTCACTCAGACTCACGTCCATCGAGTTAGTGATGCCATCCAGCCATCTCATCCTCTGTCGTCCCCTTCTCCTCCTGCCCACAATCCCTCCCAGCATCAGGGTCTTTTCCAATGAGTCAACTCTTCACATGAGGTGGCCAAAGTACTAGAGTTTCAGCTTTAGCATCATTCCTTCCGAAGAAATCCCAGGGCTGATCTCCTTTAGAATGGATGGTTGGATCTCCTTGCAGTCCAAGGGACTCTCAAGAGTCTTCTCCAACACCACAGCTCAAAAGCATCAATTCTTCGGCACTCAGTCTTCTTCACAGTCCAACTCTCACATCCAACATGACCACAGGAAAAACCATAGCCTTGACTAGACGGACCTTTGTTGGCAAAGTAATGTCTCTGCTTTTGAATATGCTATTTAGATTGGTCATAACTTTCCTTCCAAGGAGTAAGCGTCTTTTAATTTCATGGCTGCAGTCACCATCTGCAGAGATTTTGGAGCCCAGAAAAATAAAGTCTGACACTGTTTCCACTGTTTCCCCATCTATTTGCCATGAAGTGATGGGACCGGATGCTATGATCTTCGTTTTCTGAATGTTGAACTTTAAGCCAACTTTTTCACTCTCCACTTTCACCTTCATCAAGAGGCTTTTTAGTTCCTCTTCACTTTCTGCCATAAGGGTGGTGTCATCTTCATATCTGAGGTTATTGATATTTCTCCCAGCAATCTTGATTCCAGCTTGTTTTTCTTCCAGCCCAGCGTTTCTCATGATGTACTCTGCATATAAGTTAAATAACCAGGGTGACAATATACAGCTTTGACGTACTCCTTTTCCTATTTGGAACCAGTCTGTTGTTCCATGTCCAGTTCGAACTGTTGCTTCCTGACTTGCATACCAATTTCTCAAGAGGCAGGTCAGGTGGTCTGGTATTCCCATCTCTTTCAGAATTTTCCACAGCTTATTGTAATCCACACAGTCAAAGGCTTTGGCATAGTCAATAAAGCAGAAATAGATGTTTTTCTGGAATTCTCTTGCTTTTTCCATGATCCAGCGGATGTTGGCAATTTGATCTCTAATTCCTCTGCCTTTTCTAAAACCAGCTTGAACATCAGGAAGTTCATGGTTCACATATTGCTGAAGCCTGGCTTGGAGAATTTTGAGCATTACTTTACTAGCGTGTGAGATGAGTGCAATTGTGCGGGAGTTTGAGCATTCTTTGGCATTGCATTTTCTTTGGGATTGGAATGATAACTGACCTTTTCCAGTCCTGTGGCCACTGCTGAGCTTTCCAAATTTGCTGGCATATTGCGTGCAGCACTTTCGCAGCATCATCTTTCAGGATTTGGAATAGCTCCACTGGAATTCTATCACCTCCACTAGCTTTGTTCGTAGTGATGCTTTCTAAGGCCCACTTGACTTCACATTCCAGGATTCTGGCTCTAGGTCAGTGATCACACCATCATGATTATCTTGGTCATGAAGATCTTTTTTGTACAGTTCTTATGTGTATTCTTGCCACCTCTTCTTAATATCTTCTGCTTCTGTTTGGTCCATACCATTTCTGTCCTTTATCGAGCCCATCTTTGCATGAAATGTTCCTTTGGTATCTCTAATTTTCTTGGAGAGATCTCTAGTCTTTCCCATTCTGTTATTTTCCTCTATTTCTTTGCATTGATCGCTGAAGAAGGCTTTATTATTTCTTCTTGCTATTCTTTGGAACTCTGTATTTAGATGCTTATATCTTTCCTTTTCACCTTTGCTTTTCGCTTCTCTTCTTTTCACAGCTATTTGTAAGGCCAGATGGTCAAAACGAAATCAGATTGATTATATTCTTTGCAGCCAAAGATGGAGAAGCTCTATACAGTCAGCAAAAACAAGACCACGAGCTGACTGTGGCTTAAACCATGAACTCCTTATTGCCAAATTCAGACTTAAATTGAAGAAAGTAGGGAAAACCACTAGACCATTCAGGTATGACCTAAATCAAATCCCTTATGATTATACAGTGGAAGTGAGAAATAGATTTAAGGGCCTAGATCTGATAGATAGAGTGCCTGATGAGCTATGGAATGAGGTTCGTGACATTATACAGGAGACAGGGATCAAGACCATCCCCATGGAAAAGAAATGCAAAGACAGAATAGATGTGCTTTAGTAAAAGAGCAAGAATAGACATTAGAAAGAGGCTATGAGAGAGCCTTTATGGCAGTGGTTAAGCCATGTGGTCTTTGGAAAGTTACTTAAACATTTTGTGCCTTAGTTCCCTCTTTGTAAAATGAGAACAACAATAGTACCAATTTCATGGAGCTGTTTTATAAGAATTTAAAAATACAGTATTATGAAAGTGTTTGGTCCATTTTGAATGTGTTGTAAGTATTGCAAAGTAAATAATATATATAGAGAAGTAGGATTAATTTTTAAATTTTCTCCTTCCAATGATTATGAACTATTCTTTGTGTTCATTCATAACTTGTATGACTACTGAGTGATTGCAGAAATAGAGTTTTTCTCATATTCTCTCTCTCTCTATATATATATGAGAATTAGCAGCAGATTCTCCATTAACACATAGTTTCCTGCTAGAAGATATTCCTTTTCTTTTCTTTTTTTTTAAATGAAGATACTCTTTTAAGAGTCATCATAAAGTGCATCTTATTGCTCTGTTGAATCTGTTTTTTTTCAGTGAGACTCTGTCTTTCATCCTCCAGATATACTAAGCATACTTGAAAGCCAGCAAATGGTTAACTAAATTTACATCCATTTTTTACTGATGATAGAGATTTGTCCAAGAAATACTTTGATAGATTTTGAACCAAGTTGCTTAAACACTACTTTTTAAAAAGAAAAATCTGTATATCTTAAGGTATTTACTTTGAAAATTGTGTTAATGTTTCACTTTATTTCCAGTTTACAAAATCGAGCAGACTTATGGTAAAGAACCCACCTGCCAATGCAGGAGATTTAGATTCATTCTCTGGGTCAGGAAGATCCCCTGGAGAAGGGTATGGCAACCCACTACAGTATTCCTGCCTGTAGAACCCCATGACAGAGGAGCCTGGTAGTCTGCAGTCCATAAGTCACATAGAATTGGACATTACTGAAGTGATTTAGCACACAAGTAAGCATAAAATAAGGAAGGGCAGCCCTTTCATAGACCGTCATAGTTAGGCATTAGTTTAACAGAAAAAAAAAAGAATGAAATTAAGCAAAGTACTATAAAGGAAGACATTGGTGTGGATAAGAGAGCATGGTAATAGAAAAAGAAAGATGTGAATGTGTTCCTTTAGTTTTTAATATGTGAAATCAGTGTTTTTAATATGAAACATCAAAATAAGTGAAGCAGGCCAATACACATCTGAGATTTAACATAGGCATTAAATGGCCTGCAGAAGTTAACAAGATAGAAAACACATTCTGGTATGTGTCTGGGGGGTTGGAACATACAAAGAGTAGATATCAGAGTGCATGTGGAAGAGATGATAAGTGCCAAACTAAAACATTCCCATGTTTGTAGTCATGAACAAGATATCACATGTGTGAAACACAAAGAAAAAAGAATTGGACAATTTAAAGAAAGAAGGAATTATTATTTAATTTTGTCGTATTGCCCTCTGTTATTTTAACTCTAGCCAACATTGTTTGCAAAGTAGTGTAAGTGACGAAAAAAATCCAAGGAATAGAAATTACATGTTCATCACATACCAAAGCATGATATTCACAATAATCAGAAATTGCAAAATTTATGAAGCAGTAATGAACAGAAGATTAAAGCCCTAGGAACTTTATTTAAAACATTTCTACTTACATAATTACAGGTGATAAAGCTTGTCATCTGCTTATATTTTTCTTCCCAATTTATAAATTATAAAAAATTATAAATTCGATGAAAAATTCATAAAATGTTTGCAAACATTCACATCTTGTATTTTGGTTAGATCCGTTCTTTTCATAAAAGAGAACTTCCACTAAAAAAATATTATATAAAAAAAAATGAAGAGGTTCAAACAGGATTGTACTTTTCCCTTTCATCTGGTTTTCTTTTGTTATTGTTGTTCAGTTGCTCAGTCATGTCCATGGACTACAGCATGCCAGGCTTCCCTGTCCTTCACCATCTCTTGGAGTTTGCTCAAGAGTTGTCCATTGAATTGGTGATGCCATCCAACCATCTCATCCTCCGTTGTCCCCTTCCCCTCCTACTTTCAGCATTTCCCAGCATCAGGATCTTTTCCAATGAGTTGGCTCTTTGCATCAGGTGGCCAAAGTATTACAGCTTCAGCATCAGTCGTTCCAGTGAATATTCAGGGTCGATTTCCTTTAGGATTGACTGGTTTGATCTTCTTGCAGTACAAGTTGTAATGGGGTAATCTGAGTAAGTACTATAGCAAAATGTTAATTGTTAAATTTTAATTGTTCTTCCTTAATTCCTTTATACATTTTCCTCTATTGAGTACCAATCTTGTGACATGTACTATTTGCATCTGATAGAAAACCATTCGCGAGTTGAAGTCATATGACTTGTGAGAGGAGTCACATGATCTACTGTTTTAAAAAGATCACTTTAGCTGCTGTATTGGTCATAGACTGTGTGTTTGCATATGTGTGTGGAGAGGGAGTGGTAAGGGCGAAAAGACGGAGCCACGATACAAGTCTACTGTAATTCATTTGTTGACAAAATATCAGTTCAGTTCAGTTGCTCGGTCATGTCCAATTCTTTGTGACACCATGGACTGTAGCATGCAAGGCCTCCATGTCCATCACCAACTCCTGGAGTTTACTCAAACTCATGTCCATTGAGTCAGTGATACCATCCAACCATCTCATCCTCTGTTGTCCTCTTCTGCCTACACCTTCAATCTTTCCCAGCATCAGGGTCTTTTCAAATGAGTTATATGAAAAATATGGGACATATGATATACGACAAAATATGGGACCAGGTTATTAACAAAGGAGGTGGTAAGAAGTAATTGGATTCTCAATATATATCATATGCTGATTATATGGAATTTACTGATGGATTGTATATGAATTTGAGAGAGAGAGAAAGGACTTAAACTTGTTTTCTATGGGTTTGAGGAATTTGGAAAAAGGGAATTCCATTAAGATAAGGAAGACTACAAGGAGATTAGGTCTTAGGCATAATATGTTTGAGATGCTTCTTGGACAAGTAAACGGTGATGTCAACTAGATAGTTTGATTTATAAGTTTGAATTTCAAGGAAAAAAAATCTAGCTTAAAGTTATCTATTTTGGAAATAACATATACTGGATAAGATTATTTTGGGAGTGTGTGTAGCTAACAAGGAGAATATTTAGTGGTTAAGGATGAGGAAAAGAGGTAGGGAAGACTGAAAAGTAAGCCCAGAAAGATAAGAGAAAAACCGAGTCTATGCTATTTCTAAAGCCAACTGAAGAAGTATTGGAAGAAGGAATATGTGCTTTAATAGAAGCTGTTGCTGCCCCATTCACATCATTTGGACCTTCCTATTCTAAATGTTCCTGCCAACTTGTAGCTATTGGTAACAACATCTCCATATCTAAGAATTATTTCCAAAACAAAGGAAAATTAACTCTGTGCAAGCAGGAGCCAGAAATGATGGGTAATTAATACAATCCTCTTACTCAGATGCCCTTAATCAATGACTAGAGGGAGCCAGTGTATAAATATTCCAGCTCTAAATTGATAAGTGGAAATAATGTTTATGTGAATGTTTGTAATGTTTCTATGAGTTTCCTCAATAAAATAAATTTCATTGGTAGCTGTTTAAATAATTACCCTTCATTGACTGGATTTCCTTTCCTGTACCACTTTCCACTAACCTATTAGTGTTCCTTGAAATTTCTAAATAAATACTTTCATTTGAACCCTTGTCTCAGGGTCTGCATCAGGAAAAATCCAAACTATTGTTGCTGAAAAGTTAAGGAAGATAACAGTATTTGATCCTTGGAGTTAGAATTATTGGCCTTGAGAATAGGTCCAAAGTTTTAGGTTCAAAGTTTTAGTAGATTACCTTCAACAAAGAAAGGAAGGAAATGAAGTGGGAATATCAATTATACTCTACTATTTAAGGGAGTTTTATAGTGAAGGGAAACAGAAAGGTAGTTGGAAAGGAATATAGAATCAAGAGAGTTTCTTGTTTTATTTTAACCTGATAAGAATTATAGCATGTTTGTGTTGATGGGACTGATCCAGTAGGCAGTGTAAAATAATGATGTATGAAAAAGAAGAGGTAATTTCTGCAATAATACACAACTAATCTAGAAGGGCAGAGAATGAGGAGACAAGTTGGCAGGAACATGGACAGTTATCTATGGAAACCAAAGTAAAAATAGCACAAGGACTTGTTTGGGTAAGTGAGTAGATGTGGTAGGAGTTTGTGAAATTCCTTTTCTGATTACTGTTTTGCTGAAAGTTTTACATTTGTTTTAGGGTCAAAGGATTCATTAACAAAAGAAACCCCTTGTTACACACAAATAAATAATTTCAATTTTTATATAAGATTATTTGACTTCATTTCAATATACAGTCATTAAAGTGAAAGTGAAAAAAGTGAAGTCACTCAGTCGTGTCTGACTCTTTGTGACTCCGTAGACTGTAGCCTACCAGGATAATCTGCCCATAGGATTTTCCAGGCAAGAGTACTGGTGTGGGTTGTCATTAACAACAGACAGAAGTAACAGTGTATACATCACTGCATTGAATTGACAACCTACATCCAGATTTGAATAGCTGTGGAAAGTCCTATGTTAACTGCAATCTTGAATCCTAGCTGGGAAAGGGTCCCAGGTGATGCTTCTACCCTACGGGAGAGATTTGAACTGTAGTTTTGTGAGCTCCTGTCCATCTAGTCAAGGCTATGGTTTTTCCAGTAGTCATGTATAGATGTGAGAGTTGGACTGTGAAGAAGGCTGAGCGCCGAAGAATTGATGCTTTTGAACTGTGGTGTTGGAGAAGACTCTTGAGAGTCCCTTGGACTGCAAGGAGATCCAACCAGTCCATTCTAAAGGAGATCAGTCCTGGGTGTTCTTTGGAAGGAATGATGCTAAAGCTGAAACTCCAGTACTTTGGCCACCTCATGAGAAGCATTGACTCATTGGAAAAGACTCTGATGCTGGGAGGGATTGGGGTCAGGAGGAGAAGGGGACGACAGAGGATGAGATGTCTGGATGGCATCATTGATTTGATGGACATGACTTTGAGTGAACTCTGGGAGTTGGTGATGAACAGGGAGGCCTGGCATGCTGCAATTCATGGGGTCACAAAGAGTCGGATATGACCGAGCGACTGAACTGAAGTTAACTGAATTGAGCTCCTGTTTATAATCCTGGGCCATAAACTGATATTATCATTGGTTTGCACACAAAAATGCAGATCTGGTTTTGCTTTAACTTTTGCAATGCTGTTTGTTTCACCTTGTGAGTCACAAGACTTCTTAAACCCTAAGGGGCTGGCCAGGCCCTCAAGGGCTTATGAGATTCCAAGACCCACTCCCTTTCTTATCTGAAGTGCCACTTGACTTGCTGATAACAATTGATGTGCTTTCAGGTAGGCATATAGTCCAGGCAGGGTCCAGGCAAGGTCAGAATTTGATCAGAGGCTTTCTCCCCTACCTCTGAAGCCTGAGCAGGACTATCTCCATTTTGATTTCCCTAACAGTTACTTCTGTTTTCATTTACTAATTGTGAGATAGGAGAGGAGGTGTAATAGTTAGAGGAAGATGGAGAAAGTAGAAAATAGATAGCAAGAAAAATGAATTGATTAAGGTAATAAAATAGCTCTTTTATTTTTAAACTTGAAGTCTGTTTAAGTTTTGTGCTTATGAAGTGAAAGAGAAACCAATGTATATGGTTCTGTGTGCTTTTTTTTTTTTCACTTTCTGTCACTTATATTCAACTGCAAAGTAATAGGCACAAAGCAGATGGAGAATTACATTTATCTAGGCTTGACATGCCAAAGCCTTTGACTGTGTGGACCACAATAAACTGCGGAAAATTCTGAAAGAGATGGGAATACCAGACCACCTGACCTGCCTCTTGAGAAATCTGTATTCAGGTCAGGAAGCAACAGTTCGAACTGGACATGGAACAACAGACTGGTTCCAAATAGGAAAAGGAGTACCTCAAAGCTGTATACTGTCACCCTGCTTATTTAACTTATATGCAGAGTACATCATGAGAAACGTTGGGCTGGAAGAAGCAAAAGCTGGAATCAAGATTTCAGGGAGAAATATCAATAACTTCAGATATGCAGATGACACCACCTTTATGGCAGAAAGTGAAGAGGAACTCAAAAGCCTCTTGATGAAAGTGAAAGAGGAGAGTGAAAAAGTTGCCTTAAAGCACAACATTCAGAAAACAAAGATCATGGCATCTGGTCCCATCACTTCATGGGAAATTGATGGGGAAACAGTGGAAACAGTGTCAGACTTTATTTTTTTGGGCTCCAAAATCACTGCAGATGGTGACTGCAGCCATGAAATTAAAAGACGCTTACTCCTTGGAAGGAAAGTTATGACCAATCTAGATAGCATACTGAAAAGCAGAGACATTACTTTGCCAACAAAGGTCCGTCTAGTCAAGGCTATGGTTTTTCCAGTGGTCATGTACAGATGTGAGAGTTGGACTGTGAAGGAAGCTGAGCACCGAAGAATTGATGCTTTTGAACTGTGGTGTTGGAGAAGACTCTTGAGGGTCCCTTGGACTGTTAGGAGATCCAACCAGTCCATCCTAAAGGAGTTCAGTCCTGGGTATTCATTGGAAGGACTGAAATTCCAATACTTTGGCCACCTCATACGAAGAGTGGACTCACTGGAAAAGACACTGATGCTGGGAGGGATTGGGGTCAGGAGGAGAAGAGGACGACAGAGGATGAGATGGCTGGATGGCGTCACCAACTAGATGGACATGAGTTTGAGTGAACTCTGGGAGTTGGTGATGGACAGGGAGGGCTGGCATGCTGCAATTCATGGGGTTGCAAAAAGTCAGACATGACTGAGCAACTGAACTGAACTAAACTGAGGCTTGATAGTTTGATATTGTTTTCAATAAATATGTTCAAAAGAAAGAGAAGTATGAAAAAGGATGATTAAAATGCTGGAACATAGAATATAAGATAGGTAAGGAAAGAAAGAAAAAAAATGTTATATCAATAGATTGAAAGTTCCCAAAAGTCATGTAATTGTTGGAGTCAGAAGTCTAGAGGAAGTAAACTGAAAATACAGGAGACAGAGGTCAAGACAGTGAGATGCCTACATTGAGATTATGCTCAAAGAGTACAATTATTGTTAGCAATATAAATATTTCAGGCTTCAGGCCATAAACTCTGTGTCACATTTACTCATCTCTGCTGTTGTGGCTGAAGAACAGTCACAGACAATATATAAATTAGTGGGCATGGTTGTGTTCCAGTAAAACTTATTTATTAAAAAAGTAGAATATATAGGATTGCAAAATTCAAGATTAATATGCAATAGTCAATTGCTTTCCTATATACCAGCAAAGAACAAGTAGAATGCTAACAAGTATGAAAGCAGAAATTAACAATAACACAATAATAGTGGGAGACTTTAATACCCCACTCACACATATAGATAGATCAACTAAAAAGAAAATTAACAAGAAAACACAAACTTTAAATGATACCAATATACCAGTTAGATCTAATTGACATCTATAGGACATTTCACCCCAAAACAATGAATTTCACCTTTTTCTCAAGTGCACATTGGATCTTCTCCATGATAGATCACATCCTGGGCCATAAATCTAGCCTTGGTAAATTCAAAAAAATTGAAATCATTCCAAGCATCTTCTCTGATCACAATGAAGTAAGATTAGATGTTGATTACAGGAGAAAAACTATTAAAAATTCCAACATATGGAGGCTGAACAACGCACTGCTGAACAAACCAACAAATCACAGAAGAAATAAAAATATGCATAGAAATGAACTAAAATGAAAACACAACAACCCAAAACCTATGAGACACTGTAAAAGCCATGCTAAAGGGAAGGTTCATAGCAATACAGGCTTACCTCAAGAAACAAGAAAAAAGTCAAATAAATAACCTAACTCTACACCTAAAGCAATTAGAAAAGGAGGAAATGAAGAACCTCAGGGTTAGTAGAAGGAAAGAAATCTTAAAAATTAGGGCAGAAATAAACGCAAAAGAAACAAAAGCAACCATAGCAAAAATCAAAAAAGCTAAAAGCTAGTTCTTTAAAAAGATAAATAAAATTGACAAATCGTTAGCCAGACTCATCAAGAAACAAAGGGAGAAGAATCAAATCAACAAAATTAGAAATGAAAATGGAGAAATCACAACAGACAACACAGAAATACAAAGGATCATAAGAGACTACTATCAGCAACTATATGCCAATAAAATGGACGACTTGGAAGAAATGGACAAATTCTTAGAAAAGTAGAACTTTCTAAAACTGAACGAGGAAGAAACAGAAAATCTTAACAGACCCATCACAAGCACGGAAATTGAAACTGTAATCAGAAATCTTCCAGCAAACAAAAGCCCATGACCAGATGGCTTCACAGCTGAATTCTACCAAAAATTTAAAGAGTTAACACCTATCCTACTCAAACTCTTCCAGAAAATTGAAGAGGAAGGTAAACTTCCAAACTCATTCTATGAGGCCACCATCACCCTAATACCAAAACCAGACAAAAATGCCACAAAAAAAGAAAACTACAGGCCAATATCACTGATGAACATAGATTCAAAAATCCTTAACAAAATTCTAGCACGAGAATCCAACAACATATTAAAAAGATCATACATCATGACCAAGTGGGCTTTATCCCAGGGATGCAAGGATTCTTCAGTACCTGCAAATCAATGTAATACACCACGTTAACAAATTGAAAGATAAAAATCATATGATTATTTCAATAGATGCAGAGAAAGCCTTTGACAAAATTCAACATCCATTTATGACAAAAACCCTCCAGAAAGCAGGAATAGAAGGAACATACCTCAATATAATAAAAGCTATATATGACAAACCCACAGCAAACATTATCCTCAATGGTGAAAAATTGAAAGCATTTCCCCTAAAGTCAGGAACAAGACAAGGGTGCCCACTCTCACCACTACTATTCAACATAGTTTTTGAAGTTTTGGCCACAGCAATCAGAGCAGAAAAAGAAATAAAAGGAATCCAGATTGGAAAAGAAGAAGTAAAACTCTCACTGTTTGTAGATGACACGATCCTCTACATAGAAAACCCTAAAGACTCCACCAGAAAATTACTAGAGCTAATCAGTGAATATAGTAAAGTTGCAGGATATAAAATTCACACATTTTAAAATGTGTGAAAAATCCCTTGCATTCCTATACACTAACAATGTGTGAAAAATCCCTTGCATTCCTATACACTAACAATGACAAAACAGAAAGAGAAATTAAGGAAACAATTCCGTTCACCATTGCAATGAAAAGAATAAAATACTTAGGAATATATCTACCTAAAAAAACAAAAAGCCTATATGTAGAAAACTATAAAACACTGATGAAAGAAATCGAAGAGGACACAAATAGATGGAGAAATATACCATGTTCATGGATTGGAAGAATCATTATAGTGAAAATGAGTATACTACCCAAAGCAATCTATAAATTCAATGCAATTCCTATCAAGCTACCAACGGTATTTTTCAGAGAACCAGAACAAATAATTTCACAATTTGTATGGAAATACAAAAAACCTCAATAGCCAAAGCTATCTTGAGAAAGAAGAATGGAACTGGAGGAATCAACCTGCCTGACTTTAGACTATACTACAAAGCTACAGTCATCAAGATAGTATGGTACTGGCATAAAGACAGAAATATAGATCAATGGAACAAAATAGAAAGCCCAGAAATAAATCCACGCACCTACGGACACCTTATCTTTGACAAAGCAGGCAAGAATATACAATGGAGAAAAGACAATCTCTTTAACAAGTGGTGCTGGGAAAACTGGTCAACCACTTGTAAAAGAATGAAACTAGAACACTTTCTAACACCATACACAAAAATAAACTCAAAATGGATTAAAGATCTAAACGTAAGACCAGAAACTATAAAACTCCTAGAGGAAAACATAGTCAAAACATTCTCTGATGTAAATCATAGCAGGATCCTCTATGACCCACCTTCAAGAGTAATGGAAATAAAAGCAAAAATAAATAAATGGGACCTAATTAAACTTAAAAGCTTTGCACAATGAAGGAAACTATAAGCAAGGTGAAAAGACAGCCTTCAGAATGGGAGAAAATAATACCAAATGAAGCAATTGACAAAGAATGAATCTCAAAAATATACAAGCAGCTCCTGCACCTCAATTCCAGAAAATTAAATGACCCAATCAAAAAATGGGCCAAAGAACTAAATAGACATTTCTCCAAAGAAGACATACAGATGGTTAACAAACACATGAAAAGATGCTCAACATCACTCATTATCAGAGAAATGCAAATCAAAACTACAATGAGGTACCATTTCATGCCAGTCAGAATGGCTGCTATCCAAAAGTCTACAAACAAGAAATGCTGGAGAGGATGTGGAAAAAAGGGAATCCTCTTATACTGTTAGTGGGAATGTAAACTAGTACAGCCACTATGGAGAACAGTGTGGAGATTCCTTAAGAAACTGGAAATAAAACTGCCATATGACCCAGTAATCCCACTGCTGGGCATACGCACTGAGGAAACCAGAACTAAAAGAGACACGTGTACCCCAGTGTTAATCGCAGCACTGCTTTTAATAGCCAGGACATGGAAGCAACCTAGATGTCCATCAGCAGATGAATGGATAAGAAAGCTGTGGTACATATACACAATGGAGTATTGCTGCTAAGTCACTTCAGTCATGTCTGACTCTGTGTGACCCCATAGACGGCAGCCCACCAGGCTCCCTTGTCCCTGGGATTCTCCAGGCAAAAACACTGGAGTGGGTTGCCATTTCCTTCTCCAATGCATGAAAGTGAAAAGTGAAAGTGAAGTCGCTCAGTCGTGTCAGACTCTTAGCGACCCCATGGACTGCAGCCTACCAGGCTCCTCTGTCCATGGGATTTTCCAGGCAAGAGTACTGGAGTGGGGTGCCATTGCCTTCTCCAATGGAGTATTACTTAGCCATTAAAAAGAATACATTTGAATCAGTTCTAATGAGGTGGATGAAACTGGAGCCTATTATACAGAGTGAAGTAAGCCAAAAAGAAAACCACCCATACAGTATACTAATGCATATATATTTAGAAATTTAGAATTTAGAAAGATGGTAACAATAACCCTGTATGCAAGACAGCAAAAGAGACACAGATGTATAGAACAGTCTTTTGGACTCTGTGGGAGAGGGTGAGGGTGGAATGATTTGGGAGAATTGCATTGAAACATGTACATTATCATATGTGAAACAGATTGCCAGTCCCCATTCGATGCATGAGACAGGATGCTCAGGGCTGGTGCACTGGGATGTCCCAGAGGGATGGGATGGGGAGGGAGGTGGGAGGTGGGTTCAGGATAGGGAACACATGTACACCATGGCTGATTCATGTCAATGTATGGCAAAACCACTACAATATTGTAAAGTAATTAGCCTCCAATTAAAATGAATAAATTTATTAACAAAATTAAAATTTATCAGTAAAAAAAGAAAAAAGAAATAAAAAACAAATACAATTTACATTGGCAACCCCCAAAATGTAATACTAAGTATAAGTCTAATGAAGTATGTACAAGATATGTATGAGGAAAAATTAAAAACTCCAATGAAAGAAGGGCAGAATTAAATAAAAGAGATATTTCATGTTCATGGATAAGAAGATAATATCATCAAGATTTAAGTTCTTTTCTACCTTACCTACAGATTCAATGCAACCCCAATGAAAATCTCAGCAACTTATTTTGTGGATATCAACAAAGTGACTCTAAAGTTTATATAAGGATGCAAAAGACCCAGAATTGCCAACACGATATTGAAGATGAAGAACAAAGTTGGAGGACTGACAATACCCAGTCTCAAGACTTACTATAAACCTGTAGTAGTTAAGATAATGTAATATTGGCAAAGGAAAGGAAAAATAGATCCATGGAAGAGAATAAAGGACCAAGTCAATATAAACCTAGTCAACTATCTTTGACAAAGGAACAAAGGCAAATAAAATGGAACAAAGATGGTCTTTCAACAAATGGTACTAGAGCAACTGGACATTCACATGTAACAAGATGAATCTAGACACACGCCTTACACCCTTTATAAGAATTAGCTCAAAATAGTTCATAGATCTAAATATAAAACACTAGAGGTTAACATAGAAGAAAACCTAGATGACCTTAAATTTGGCAGAGACTAACTTCTACTCCAAAGCATGATCCATGAAATAAATAATAGATTATCTCAAATTCATTAAAAAGAAAAACTTCTCTGTGAAAGATTATGTCAAGGGTATAAGAAGACAAGCCACATACAGGGAGAAAATATTTGCAAAATACATGTGTAATGAAAGACTGTTATCCAAGATATACAAAGAATGCTTAAAACTCAATAATAAGAAAGCAAGCATCTCAATTACAAAACAGACCAAAAACCTGAACAGATACCTCACCACAGAAGATACACAGGGCAAATAAGCATATGTAAAGATGTTCGGCATCATATGTCATCAGGGAATTGCAGGTTTAAACAATGAGATATCAATGTGTATCTTTTGGAATGACCAAAATTCAGAAGACTGACAACACCAAATTCTGGCAAGAATGTGAAGCAACCAGAACTCCCATTTATGTCTGGTACAATACAAAATGGTACCACTTTAGAAGGCAGTTTGGCAATTTTTTACAAAATTAATCATACTCTTACCATATGATTTGATTCAATAATTACACTCATTGATATTTATTCAAATGAGTTGATACTATGTCTACAGGAAAAAAAAAAAGCTGCACATAGATGGTTAGAGCAGTTTTATTCATAATTGCCAAAATTTAGAAGCAGCACAGATATCCTTCAATTTTGTTGTTGTTGTTTAGTCATTAAGTTGTGTCCAATTCTGTGTGACCCCACGGACTGTAGCCTGCCAGGCTCCTCTGTCCATGGGAGGTAAGCATACTGGAGTGAGTTGCTAATTTCCTTCTCTAGGAGATTTTCCCACCTGGGGGTTGAACCCACATCTGCTGCACTGCAGATGGATTCTTTATCACTGAGACCCCTGGGAGGCCCTTATCCTTCAATAGATGAATGAATAAATAAACTGTGGTACATCCAAACAATGCAATGGTATTTAGTATTAAAAAATGAGGTATCCAGTAATGAAAAGACAGAGGGAATTTAAATGTGTATTACTAAGTGAAAGAAACAAATCTGTATGGGCTATGCATTGTAATCAATATATATGATATAGTAATCAATAGTAAACTATATGATTCTAACTATATGACATTTTGGAAAAGGCAAAATTATGAAGAGTGTAAAAAGAATGGTGGTTTCCAGGGATTAGCAGGGAGGGAGGGATGAATAGGCAAAGCACACAAGTCTTCCAGCAGTGAAGGAATTCTGCACAATACTACAATGGTGGATGCATGTCACTAGGCATTTGTCAAAACTCATAATGCAAAACACCTAAACTCTAATGTCAATGTAGGTTCATTGACTGTAAAAAATGTACCACTCTGATGTGTAAAGTTGCTAGTAGGAGTTTCTGTATATGTGGAGACAGGATGTGTACATATGGAAAATTTCTATATTTTTATTCTTCTGTGAACCTGAAATTACTTTTTTAAAATAAAACCTATTAAAAAAAAAACAAGTGACTGGCCTGGCCCAAGTCCATAATTTGCCATCTTCTGGTCTGTAGTATGCCCATGAGCCTGAGTCACTGAAGTAGGATGGAATACAAGACTATTGAAGGAGAGGAAATCAAGGAATGGAGAGCCTGAGTGTTGAAAGAGCCATCAGTGGGGATACTAACTTAACTCAGACCCATAAAAGTAATGTTGGGGAAAGTGACAATGGACCTTGTGTTCTAGAGCTTAAAGAGTGAAGGAAGTGAATCTGGTCTTAGTAAATGGCTTCATAAATGTGTGATAGAACAATCTTTTTTTCTTTACAACAACAAGAGAGTTCCAAGTATCCTAAATACCTGAATCTTGAGTATTATTAAGATGACATTCAAAGGCAAAGAATCTTTCCTCAAATTTTAAAGAAATGAAGAACTATAACCAAGCAATCAATCTTAAAGCAAAATGCTGAAAAGTTATAAATTATATGTCCTGTACCAGATCAGACTTCTTCTATCTATGACATCAATATCTATGACCACTGTTTAATCTTGGTAAACTCTGATGTCAGAGTTGTTTGGGAACAAACTGGTTTGGGTGCATTTAGTTTTAATTCTTAATAACTTACTTAACATTGTGATTTTTCCTTTTTGTATTTCACATTCATTTTACTTTTATTTATTTTGATTTAAAGATATGCTCCCCTGCTGGCTCAATTGTAAAACATCCACCTGTTGATGCAGGAGATGTAGATTCGACCCCTGGGTTGGGAAGATCCCCTGGAGAAGGAAGTGGCAACCCACTCCAGTATGCTTGCCTGGGAAATTCCAGGGATAGAGGAGCCTGGTGGGTTACAATCCATGGGGTCACAAAAGAGTCAGACACAACTTAGTGACTAACCAACAAAGATCTGCCAAATTCAATTATTTGAAACCATAATTAAACTAACTTTAGTCTCTGTTAGGTAATAATGCTGTCTTCTTAATACTCCATCAAAATCTAGTTGATTGGCTGATAACGTATATCTCTTTTTACAGCCTCAGATTTGTAGAAATGTGACTTAATCCTACACTGATGTCAGCCATAGCTGGTTAGCTGTCATGAAGGCAGAAAAACAGATAAGAGACACTTAGAGGAGGTTTTGTTTCCAAATGATTACTCATAACCATAGATTGTAACATTAAGATGTATGGGCTTGTGGATTAATCTTTTTATCAATTTATATTCTTTTATCCACCCTCACCTTTTTACCACTTAAAATTCTTGATTTTTTTTGGTCAGAATTGCATTATAATTTCTCAAATTATAGCTTAGTAAAAGTACTTGTGTAGAATTTAAGTGAATGTATTTATAAATAAATACAGTTTTCTTGTATTCCTCACTAGATGTCATTTACTTTGACTAAATTTACTTAAATCATTTTAACTTACAGAAAAAGTCCAGGCATTTATATTTCTTTGCTCAGCTGACATTCTGATGTACTAAAAGGACATCGACATTTTTCCAAAGTGCATCTGTTTAAAATCAGGAGAAAAGAAAGGCTTTCATTTTCTTTTTTCTTTTTTTTTAAAGTATTTTTCACCTTAAGGAGTTTGGGAAATTGTTATAGGTGACTCATAATGTTCTTAAATTCCATAAGCTGTAGCCATAAGGTACAAAATACTGTCAACTGTAGTAATATATAGGGTCATTAAGTATCAGAAGTCACTGCTTTTTCTTAGTGCACATTCAAGCCTATGTGGTTGGGTGTCTCCCACTGATGATGTAATGCACTGTCCTGTGTATTAGAGGAAGATGCTCTTGCCACAGTGGAGAAGGGGCATTCTTTTGGAGGAGGGTTTTCTAAGACCTTTCCTGTGAGAGTCACATGTACTTTTTTAAGTCCTCATGTGACCAGTATATTGGCCACCTGGCTGGCTAAGGTTTCAAAAAGTTTCAAGAACTCTTTTTCTTCTTAGAAGGCAAGATTTTGGGTAGATGTTTTTAATTTAAAAATTATTTTACCTGTTCAAAGAATCTGTTTCTAGTTACATAGTAAAAGATATTTTTACTATTCATTTTAGAATGAACATGACATAATAGGTGGAAGGATGATGGCTCTTATCATGTACAATGGGAAACTTTCGCTGTTGTTTTATACAAAGAAAAAGATTTCCTATATGTTTGTTGCAATCTTCATACCGGAGAAAGGATATTCAGAAAGAAAACCCTACTTTTGTAGTATGTATGTGTACAAGGGCTTAACACCCCTTACAGATATATATATATATAAATTCATTAGTTGCAATGACAAGCACCTATGTGTGTTCTTGAAGAACAGAATTACTGGCATGCAGAAGCCTCCAAATGATTGGTTCTAAGATTTTTAATGATATCTATAGTTATTCAGTTATTTGAGACAAAACTACTTAATGGACTAAAAATGTATGGTAATAGGAATTTCAGGTCACTTGTTGTAAGTGTGTTGTAAAAATAGTTTAGTACCTAGCCTGTTTCGTATTCTGTCTTTAGTCTATATTTTTAAAAAGTAGATAAAACATTGGCTTTGACTTAGCATATGCTGGGTTAAATTCTTACTCATTTTACCTTGCAGAGTGGATGACAGAGAACAAGCATTTTAATTGCTTCAATTACCTATTATTCAGAAGAGGGACATGTTAGAGCAATCACAATATATTAATATATGGTAGACCTTGACGTTAAGAGCACATTTCTAAAAGGTACATCATAATGCTAAGAATGTTTGTGTGTATGTATACATGTATACATATATATATGCATACATTAGTATTTAGTATTCATGGACTAACTACTGAAAATGATTTCATATATTACACAATCTAGAGTCTGTAAAGAAAAAGAAAGTGGAATGACTAGAGCACACTTTATGTCTAAAGATAGAGGATGCTATCTTTTCCTGATATTAAGGTAAAGCCATGCATCTTTTAGCCTTCATGAAATGTAACTTATCTGAGGAATTAGGCAGATGAATTTACTTACTTTTTAAATTTTCTACTCAAAGCATTGTGCTAGGTGTTAGGATGACAAAAGATACAAGGAAGAATGAAAAAAATTTTTAGTGTGGATTGGGTCTCAAAATCGCATTGGGAAACTAAGCATATTGTATTACATTCTTGCAGATTTATGATGAAAGTTAGCATATTAAAGGTTGTGACAAGCTCTGATGGGAATGTATTTGTTTAACTTGAAGATAGCAATTCCCAAGGACTCTTCTTTGGTAAAAACAAAACCAAAAAAAAACCAACTGTTAATTTCTCCAGCAACCTCTATTTGACGAACAGACTTTGGGAAATCCTGGGCTACAATAACATTAGTTCAAACCACCTCTCCCCAACCCCTGCACCTCCCATCTCCTATGTCCAGGCCTAGTTAAACAGATACCTCAAGACAGGATCTCCTTGACTTGAATGTCAACAGCCAAAGCTAACAATTGGAGTTTTGTTTACTTACCTCCTTATAACCAAAGTGGATGCATTGCTTTTCCTCATATTTCTCATTTAGAAGATTCTGACTATACAGTTTGAAATACTATCAAGTAAGCAGATGGAATTTACATTATTAACAAGTTTCTATCTTCCCTCCCAGGTACTGAGCATATTCATAGTGATTTTGTAGGGTCACCAAGTGACCATAACAAACCATTAGAGACCTGGAGGAAGAAGAGGCATTTCAGAACCACAATACCAAGATTCATGATTAGTTTACAACATAGCCTAAATCATCAACTTACCCTGCTTTGAGGACCATGACTGCAGAACTTTTAATTAGCAGTATTTTATCACATAGACATAAAATAGGACAAACATTTTTCTTTCAGCAAAATTACTTAAATTGCTTTCAAGTTGGATGGTAAGAGTATCTATTATCTGTCATTAAAATGACTACAAACTTCTCATAACTGTTTTCCATGTATCCACCCATATTCCCATCTCTGAAGGGCTTTCACAGCTAAAGGGACTCTTGTAAAATAGGTTACTTGCTCTTCTAGTCACAACCCTTATGCTGCTGCTGCTGCTAAGTTGCTTCAGTCATATCTGACTTTGTGCGACCCCATAGACAGCAGCCCACCAGGCTCTTGTGTCCCTGGGATTCTCCAGGCAAGAACACTGGAGTGGGTTGCCAGTTCCTTCTCCAATGCACGCATGCATGCTAAGTTGCTTCAGCCGTGTCCAACTCGGTGCGACCCCATGGACAGCAGCCCACCAGTCTCCCCTGTCCACGGGATTCTCTAGGCAAGAATACTGGAGTGGGTTGCCATTTCCTTCTCCCACAACCCTTATATGCTTCCCCATTTCAGAGAAAAAGACCAAAATTCTCACATGTTTAACCAGACCCTACACAGCCTGGTACCTTTGTTACTGATTCCAAGCTTATTCTGCTCACCACACAACAGGCCAGTAAATCCAAAGACAGAGTGTTGGGGCAAGGAATAATGGCTTTATTGGGAGAGCCAGGAGTCTGAGATGGTGGTGGACTACCAGCATCTGTCCTAGAGAATCATTTTACTGGGGTGTGGATGCTAGTTTCTTTTATAGAACAAAGTGGGGGGTGGGGGTTGGGGAGTGATGGGAGGTGAGGAGGTAAAGTAAAAAGGACATCAGATCAGATCAGTCGCTCAGTCGTGTCCGACTCTTTGCAACCCCATGAATCGCAGCACGCCAGGCCTCCCTGTCCATCACCAACTCCCGGAGGTTGTTGCAAATATTTCCCGGTTTTGGCCAGGCTCCTGAAGGTGATGTCTTAATTTCTTCTTTCCTGCACTCATCACAGGTGGGCTGGGTCAGGATGCTTACTGTGAGCTAAACAGAGGTAGTTTAGTCTTACATTCAGGCATGGGAGGGGGTGATGCAGGATTCTCTGAGATAGGCCATTGTGTATACTTTAAGCCATAGGCAACGTCATTTAGCAAAAACAATAAAATACAAAGGTTAAAGTAAAAGAAGCAGGTCTATATAGAAATCAGATTTGTTATTCCTTATTACATCTTCACCAGAATTATCCCTGGTGGCTTAGATGGTAAAGAATCCACCTGCAATGTGGGAGACCTGGGTTCAGTCCCTGGGTTGGGAAGATCCCCTGGAAAAGGGCATGGCAATTCACTCCAGTATTCTTTCCTGGAGAATCCCCATGGACAGAGGAGCCTGGCGAGCTACACTCCACGGGGTCACAGAGTCAGACACGACTGAGTGACACCACACAGCACATTACATCTTCATTCCATCTCAGTTTGTACCACTCTCCCCTTTACTCTCCTTATCCAGTCACACTAACCTTGTTGTTTCAGAGTCTCTCGAAATGACACAGTCTTCCTCCAAAATAATGCATGGCTAACTTCCTCACTTCTTTAAAGTCATTGCTCAAGTATTAGTTTCACAGCATTACCTACCCTGACCAGCTATTTAAAGTTGCAGCTCCCCTGAGAACTTCCAGTCCTCCTTATCCTGCTTTATTTTTGTCCAGAGCATATATCATTTTCTAAAATACTACATAATTTACATATTTATTATGTTTCTTGTTTATAATCTGTCTCCTCTGCTAGAATTTAAATTCAGTGAGGTCCAGGATTTTTATATGTCTGTTTAGGGTTTGGCATTATTTGTTCATTGCTGTATTCTGAACACCTAGAACATTGCTGACACATAGCTGATGGTCAAGAAATATTTGTTGGCCAAATGAGTACATGAATGGATAAGACAGTCAAAGAAAAAGATTTCCCATTTGTTTGAAGACAAAATTCATGAACCTAGATCATTTTTAAAATAAACAAATAGAGTGATTTACAAGATAGAAAAATGTAGCTTTAACCCAGCTATTTATTTCATTAGTTTTTCTTTAAAGAGGCAAGTTATGAAATTCCTCACAGTTCAAGTCCTTGTGTAGTTAAACAATACTTGGGTATTTGTTGCTGGTTTTGAGTGGGACTCTTTAAGCTCATCTAGATAAATGCCGTAGGCTCTTGAAACCAATATTGTTCCTTCTCAATGGGCTGCAGATATTTTCTTCAATATTGCATTAGCCTATAAAAGTCATAATAGAGGCCAGGGTTTCAAAAGGCAGCAGGAGACATGGGTTTCATACAAAAGGAAACTAAATAAGTTTTGGTACTATTTATTTTCTCCATTTTCCCCCAAATGTTGTTTGAAAACAGCAAAGAGAAAATGCTCTTAACTGAATGTAATGGCAGGTTCCCCATGGGGGCCAGGGTGGGAGAGGCAGGGTTCAGGCTTAAAGCATGTGTTCTCAGAGGAGGATTAGAGGACTCTGAGCAACAACTGTGGGGTGAGGGAGGTTAGAGAGCTGGCAAATCTGGGGAAACACACACACACACACCCACACACTGTATGCCAGATGTACACAGCTGTGTCCACCACTGATAATCCTTCTGCATGAAGAAGCCAGTTGCTTCCTAGAGCACCCTGGAAGGGAGCTTAGTACATAGGAAACATTAAAAAGTCATAGTCTTATTTAGAAGTTCTCTGCACATTGCTTTACTTTTGTCCCTTTAATGATGCCTCTGCTTCTTTGGTTAATTGGGTGATGGCAGCTTTTGGTCTTCCACATATAAAGTAGTCAGCCAAATTCTAAGTGAAAAACAATTTTTGCATATTGACTCATTTCTTTGGCTTTTACATTAAAAAAAAAGCTCATAGTTTTTTAATAACCAAAAAGAAAGCTCAAGGGATGCCCCAGTCACCTCTTCCCTGGCAATCTGAAAATATAATTCTCTATGCATGCATACTAAGTTGCTTAAGGTGTGTCCAACACTTTGCGACCCTATGGGCTGTAGCCCTCTGTTCATGGGATTTGGGGCAAAAGCACTGAAGTGGGTTGCCATGCCCTCTTTCATGGGATCTTCATGACGCAGGGATCAAACTTGTATCTTTTATTTCTACTGCATTGGCAGGCAGGTTCTATACCACTGGCACCACTTGGGAAGCTCTGTAATTCTCTCTCAGCTCAGTTCAGTCATTCAATTGTGTCGGACTTTTTGCAACCCCATGGACTAGAGCACGCCACGGTTCCCTGTCCATCACCAACTCCTGGAGCTTGCTCAAACTCATGTCCATTGAGTCCGTGATGTCATCCAACGATCTCATCCTCTGTCATCCTCTTCTCCTCCTGCCTTCCATCTTTCCCAGCATCAGGGTCTTTTCCACTGAGTCAGTTCTTCACATCAGGTGGTCAAAGTATTGGAGTTACAGCTTCAGTATCAGTCCTTCCAATGAATATTCAGGACTGATTTCCTTTATGATGCACTGGTTTGATCTCCTTGCAGTCAAAGGGACTCTCAAGAGTCTTCTCCAACACCACAGTTCAAAAGCATCAATTATTCAGTGCTCAGCTTTCTTTATGGTCCAACTCTCACATCCATACACAACTACTGGAAAAACTATAGCCTTGACTAGATGGACCTTTGTCAGCAAAGTAATGTCTCTGCTTTATAATTTGCTGTCTAGGTTGGTCATAGCTTTTCTTCCAAGGAATAAGCGTCTTTTAATTTCATGGCTGCAGTCACCATCTTCAGTGATTTTGAAGCCCAAGAAAATAAAGTCTATCACTGTTTCCATTGTTTCCCCATCATTTGCCATGAAGTGGTGGGACTGGATGCCATGATCTTAGTTTTCTGAATGTTTTTTTCTCTTCTTTCACTTTCATCAAGAGGCTGTTTACTTCATGTTTGCTTTCTGCCATAAGGGTGTTGCCATTTGAGTATCTGAGATTATTGATATTTTCCCCAGTAATCTTGATTCCAGCTTGTGTTTCATCCAGCCTGGCATTTTGCATGATATACTCTGCATATAAGTTAAATAAGTAGTGACAATATACAGCCTTGACGTGCTCCTTTCCCAGTTTGGAACCAGTCTGTTGTTCCACGTCTGGTTTCTACTGTTGCTCCTTGACCTGCTTACAGATTTCTCAGGAGAAATATAAGGTGGTCTGGTATTCTAATCTCTTGAAGAATTTTCCGTAATTTGTTGTGATCCACACAGTCAAAGGCTTTGGCATAGTCAATAAAGGAGAGGTAGATGTTTTTCTGGAATTCTCTTACTTTTTCTATGCTGCAACAGATGTTGGCTATTTGATCTCTGGTTCCTCAAAACCAGCTTGAACATCTGGAAGTTCATGGTTCATGTACTGTTGAAGCCTGGCTTGGAAAATTTTGAGCTTACTTTGTTAGTATGTGAGATGAGTGCAATTGTGTGGTAGTTTGAACATTCTTTGACATTGCCTTTCCTTGGGATTGGCATGAAAACTGACTTTTTCCAGTCCTGTGGCCACTGCTGAGTTTTCCAAATTTGCTGGCATATTGAGTGCAGCACTTTCACAGCATCATCTTTTAGGATTTGACACAGCTCAACTGGAATTCCATCACCTCCACTAGCTTTGTTCATAGTGATGCTTCCTAAGGCTCACTTGATGTCGCATTCCAGGATGTCTGGCTCTAGTACAGTGATCACACCAGCATGGTTATCTGTGTCATGAAGATTTTTTTTTGTATAGTTCTTTGTGTATTCTTGCCACCTCTTCTTATTATCTTCTGCTTCTGTTAGGTCCATACCATTTCTTTCCTTTATTGTGTCCATCTTTGCATGAAATGTTCCTTGATATCTTTAATTTTCTTAAAGAGATCTCTAGTCTTTCCCATTCTATTGTTTTCCTTTATTTCTTTGCATTAATCCCTGAGGAAGGCTTTCTTATCTCTCCTTGCTCTTCTTTGGAACTCTGCATTCAAATGGGGTATAACTTTCCTTTTTTCCTTTGCCTTTTGCTTCTCTTCTTTTCAGAGCTATTTGTAAGGCCTCTTCATTTTGCTTTTTTGCATTTCTTTTTCTTGGGGATGGTCTTGATCACTGCCTCCTGTACAATGTCTCAAACCTCTGTCCATAGTTCTTCAGGGACTCTTGCCTATCAGATCTAATCCCTTGAATCTATTTGTCACTTCCACTGTAAAATTGTAATGGATTTGATTTAGGTCATACCTGAGTGGTCTAGTAGTTTTCCCTACTTTTTTCAATTAAATCTGAATTTTGCAATAAGGAGTTCATGATCTGAGCCACAGTCAGCTCCCAGTCTTGTTTTTGCTGACGGTATAGAGCTTCTTCATCTTTGGCTGCAAAGAATATAATCAATCTGATTTCCGTATTGACCATCTGGTGATATATATATGTGTAGAGCTGTCTCTTGTGTTGTTGGAATTCTCTCTACTTTAGTACAATCAACTGTATTATTAGTATCTTTATTTTTCAACATGTTCTTTTTAATCTTAACAAAAAGAACATTTATTCAACAATAAAAGTCTGAAATCTACAGTTAAATATTTTAATCTGATAGCTTAATTTTAAAATATTAATTAGAAGTTTACTCTTAAAAAATAAAACAGATCTTATTAAAGGTTTTAATTTTAATTTTCTTTTTGAGAAATATATAATTTGCAATATCTGCAGTGAGAGTTATTACATAATGAAAAATATACTTCATAAATTTTAATGATGATTTATGTATGATGATGATTATTACTATTTTTTTCTTATCTTAGGTTCTTCTCTAAAGTTGTGGACCACAAATTAATTTTGTATTGCTTCTTTTAGCTCCTCATAATATTTTCATCTCTTATACTGCTTTGTATTTTGAAATAGCAATATTATATCTCCTCATACTCTATTATATGAATTTTATAAAGGTAATTTTCATTATTGCCAAAATTTCAGAAAATTTATAAATGTAGAAAAGCACAAATGAAAAATGTAACTATAATACAGAAAATGAATATAACCTATAATTATCCAAACATGATCTTGTTATAGATACTAGGATTTTCTCTAAATATTTACTCTATAATTATGTATATACACATATCCTATACACACACTGTTTTGGAATACAAACAGGCATACTTTGTGCACTATTATTCAATTTATTCTTCTATTTAAGTTTATAGTATGCACATTTATTGAATGGATGTACCATAATTTACTTAATCTGTTATTAACAAGCATTTAGATTGTCTTCATTTTTCATTGCACTTTTTTTATTGGATATTTTTTATTTATACTTTTAATATTTGTATAAAAATTCTTAGTATTTGAAACTTTTAACAAAAATACAGTAAAAGAAATCTAGTAAACTTATAAACCTTCTTTAAATATTCTCCCATAAAAGTGAAATGTTTCAGGGTTTTCTTTTCAAGTTTATAATTTACTGTTTTTGTTTATTTGAATAGTGCTCCTGATGGGGGGAATTCAGGATTATTATTGAAACATCTGAATCAGTGTTAAGCACTAGGAAAAGTACTGCATTTTTCTAGTTTGTAATGATCTGAAACTGAAAACTAATTCAGGTATAGTTAAATTCCGTTACTGAGTGCCTTTCCGTTCTTTGATGAATCACTATTGGTTAATAGACTTTGTTCCTAGAACATATGTTGTTTTGTGCATCTTTCAGAAAGCTTATAATGTGGCTATTGTCCTCTCTGGAAATGGAAACTAGTTTCTGTCATTTTGCAGTAAAATGCAATTAAGAATGCAACACAGTACTATGAGGAAAACCAAAAGAAACTCATAGAATGTATTCCAACACTATCTATAACATACCCTCATGGAAAAATATATGAAGTAAGAGCTATTTAAATTTGACATCTGAAACAAATTAGCCATAAAGGAAGGTCTGGTTCACTTTGTCTAAAACTCAGTTTCCTTACACACTAAGTTGTTGTTTTTTCTTTTTTTGCAGGTATCCTTCTGAAAATAAAAGGTTTTTTTTTTTTTTTTAATTGAAGGATAAAAGCTTTACAGAATTGTGCTGATTTCTGCCAAACAGAACATGAATCTGCCATAGGTATACATATGATCCTTCCCTCTTGAACCTCCCTCCCCATCCCACCCCTTTAGAATGTTACAGAGGCCCGCTTTGAGTTCCTTGAGTCAGACAGCAAATTCCCATTGAGTATCTATTCTACATATAGTATCGTAAGTTTCCATGATACTCTCTTCATGCATCCTACCCTCTCCTTCCTCCCCACCCTCTGTGTCCATAAGTCTGTTATCAATATCTGTGTCTCCATTGCTATCCTGAAAATAATTTCATCAGTACCATCTTCTAGATTCCATATGTATGCAATAGTATACAATATTTGTTTTTCTCTTTCCGACTTACTTCACTCTGTATAATAGACTCTAGGTTCAACCACTTCATTAGAGGTGTTTTTTTTTTTTTTTTAACCGCATCAACTTTCAGGGTAGTTATGTGGATAATGAGACAACATACACTGATAAGTTTTAGATAATGTCAAGCACAATTTTATACAGGATGTATCAGTCAGGTTTCTAACATGAAAGAGAATTTCCACTTAGATGGTTTCAACTGAAGAGAATTTAACCAAATCAGTCTGTACAGAAGTATTACTAAGGTCAAAGAAGCAATAAAAGGTGACAAAAGCTACAAGAGACTAACAATAACATAAAAACATTACACTTGTATCACTCAGTTGGACTAGCTCAGTGATTCTTAATGTTTGGTTTCTCGACTAGCAGCATCAGTATCATCTGTTAAAAATGCAAATTCTCAAGTTTTACCCCAGATCTATGAATGAGAAAGGCTTCCCTGGTGGCTCAGATGGTAAAGAATCTGCCTGCAATGCAGAAGACCTGGGTTCAATTCCTGGGTTGGGAAGATCCTCTGGAGAAGGGAATGGCAACCCACTCCAGTACTCTTGCCTGGGAAATCCCATGGACAGAGGAGCCTGGTGGGTTACAGTCCATGGGGCCACAAAGAGTCAGACACGACTGAGCAACTAACATTTTATGAATGAGAAACTCTGGGTGTGGGACTAGGTGATTCTGGTAGATGCTAAAAATTGATAACCACTGGGCTAGGTTATTCCATGGTAATAAATGACTTCAAATAAAAGAATCCCCAAATATTTATTTCCGGCTCATGCTGCATGTCCATTTTGGACATGCTTACTGTGGATGAGTTGCAGTTCTCTTTTTTATAGGACTCAGGCTGATGATGCGATGCCTGTTGCCTGTTGATGACATTGCTTGTCACCATGGCAGAGGGGAATGAGAACATAATAGAGGCTGGCTGAGAAGTAACACAGGTCATTGTGTTTTGTATAGGCCTCATTCGGTTGTATTGTCATGCTCAACTTTATAAACTTTTTTGTATTCCTTTATAAAAACATGATGTCCTTCTGAGTTAAAATAATTCTAATTATCTTGAATTATGCTGCTACTGCTGCTAAGTCGCTTCAGTCATGTCTGACTCTGTGTGACCCCATAGATGGAAGCCCACCAGGCTCCCCCGCCCCTGGGATTCTCCAGGCAAGAACACTGGAGTGGGTTGCCATTTCCTTCTCCAATGCATAAAAGTGAAAAGTGAAAAGGAAGTCGCTCAGTCGTGTCCGACTCTTAGCAACCCCATGGACTACAGCCTACCAGGCTCCTCCATCCATGGGATTTTCCAGGCAAGAGGACTGGAGTGGGGAGCCATTGCCTTCTCCGATCTTGAATTATATGACTGCTTATTTCTCAGTCACTTTAGTATCACTGAATACCATTGTCATCACTGTCAGTCAACTTTGCCTCAATATATTTGGATGAAAACTATCAGAAAATAGAGCCCAATTTCTAAAGCAAAGATAGCATCTACAATTGATGACTGAAAGAATGGCAAAGTGCAAATGTATTCACTTAGGAGTCAGGGACCTTAATTCTAACCCTAGGTCTAGTATAGGCTATTCAACTGTGGGGAGAACTCAGTTTACACTTCAATAAGAAGTTTGGTTGAGATACTCTTTAGGATTCTTTTTAGTAATATAACACAAAGCTTTTATGTCACATTTGCTTAATTATTAGATGAACATTTGTAGAAGTGGAAATGAGATAGACTTGTCTGCTGTTAATCACCATTTTTCTCTTTTTTTAAAAACCAACAAAGCCTATGTGTTATACTGTGACCAATGTGAATTTATCCTTAAATATTTCAATTCCAAGAAAACATAGTTGACATGTTGGTTTCAAGCAAATATTTGTTAACTTATAGACTGGCAATAGAATTCCCTTGGAAAATGCAAGAGAATAAACTACAATAACCCTATGAGGGTTGTTTATACAAAGAAAAGCAAGCATCAGAAACATTAGGTGTCTTGAAAAAGTGTGCATAGCTTCAGCAACACCAGAATTTGTGTGTGGTTTTATCCAAATTATTTAATCTTTTTTAGTGTCAGTTTACTCATCTTTAAAACCAGAATTAGAATATAGTTAGAGTGATTTTAAAAATAAGCATCTTCCCAGGTGGCACAGTGATAAAGAATCTGCCTGCCAACAGAGGAAATGCAAAGAGACACAGGTTCAATTCCTGGGTTTGGAAGATGCTCCGGAGTAATAAATGGCAAATCACTATTGTATTCTTGCCTGGAAAATTCCATGGACATGGGAGCCTGGGGAGCTACAGCCCATGAAACTGCAAAGAGTCGGACATGACTGAATGACTGTGCATACACATAAAGCAATTAGAAGATACAGCACTTGAATGCTCCTCAGTGAAACATCTAGCATGTGGTAGATTCCTTATAATTGTTAGTTCCTCTTGCCTCCTTCTGTTCATCCAGAGCACATATTCTAATGCTTTCTCTATAACAGGTGCTTAAACAAAACAGATGCTTACTTGATGGGACCTAGAAATTCTTTTTTGGCTATAGTTGTGTGCTAGTTGCTGTAGAAGGGTTTTTTTTTTTTTTTTTTTGCCATTTGTTCATTTTATTCATTCATAGAGTGCTTGGAATTTTTCAGAATTGATTTTATTTTATTATTTTTTTTTTCTAATTTTATTTTATTTTTAATCTTTACATAATTGTATTAGTTTTGCCAAATATCAAAATGAATCCGCCACAGGTATACATGTGTTCCCCATCCCGAACCCTCCTCCCTCCTCCCTCCTCATACCAACCCTCTGGGTCGTCCCAGTGCACCAGCCCCAAGCATCCAGCATCGTGCATCGAACCTGGACTGGCAACTCGTTTCCTACATGATATTTTACATGTTTCAATGCCATTCTCCCAAATCTTCCCACCCTCTCCCTCTCCCACAGAGTCCATAAGACTGTTCTATACATCAGTGTCTCTTTTGCTGTCTCGTATACAGAGTTATTGTTACCATCTTTCTAAATTCCATATATATGCGTTAGTATACTGTATTTATGTTTTTCCTTCTGGCTTACTTCACTCTGTATAATAGGCTCCAGTTTCATCCACCTCATTAGAACTGATTCAAATGTATTCTTTTTAATGGCTGAGTAATACTCCATTGTGTATATGTACCACAGCTTTCTTATCCATTCATCTGCTGATGGACATCTAGGTTGCTTCCATGTCCTGGCTATTATAAACAGTGCTGCGATGAACATTGGGGTACACGTGTCTCTTTCCCTTCTGGTTTCCTCAGTGTGTATGCCCAGCAGTGGGATTGCTGGATCATAAGGCAGTTCTATTTCCAGTTTTTTAAGGAATCTCCACACTGTTGTGACATTCTTGTTGCTTTCATATCTGTTGGTCGTAGTGATTAAGAACTTGACTGCTTGGAGTCCAGGTTTGAATGTTGACTTTGGTGGTTATTAGCTATGTGGTCTCAGCTGAAGTCATTGAGTCTCAGTTTCCTTACCTGTAAAATGAATATAACAGTGATGATGATGATGAAAATGATAATTTTCTCATAGATTTGTGCATGTATATTGAAAAGTTCATACCTGTAAACAGAATAATGCTTGGCACAGATTCAATGCCCCCAAATTGTTTGTATTTTCTGTCTTACACAAATTACTCATATTGTTTGATAAATGCCTCTCTCCCAACAGACACACAGATAAACACATTCTCTAAATAACTCAAATGATCTCTTTCTGAGTGACGGCAAAATGCACAGTATCAGTATGTGTAGGTTTGCAAGTAACATTTTATAAATGGGCACCAAAAATTCTCTCAAGCTAAAGAGAGAACCAAATGCCAAAAACCAATTAAATAATATGAAGGGTAAAACACTGTGTGACACCATCAGGCAATGGAGAATGAAGGCCAAGATAGCATTTCCAGCTGTCCACTCTGGTGCCCTTTTCCCCCTCATAACAGGGTGAGTTAAGGTAGAGTGTCATCCTTAACTTTGAATTTTGCTGCTTTTGTCAGTTTGTGTCACAACCTTAACATCATTTAAATGTACTTTTTTGTATTTAATATTCATATTCAGGTGTTCAAGCCATAATTTCTGTTAGTAAAAATGACATTTCTTAAAGTTCATTATTTTTTCCACATAGAAATCTCAGACATTAAAAAAAAAACAGACTTTAAATAATAGAACAGGAGTGTCTTCAGGCTAACACCCACCCCTATGATTTGTCATTTTAGTACTTGAGTATTTGGAAGAAATAAGTTTGATAACACCAGAGTCATTTAGCTCTGTGGTTAAAACCTGGCAGTCAGAGCTACGTGTCTTAGGCAGCCCTTCATAGTCAGTGGAGAGCTTATATAGACTATGTTGCTTTGCCTTTTTTTCTTGACATTTTCCAGTCAAGAAACACTATATAAAATGTCCATTAAATTTGTCAAGGATTTCAAGTTATTGGTGCAATGTATCTTATAGATAATCAAGAATGTGGCAACAATTATATGGCATACATCTGTGGGGTTTAGGTAAAGTACTCAGCTGAAATCTTCAAATAAATTCTCTTGCATAAAGAAAAATGAGTAGCTTTTATTGCTGAGAGAGAGAGAGAAGGGTAAGGAAAGCTGTTGAAATGTACCATGAGAAGAAATGCAAGAAAATACCAACCTATTATGAGGGCGACAAGAAGCTTTCTAGTCAGATTTTAGTGCATATATATGACAATGATTTTGTCTCTTTCTTTGAATATGGAAGACTTTTTGAAAGTTTTACCAAAAAGCATTTCACATGTATTCAATGGCATTAAATGTAGGTGACTGTTTAAAAAAATGATATTTTTCAGTTATTAGAATTTGATAAATGCCATTTATCATCAATGCTATTTGGTTTACAATAGCAGAGAGAAAAAATAAATTATCCAGGCTTTGCTGTTACATTGTATTGAAAACATACTACAATCCATACCTTCATATCCTTATGCTCTATTTTAATAGCCTTTAATGCTTATTCACACCTCGTTTTCACTGAGGCGTCTGTGTTCATGTTTGGTTAAAGAGAATGCTGTGTCATATTTAACTTTAATAAAACTTGCCATCGTCTAAGACTCCAAACCAAAAAATTAAACTACTCATTGAGCATATGAGTCATAAAAAGAAAAAAATTATAAACAATAGAGTTACTTTGTGTGCCTTGTCAGGAACATATAAAACATCTGTATCAAATTCCAACAAGTTATTGCCTTCATAATTCTTATCTAAATTGTGTAAAAATAATAAAAAGGAAATGTAGAATGAAGTAGAAGATCTATTTAAAAAATAACTTTTAATGATCTTTAATCTTTGCTGGCATTTAAAAATGTTATTTTGTATTTCTGTTTTCACAGTTGGCTAACACATATTATGATACCTGTTGCTTGGATTTTTAACCTTTTCTTAGAAGTAAATTATTGTTCTATACGTGTTTTAAACAGATGCAATATGCTTTCCATCCATGCTTGATTATGCCTTTGATATAGACATGTCTTTTTACTTTTATTTATACATATATATATTTATACATATATGGGCTTCCTTGATAGTTTAGCTGGTAAAGAATCTGCCTGCAATGCAGGAGACTCCAGTTCAATTCCTGGGTTGGAAAGATCCACTGTTGAAGGGAAAAAGCTACCCACTCGAGTATTCAGGCCTGGAGAACTCCATGGACTGTATAGTCCATGAGGTCACAAAGAGTCAGAAAGGACTGAATGACTTTCACTTTTGGGGGGCTTCTCTGGTAGCTCAGTTAGTAAAGAATCTGCCTGCAATGCAGGAGACAGGGTTTGATTCCTGAGTTGGAAAGATTGCCTGGAGAAGGAAATCGCAACCCACTTCAGTATTCTTGCCTAGAGAATCCCATGGACAGAGGAGCCTGGCAGGCTACAGACCATGGGATAGCAAGAGTCAGACACGACTTAGAGACTGCACTGGGATGACCCAGAGGGATGGTATGGGGAGGGAGGAGGGAGGAGGGTTCAGGATGGGGAACACATGTATACCTGTGGCAGATTCATTTTGATATATGGCAAAACCAATACAATATTGTAAAGTTAAATAAAATAAAATTAAAAAAAAAAAGATTATTACTTTATTTTTATTTTTGGGAGCAGGGGCACATGGCATGCAAGATCTTAGTTCCCTAACCACGAATCAAACCCACATCCCCAGCACTGGAAGTACAGAGTCTTAACTACTGGATGACCAAGGGAGTCCCTTTATATTTTTATTTTTAATGAAACTTATCTAGTCTTCCTTTCTTGCTAAGCAAAGTATTTAGATACAATTCCTTTCTGGAAGAAAAAGTTCCCTAATATGGAGAATATAATTTCCTTATCCATTTCTGGAATTTTAGTGCTTCTTGGTAAGGCTCTTTTTTCTAGACAGTAAATAGGAATTGCAAAGACCAATTCATTTTAATGAGCGTGATCCTCATAATTTCCTTTATCTATTCAAATGTTAACCAATCTTTGAAGCCCAGGTAAAATTTTACTTCTTAAATTCTTCTTTGGCTTCCCCAGTTAACTTTCATCTCCATACTCAGGATTCCATACCATTTGTAGCTTTTTCCACACACTTTTGCACCTAATCATGTATTAAAAAAAAAAAAATCTAATGAAGGAGTGACATCACAAAGATGTTAACACAAGTTGCTCCTGAGTTCTCTTCCCCTCACAAGAAAAAGAATTAACAACTATTCAAGAATAAGATACAACCTAGAGAATTTTAGAACTTCAGGGTGAGGCTGAAGCACCCCTTTATGACAGAGACCAAGATCAATATTGAAAGAAAGTTAACTGTTAACCAAAATTTCTAATACTTGGCAAGACTGTCCCTCAGAAATAAAGTGATAAATACTTTTTCAAACAAACAATACCTGAGGGAGTTCATTACCATCAAACCTGTCTTAGAAGAAATGCTAAATGGAATTATTTGAGTGGAAGTAAAAGAATATTAATTAATATCATAAAAACAGAAAAAGGTAGTGTAAATCTCAGTGGTAATGGTAAACATATAGTCAGAGCTATATTCTGCAATATGATAATAGTAATGCTTCCCTTACTTACAACTCTTAGTTTAAAACTTAAAAAATGAAAGTAATAAAAATAACCATAGCTACAAAAACCTGTTATTAGTTACAAAAGATGACAGCAGGATAAGAAACATGTAAGAACAGATCTACAAAGCAACCAGAAAACACTTAACAAAATGGCAAAAGGAAGTCTTTACTTATCAATAATTACTTTAAACATAAATTAAGTTGTTTCATTAGAAAACATAGAATTGTTGAATAGATTGAAAAAAAAAAAGAGAGATCCAACTATACAATCCCTACAAGACTAAGTGTGACACACATAGAATAAGTGTGAAGAGATGGGAAAAGATATTTCCAGCAAATGATAATCAAAAATAAATAAAGAAAGAAAGAAAAAGAAAAAAACAAAAAGCAGGGGTAACTATATTTGTATCAGACAAAATAGACTTTAAAATAAAAATTGCAAAAAAAATCATTATATAATAATAAAGGGATAAATACATCAAGGAGATATAACAATTGTATATATTTATGCTCCCAACATCAGAACACCTAAATACAAATAGAGCTAAAAGGAAAAGTAAACAGTAATACCCTAATAGTTGGAGACTTTAATACCCCACTCTCAACAATGAATAGATCATCTAGACAGAGAATCAATAAGGAAATAGTTGATATGAAGAACACTATAACACAAATGAAGTGAACAGATATATATAGAACATTCTGTCTAACAACAGTAGAATACACATTCTTCTCGAGTGTTCATGGAACATTTTCTATGGTACACCATATGTTAGGCCACAAGACAAATCTTAGTAAATTCAAGAAGACTGAAATCATATTAAGTATCTCCTCTTACCAAATGGCATGAAATTAGAAATCAATAGCAAGGGGAAAACTGGAAAATTCATGGACACAAAAAAATTAAACAATACTCTTCTGAACAACCAAAGGATTAAGGAAGAAATTAAAGGGGAAATTAAAAAGTTGCTTGAAATAATAAAGATGGAAATACAACAGAGCAGAACTTGTGGGAAGCAGTAAAAGCAGTTTTAAGAGAGAAATTTATAGCAAAAAATATCTACATTAAGAAGCAAGAAAGATACCAAATAAACAACCTATCTCTACACCTTAAAAAACTAGAGAAAGAACAAATTGAGCCCAAAGTTAGAAAAAAAAAAAAAACAAAAAAAAAAACAATAAAGATCAAATTAGAAATGAAATAGAGAACAAAAAAAAGAAAAAAAAAGTTTAGTGTTAGTTCCTTGAAAAGATGAACAAAACTGACAAATCCTTAGCTAGATTAGCTGAGAGAAAAAACCAAAAGAACCCAAATCAACAAAATTATAAATGAAAAGGGGACATTGCAACTAATACAACAGAAACTCAATGATTGTAAGAGGCTACTATGGACAACTAAACATCGACAACCTAGACAACCTAGAGGAAATGGAAAAGTTCTAAGAAACAAACAATTCACCAATGCTAAATCAGGAAGAAATAAAAATCTGAAAGACCAATTTTGTTTCAATGGAGAAAAGTCCAGTACCAGATGGCTTCACTGGTGAATTTACCACTTAACTTTGATGAATATAGAGGCAAAATTTCTTAGTAAAATAGTAACAAACTAAATTCAGCAGGCACATTAAAGGCTCAGATGCTATAATCAAGTGAGCTTAATCCCTGAAACACAAGGATGGTTCAACAAATGGATTTCAATAAATGTGATACATTACAGTAATGAAAGAAAAGAATCATAATTCCAGTAGAAGCAGAAAAAATAATTTGACAAAATTCAACTTTCACTCACGGTAAAAACCCAACAAATTAGGCAAATAAGGAATATATCTCAAACTGATAAAAGCCATATATGACAAGCTCAGTGCTAACATCATACAATGAAAGTCTGAAAGTTTGTTCTTTAAGATCAGGAACAAGACAAGTGTGCCACTCTCCCTATTCCTATTTAACATAGTACAAGAAGCAATCAGGCCAGAAGATGAAATAAAAGGTATCAGAATTAAAAAGGAAGTTATAAAATTTGTATCTTTTTTCAGATGATATGATTTTATATATAGAAAGTCCTAAAGACTCAAGCAATAAATGGTTAGACCTAATCAATACAGAGTTAAATATTAAGAGCAGGATACAAAATTAACACACAAAAATTAGCATTTCTGTACACTAATCATATATTTTCTAAAAAAGAAATAAATCAATCTCATAATAGCATCAAAAACAATAAAATAGTAAGAATAAATTTATCTGAGGAAGTGAAAGAGCTGTCCTCTGAAAATTCAACACACTGAGGAACAAATTGAAGAAAACAGAAATAAATGGAAAGGTAGTCCATGTTCATGAATTGGAAGAAAGTGAAGAGGAACTAAAAAGCCTCTTGATGAAAGTGAAAGTGGAGAGTGAAAAAGTTGGCTTAAAGCTCAACATTCAGAAAATGAAGATCATGGCATCCGGTCCCACCACTTCATGGGAAATAGATGGGGAAACAGTGGAAACAGTGTCAGACTTTATTTTTCTGGGCTCCAAAATCACTGCAGATGGTGACTGCAGCCATGAAATGAAAAGACGGGTACTCCTTGGAAGGAAAGTTATGACCAACCTAGATAGCATATTCAAAGGCAGAGACATTACTTTGCCAATAAAGGTTCGTCTAGTCAAGGCTATGGTTTTTCCTGTGGTCATGTATGGATGTGAGAGTTGGACTGTGAAGAAGGCTGAGCGCTGAAGAATTGATGCTTTTGAACTGTGGTGTTGGAGAAGACTCTTGAGAGTCCCTTGGACTGCAAGGAGATCCAACCAGTTCATTCTGAAGGAGATCAGCCCTGGGATTTCTTTGGGAGGACTGATGCTAAAGCTGAAACTCTAGTACTTTGGCCACCTCATGCGAAGAGTTGACTCATTGGAAAAGACTCTGATGCTGGGAGGGATTGGGGGCAGGAGGAGAAGGGGACGACAGAGGATGAGATGGCTGGATGGCATCACTGACTCAATGGACGTGAGTCTGAGTGAACTCTGGGAGTTGGTGATGGACAGGGAGGCCTGGCGTGCTGCGATTCATGGGGTCGCAGAGAGTCGGACACGACTGAGTGACTGATCTGATCTGATCTATCACTACTATGAAAAGCCATCTATAGATTCAATGCAATCCCAGTCAAGATTCCAATGGCATTATTTTACAGATGTAGGAAAAAACGCTCCCCCAAACAACCTAGAATAGCCAAATTAAGAAAGAACAAAGTAGGTGGCTACAAACTTCTGATTTCAAGCTATACTATAAAGCTGTAGCTTTCAAAACAGTACCAGTCAGTCAGTTTAGTCGCTCAGTCGTGTCTGACTCTTTTCGACCCCATGAATCGCAGCACTCCAGGCCTCCTTGTCCATCACTAACTCCCGGAGTTCACTCAAACTCATGTCCATTGAGTCGGTGATACTATCCAGCCATCTCATCCTCTGTCGTCCCCTTCTCCTCCTGCCCCCAATCTCTCCCAGCATCAGAGTCTTTTCCAATAAGTCAACTCTTCACATGAGGTGGCCAAAGTATTGGAGTTTCAGCTTTAGCATCATTCCTTCCAAAGAACACCCAGGACTGATCTCCTTTAGAGTGGACTGGTTGGATCTCCTTGCAGTCCAAGGGACTCTCAAGAGTCTTCTCCAACACCACAGTTCAAAAGCATCAGTTCCTCAGTGCTCAGCCTTCTTCACAGTCCAACTCTCACATCCATACATGACTACTGGAAAAACCATAGCCTTGACTAGACAGACCTTTGTTGGCAAAGTAATGTCTCTGCTTTTCAATATGTTATCTAGGTTGGTCATCACTTTCCTTCCAAGGAGTAAGCTTCTTTTAATTTCATGGCTGCAATTGCCATCTGCAGTGATTTTGGAGTCTCCAAAAAATAAATTCTGACACTGTTTCCACTGTTTCCCCATCTATTTCCCATGAAGTGATGGGACCAAATGCCATGATATTAGTTTTCTGAATGTTGAGCAAAACTGTATGGTATTGCATAAAAAAAGACAAATAGATTAATGGAGCATAAATGAGAATGCAGAAATGAACTCAAGCATATATAGTCATATAATATTTGATAATATTCAAAAATATTCAGTGTGAAAGAGTCTTCAATAAATGGAGCTGAGATAGTTAGATTTTCATATGTAAAAGAATAAAACTTGACCCATAGTTCACACTCCTCACAGAAATTAACTCATAATGGATTACATTTTAAAATTTAAGACCTGAAGCCATGAAGCTCCTGGAAAGAAACATAAGAATAAAACTCTTTAACATGAATCTTGGTAATGGTTTTTGAATATGACTCCAAAAACCTTACCAACAAAACGAAAAAAAAAATTAAGTAGGATGAAAGTGAAAGTGAAATTCACTCAGTCATGTCTGATTCTTTGCAACCCCATGGACTATACAGTCCGTGGAATCCTCCAAGTCAGAATACTGGAGTGGGTAGCTTTTCCCTTCTCCAGGGGATCTTCCCAAAACCAGGAATTGATCTCCCACACTGCAGGCAGATTCTTTACCAGCTGAGGATGACATCAAACTAAAAAGTTTCTACACAGCAAAAGAAATCAGCAAAGTGAAAAGACAACCTATGGGGTGGGGAGAATATTAAACAATATATCTGATGAGAGTTTAATCCTCCAAATGTATAAAGTAATTATAAAGTTCAACAGTAAAAAAAAAAACCCAATTCAATTGATAAATAGGCAAAGGACCTGAATAGACATTTCTCCACAGAAGATATTTGAAAGACCAACAGGTACTTAAAAAGATGCTCAACATCACTAGTGACTAGGAAAACATACACCTAACTCACAGTGAGAAACCACTTCGAATCTTTTACAATGGCCGTCATGAAAGAGACAAGAGAAAACAAATGCTGGCATCAGTGTGGAGGGAAGGGATCCCTTTAGCACTATTTGCGGGACTGTAAATTGGTACAGCCACTGTGCACAACAGTTTTGAAGCTCCTCAAGAAATTAAAAATAGAATTACCATGTGAATCAGAAATTTCACTCCTGAGAGTATATCCAAAGGAAATGAAAACCATAACTCCAAAAGATATTTGGGGAATAACCTGACAGTTCAGTGGTTAGGACTCCATACTTTCACTGCTGGGGTCTTAGGTTCAATCCCTGGTCAGGAAACTAAGATCCCACAAGCTGTGCAGTGTGGTCAAAAAAAAAAAAAAAATGCACTCTCAAGTTCATGACAGAATTATATACGATAGCAAAGACAAGGAAACAACTTCAGTGTCCATGATGGATAAATGGATAAGGACGTTATGGCATACACATATACTCTGTGTGTGTGTGTGTGTGTGTGTGTAGATATACACACTGTACTGTACTGTGTGTTCAGTACAGTACTCAGTCGTGTCCTCTTTGGGACCCTATGGAATGCAGCACACCAGGCTGTCCTGTCCTTCATCAACTACTGAACTTGCTCAAACTCATGTCCACTGAGTCAGTGATGCCATCCAACCATCTCATCCTAAGTCATCCCCTTGTCATCCTGCCTTCAATATTTCCCAGAATCAGGGTCTTTTCCATTGAGTCAGTTCTTTGCATCAGGTAGCCAAAGTATTGGAGTTTCAGTTTCAGCATCAGGCTTTCCAATGAATATTCAGGACTGATTTCCTTTAGGATGGACTGGTTGGATCTCCTTGCAGTCCGAGGGACTCTCGAGTTTTCTCCAACACCACAGTTCAAAAGCATCAATTCTTCAGCGCTCAACTTTCTTTATAGTTCAAGTCTTCACATCCATACATGACTACTGGAAAAACCATAGCTTTGACTAGATGGACCTTTGTTGGCAAAGTAATGTCTCTGCTTTTTAATATGCTGTCTAGGTTGCTCAAAACTTTCCTTCCAAGGAGTAAGAGTCCTTTTATTTCATGGCTGCAGTCATCATCTGCAGTGATTCTGGAGACCCCCAAAATAAAGTCTGCACTGCTTCTACTGTTTTCCCATCTATTTGCCATGAAATGATGGGATTAGATGCCATGATCTTAGTTTTCTGAATGTTGAGCTTTAAGCCGACTTTTTCACTCTCCTCTTTCACTTTCATCAAGAGGCTCTTTAGTTCTTCTTCACTTTCTGCCATAAAGGTGGTGTCATCTGCATATCTGAAGTTATTGATATTTCTCCCAGCAATCTTGATTCCAGCTTGTGCTTCATCCAGCCCAGCATTTCTCATGATGTACTCTGCATATAAGTTAAATAAGCAGGGTGATAATATACAGCCTTGACATATTCCTTTCCCTATTTGGAACCATTCTGTTGCGTGTCCAGTTCTAACTGTTGCTTCCTGATCTGCATACAAGATTCTCAATTGCTGTTCAGGTGGTCTGGTATTCCCATCCCTTTCAGAATTTTCCACAGTTTATTGTGATCCACACAGTCAAAGGCTTTGGCATAGTCAATAAAGCAGAAATAGATGTTTTTCTGGAACTCCCTTGCTTTTTCAATGATCCAGCGGATGTTGGCAATTTGATCTCTGGTTCCTCTGCTTTTTCTAAAATATGCTTGAACATCTGGAAGTTCATGATTCACATATTGTTGAAGCCTGGCTTGGAGAATTTTGTACTTTACTTTGCTAGAGTGTGAGATGAGTGTAATTGTGCATAGTTTGAGCATTCTTTGGCATTGCCTTTCTTTGGGATTGGAATGAAAACTGACCTTTTCCAGTCCTGTGGCCACTGCTGAGTTTTCCAAATTTGCTGACATATTGAGTGGGGCACTTTCACAGCATCATCTTTCAGGATTTGAAATAGCTCAACTGGAATTGCATCACCTCCACTAGCTTTGTTTGTAGTGATGCTTCCTAAGGTCCACTTGACTTCACATTCCAGGATATCTGGCTCCAGGTGAGAGATCACACCCTTGTGATTATCTGGGTCTTGAAGATCTTTTTTGTACAGTTCTTCTGTGTATTCTTGCCACTTCTTTTTAATGTCTTCTGCTTCTGTTAGGTCCATACCATTTCTGTCCTTTATTGAGCCCATCTTTACATGAAATGTTCCCTTTGTAGCTCTAATTTTCTTGAAGAGTTCTCTAGTCTTTCCCATTCTATTGTTTTCCTCTATTTCTATGCATTAATCTCTGAGGAAGGCTCTTATCTCTCTTTGCTATTATATGGGTATATCTTTGCTTTTCTCCTTTGCTTTTGGCTTCTCTATTTTCACAGCTATTTGTAAGGCCTCCTCAGACAGCCATTTTGCTTTTTTGCATTTCTTTTTCTTGGGGATGGCCTTGCTTCCTGTCTCCTGTAAAATGTCATGAACTTCCATCCATAGTTCTTCAGGGACTCTGTTGATCAGATCTAATCCCTTGAAACTGTTTCTCGCTTCCACTGTATAATCGTTAGGGATTTGATTTAGGTCATACCTGAATGGTCTAGTGGTTTTCCCTACTTTCTTCAATTAAGTCTGAATTTGGCAATAAGGAGTTCATGATCTGAGCCACAGTTAGCTCCCCATCTTGTTTTGCTGACTGTATAGAGCTTCTCCATTTTTGGCTGCAAAGAATATAATCAATCTGATTTCAGTATTGTCCATCTGGTGATGTCCATGTGTAGAGTCTTCTCTTGTGTTGCTGGAAGACGGCGTATGCTATGTCAGCTTTTGCCCTGCTTCATTTTGTACTCCAAGGCCAAATTTGCCTGTTACTCCAGGTATATGTTGATGTCCTAGTTTTGCATTCCAATCCACTATAATGAAAATGACATCTTTTTAAACTGTTAGTTCTAGAAGATCTTGTGTCTTCATAGAGCCATTAAACTTCAGCTTCATCAGCATTATTGGTCAGGACATAGACTTGGATTACTTTGACATTCAATGGTTTGTCTTGGAAACAAACAGAGATCATTCTGTCATTTTTGAGATTGCATCCAAGTACTGCACTTCCTACTCTTTTGTTGACTATGAGGGCTACTCCATTTCTTCTAAGGGATTCTTGCCACAGAAGTAGATATAATGTTCATCTGACTTAAATTTGCCCATTCCAGTCCATTTTAGTTAACTGATTTCTAAAATGTTGATGTTCACTCTTGCCATCTCCTGTTTGACCACTTCCAATTTACCTTGATTCATGAACCTAACATTCCAGGTTCCTATGCAATATTGTTCTTCACAGCATCAAACTTTATGTCCATCACCAGTCACATCCACAACTTGGTGTTGTTTTTCTTTGGCTCTATCTCTTCATTCTTTCTGAAGCTATTTCTCCACTCTTCTCTAGTAGCATACTGGGCACCTACTGATCTGGGGAGTTCATCTTTCAACATCCTGTCTTTTTGCCTTTTCATACTGTTCATGGGGTTCTCAAGGCATGAATGTTGAAGTGGTTTTCCATTTCATTCTCTGAGCCACCAGGGAAGCCCATTCCCTTCTCTAGTGGACCACATTTTGTCAAAACTCTCCACCATGACTCATCTGTCTTGGATCGCCCTACACAGCATGGCTCATAGTTTCATTGAGTTAGACAAGGCTGTGGTCCATGTGATCAGTTTGATTAGTTTTCTGTGATTGTGGTTTTCATTCTGTCTACCCTCTGATGGATAAGGATAAGAGGCTTATGGAAGCTTCCTGATGGGAGAGACCAAATGTGGGGGAAACTGGGTCTTATTTTGATGGGCAGGGCCATGTTTGGTAAATCTTTAACCCAATTTTTTGTTGATGGGCAGGGCTCTGTTCCCTCCCTGTTGTTTGACCTGAGACCAAACTATGGTGGAGGTAATGAAGAAAATGGGGACCTTCTTCAAAAAGTCCTGTGTACACACTGCCACACTCAGTGCCCCCGACCCTTTAGCAGGCCACAGCGGATATATACAAGATATATACACAGTGGGATAAAATTTTGCCGCAAACATTAAGCAATCCTATCACCTGCAATAACATGGATGGACCTGAGAGCATAATGTTAAGTAAAATAAACTTAAATGAGAAAGATAAATGCTGTATGATCTCATATAAATGTGGAATCTAAAAAACAAAATGGTAAAATTGATGGATAGAGAGATCATATTTGTGGTTATCAGAGGCAAAGAGTGAATGGATAGGAAGTTGGAGGAAGGTGGTCAAAAGTATAAGCTTCTAGTTATAAGATAAATAAATACTAGTAATGTAATATAAAACATGATTATAGCTAACAGTGCTATGGACTTCAAAAAGTATCACTAGGCTGATCATGTCTCCCAACAATGCAGTATTATTTTCACATAAAAGTATTATTTCTATATGAAGTCTTAGAAAATTGCAAGCATTCTTTTAAGGATGCACAGTCTTTAGAAGTTGTATGTCTTATATCTTATTAAAAACTCCTTTAGAACACTTAATAAATACAGTAAGATACTAGATTTTTTAAAGTATATGGTTAATTGTGTATAATATTCAAAAAGGGATATAGTTGTTATTTGTAAGAGTTTCAGGCAACAAATAAAGTAAACAATGTGGTTTTAATCATTATAACTGGCTAATAATATTGGATCACAGATTAATTCTTCTGGTAGAATATAGGCAACAAAAAAGATTTTTACTTAATATTCTAAGCCATTTAACTCTTCGCATGATTTTGGTCATATTATTTGATGCAAGCCTAGCTGTAGGTGCTGGTGGCTTCTTTGGTGGCTCAGATGGTAAAGCGTCTGTCTACAATGTGGGAGACCTGGGTTCGAGCCCTGGGTTGGGAAGATCCCCTGGAGAAGGAAATGGCAATCCACTCCAGTACTATTGCCTGGAAAATCCCACGGACAGAGGAGCCTGGTAGGCTACAGTCTATGGGGTCGCAAACAGTCGGGCATGATTGAGTGACTTCACTTTCACGTTAGCTGTAGATAATGCAGGTTCTAATCCTCTAGGAATCTGCAAATAGAGTGAACCTCCAATGTATGAAACTCAGACAACTGAACTCTTTGAAACAGATTTTTATGTTATCCTTCTCAGTGACAATGATTGGCGGTTAACCAGATTAACTATGAAATGAGCCAGGTAAATATTCCCATTACCCATAGGAATCAGAGTGGAGCTGGTTTTAACATATTCCACTGTGGCAAAGAAATTAACTCTCTTCTTTAGGCTTTAGCTTCCTGCAGTACATGATCAAGTAGTCCATGAGAGGAATGTCTTTATTAGCTTGAGCCCATGCTCTACCATGAGCTTGTTTTTGACCCACTTTAATCTTAGCATGACCAACTTTTTTCCCATGTTTGGTTAGAATTTTCTCATTGTGATTCCTAGATGTGCTGTGGGTAAAATATGCTGCTCTCCAACAGAGAGAATAGGTGATCAAGGTTATGAGAAGTTATTTTCCCTCTAAAATTTAATTGTCTGAACAAAACATGGCTTTTGGGAATACACGTGACAATTTCTTTGTATATTGGGTTTCTAACAAAGCCTCAAAAATGAACATTTTTGCGATCCAGTGAACTCATGTGGCAGGAAATGATGTACTTTTCTAATGAAGTAGAGTATGAAATTAAATTATCACTCAGTTTCTGGTAAAACTTAGAAAAGAATTATGGGTTATTAATTGTTTCATGAGTGACTCAGTGTTCTTTATTTATTGAGCCTTGACTATAAAAAAAACTACTTCATGCAAATTCAAATATTCTCAACACTTAAGAAAACAATAGCAATAAAGGTCTTTTCTTAGAATGAACCATCCCATTTTTCTCTTTTTTACTCTTAATAATTAAGATTTTGTAAACAAGATAGGGGAAACTTTGGAGGGGAAGAGAAGACACAGATCTGCCAGAACTGAGTCCTACAAAGATGGTGATAAAAATGAAGATAAGATACATGTTTCAATTGTTCCTGCTCTTCTCCACAATCCATGAGCTCTCTTTTCACTGCTTTTGTGACAACTAATATCTATCTTTTCCATATCTGTGGTTTCTACATATTTTTCCTATAAGACATTTTTATAAAATGTATCTGGCTTTCTGGGTAATTAAAAACTCAAGTAGATTTTAATAGACATACACAAGGTGTGTCATTTCTATTAAATAAGTAGGATTAGAATGACTATTGGCTGGTAGAAGCAGATAGTAATTGTTTTTTTTTTTATTTTTTTCTTCTTTTATTTTTTCTTATCAGAGATAACGATATTCCAGATTAGTATTCTACTGTCCTTGGAGCAGAAGAACTAGATTTCATATGGGAAGATTTAATTGTGTTGAGCATTCTAGAGTAGTGGACCATATTAAGAAATATACTAAAGGGTATGTATGCAGAGGGTAGATTAAGACTTAAGTTGCATCAAAGGATTTAATTACTGGGTTAGATAGGAGTTACCTGTGTGAATGACCAAAACTTTACATAGAGTGTGAGTATTCAATAATCAATTTATTTTCAAAGTTTTCAAAGTGCACCATAACTATTCTCAGTTCAGTTCAGTTCAGTTCAGTTGCTTAGTCGAGTCTGACTCTTTGGACCCCATGAATCACAGCACACCATCACCAACTCCCAGAGTTTACCCAAAATCATGTCTATCAAGTCGGTGATGCCATCCAGCCATCTCATCCTCTGTCGTCCCCTTCTCCTCCTGCCCCCAATCCCTCCCAGAATCAGAGTCTTTTCCAATGAGTCAACTCTTTGCATGAGGTGGCCAAAGTATTGGAGTTTCAGCCTCAGCATCAGTCCTTCCAATCTCACTTCCTATTAAAATAGTAATTAGTTTCATTAGTGTTAATCTCACCTCGAAAGATGATTTTGTTTAATGATAAACTGAAAGACACATTTAATTTTATTATTAGCAAAGACATTTGGCAGCATGGAGAGCACATCAGAACTTCTCTAGAAGGAAAAAAACCCTGTAATTATAAAATAGGATTCCATTTCCATGGTAATTACTTGTATAGTAATTACTCTAACCACTTGGTATTTAGCCATTATGGGATAGTGCTTATTACTTTTAGTTACCATGAGTTGGCTTCACTAGCATTTTTGGGTGTCTATGATACAAACAAAAATTGTAATAAAAATCAATTAAATGTTGTATAATTACAAAAAGCAAAATAATTACAAAAAAGATAAACACCTATAATTTGCATGACTAATAGCACTCTATAAAAAGTGAATTCATCCCTTAAACATTTTTGTTCAGAACATAATACGTATAAAAGGCTATGCTTCTTAATGGGAGAAGTAAGAAGGATCATCAAAAGAGCAGAAAAATGATTCAAAGCAGTAGTAGGTTCAAGATAGTATGTGAAGTGGGTATACACATCAGAACACATATACTCAGGTGTGCAAGAATGACTTTTCTTCTTTTTCAAAATCATCTCTGTTTTGATCATAAAATCCTATCCAGCCTGAATGGCAATTTCATCTGAATGGCAGATGAAATTTCATGTCAGTAATTATTAGGGCTTCTGTTTTCCATCAAAACCTTAAGCCCTGGAGGGCACTGTGCAGTGCCCAGAACCAACAGACTGTTATAGGATGGATGGTGTACCCAGGTCCAGTTGGTGGTGGTCCCTTGAAATCCGAAAGTTCCTTGCTTTGATCCCAGACAAGGATGAGGAGGATTTTTGCCAGGTTTGGGAATATTGCTTTCACTGTTTAGGTTTCCTTTCTGAAAACTGCTAACTCATCTATCTGATATAGTGGGAGTGGGGTTCAGGTCCTTAGCAATCTTGGGACCAGCTGATTCTCCCATTCTTCCCCAACCAGAAATCTATCAGAGTGCCCCCGTCTCTTTCCTCCTTGATCTCTCCTCCCCTCTCTTCCTTCTCTATCTATGTGTTCTTTCCTACCTATCTCCCTTCCAAGCATCAGACATTTTATTCCCTGAACTTCAGGTTCACAGGAAATAAGAAGAGATCCCGATTCAGATGCTTTTCCTCTTTCTGCCTCTTAAACTCAGGAGAAAAATCACAGAGAACATACACAGAACAGTATCTCAGTAAAGTATAGTGACACTAGGTATACAGCCAGTCCTCCACATTCACTGATAAGGAAGGTTGATTATGGGAACTGGGCATCTGCGGATTTTTGTCTCTGTGGCCAGTCCTGGACGCAATCACCCAAGGGTACAGAGGGACAATTGTTCAGTCATACAACATAAAAGTCGACTTTTTATATTCTCTGAGGCAGAAAGTTTCAAACTTCAGTGAGTGAATTTAGAGTGTGGAATGAAAATGTTAGCACTTCTGTTTTGTATTTGGATGATATTATCCTTTACACTTTTTAATTTTGGTCATATTTTATAAGTACATATATTAAAAATTAATTTTTATTGGTGTATAGTTGCTTTACAATGTTGTGTTAGTTCCTACTATACAACAAAATGAATCAACTATACATATATAACCTGCTTTTTGAATTTCCTTCTGATTTACGTCACCACAGAGCACTGAGTAGAATTCCCTGAGCTATACAAGAAGTTCTCATTAGTTATCTATTTTACACATAGTATCAATAGTGTATATGTGTCAATTCCAATGTCTCAATTCATATGCATGTTATATCAATGCAATATTAAGTATATATATAAATAAATGTTATTAAAATGGATGCTTAAAACTATATGAATACCTGATATATACAAAACAACGTGCTAAATATTTCAGGGTCACAGAATATTTGTGGTCATGTAGTTTACTACTGTGGCTTCCCTGGTGGCTCAGTGGTCAAGAATCCATCTACCAATTCAGGAAATACAGATTCGATCCCTAGATCAGGAAGATATCTTGGAGAAGGAAATGGCAACCCATTCCAGTATTCTTGCCTGGGAAATCCCATGGACAGAGGAGCCCGTTGGGCTACAGTCTATGAGGTCACAAAAGAGTCAGACACTACTTAGCGACTAAATGACAATAGAAACAAGTTTACTACTTAACAGGGGAATTTAGAAAATGAAACTTATATCTACACCACAGGCATGTTCTATTAAAACAAATCTTTCAAATAAATCTTATTATAATGTTTCAAAAGAGGAAAAGTTTATATCTAGCTATGTGTTTTTGTGGTAGGGTCATTGGATAGGACATAGTTGAGGAAAACTTCATCAAAGTGATACTTCTGGACTTAAGTCTTGAAAGCAGAATACATATTACCTTTGGAAATAAATTAAGGAAGAAGGGTAATCCATCTCAAATAAGAAGGCCTTTGAGCACCCCTGAAGGTGCACAAATAATTTTCAAGAGGTATTCAGGTATGGATATTTATAAAGAAACAAAATTTCTGATTTTCAATGTGCATTTTTTCTTAAAATCTATCTGCCTGCTTTTAAAAATCCCAGGAACACAAAAAGTGGTGATTCTGGAATTCATGTTTTGTTTTTGTTTTTACCCCTAAACAACATCTGCACATGGGGAAGGGTTATTAAATATATATTGTAGCAGCTGCTGCTGCTGCTAAGTCGCTTCAGCCGTGTCCGACTCTGTGTGACCCCATAGACAGCAGCCCACCAGGCTCCCCAATCCCTGGGATTCTCCAGGCAAGAATACCGGAGTGGGTTGCCATTTCCTTCTCCAATGCATGAGAGTGAAAAGTGAAAGGGAAGTCATTCAGTTGTGCCCGACTCTTAGCAATGTTGTAACTCCGAACTCATAATTTTTTAAAATTGAAATTTGAAAGATAGTTAGAAGACTCAGAATAGTGACTAGGAGAAGTACAAAATACATCACAACACTATGTAAAACACAGAATAATAATTAACACTGATTGCTGATGTTGACCAAGAACTCAGTGATGTAACAATAATAACTTCAACAACTAAAAGGTTACTGCTTTAAAGTATATAGAGGTTTCATATACATTGTCCAACATCATTTCATATTCATTTTTCCAACATCCTTATGGGATAGCTGACATACTTCCAAATTACAGAAGACACTGTGACTCAGAGAGGTGATACAACTAAGCAAAGACTACACAACTCTGTATGTTGTTGTTTAGCCACTAGGTCATCTCTGACTCTTTTGTGACCCCATGCATTGTATTTCACCAGGCTCCTCTGTCCATGGGGTTTCCCAGGCAAAAATACCAGAGTGGGTTGCCATTTTGTCTTCAGGGGATCTTCCTGACCCAAGGATCAAACCTGCATCTCCTGCATTGGCATGTGAATTCATGACCACTGAGCTACCTGGGAATGCTGTACAATTCTGTACAGAGGAACTGTAACCCAAATACAGACCTTTGGAATATAGCTTATGTATATGCATACTAATATGCTATCTTTATGCTCCATCCTTGCAAGTTTGCAAAAAAACTACTGAGTAAATTGGGTAAAAGTAAACTTCAAAAAAGATAACTGACCTGTCAGCAAGTGTTAGATTCAGACTAAATCCCCAAATTTCAATCCCCATCTGTATCCTTGCTTCCAATGTACAATTCTCAGAAATATATATCACTTGTGAGATCTTTGGAAATGTAGATTCTCTGGCCACAAAACCAGACTTACTAAATCAGAGTTTGCATCTTTAACAACATCACAGATGTTTCACTAAAATTTGAGAAGCACCAGTATAGATGACAAAGCAAATCTCTGCACAGGTAAAATAGCTTGTTTGGCATTTACAAAACTCTTTCTGCCGGTGAATGATTCAAACACCTGCTTCAATATTAGAAATTCTCCTTATTATCCGTAAAAATCCAAAGACAGAAAAAGGAAAAAGGCAACCACAGTGAGGTATCCCCAAAGTTTATTTCCCTGAATTCTGATGTAGTGCCCTATGCTTCCAATACTTGTAAGAATGTAGGTTTTTTTGTTTTTGTTTTTTTTGTCTGTTTGTTTCTTCTTTTTAGCATAAAGTCAAAAAAAGAAATATTTATAAAGATGGTGGTGGTTTGTTTAAACTCACTGCACTTTTGTAAATTTTAAATGACAAGTATGTTCTGCCATTAATAGAGTTTTTGGAGCCATTCATACAAATGTGCCAGCACATGCAAAAGCCACACATTCTTTGTTAAACTAAACAGTCCTAAGCATTGTGTGGACTCCTGGCATAGTATGGCTAAATATTCAGACACATGCCTATATAGTACTGTGTGTTCTGCCAAATAGAGGGAAAACAAAAGAAAGAAAATCATATAAATATACTGGTAAACATTGACTTTGTAAGGAACAGCATAAGCTGTGTTGGAAAAAAATGTAGAGCATGATTCAAAGAATACATTTAAATTTTTTTCCTTAGGAAAATGTATCTAATTTGTTTTTCATGAAAACATGTATTTAGCAGTGGGGAGTTTTTCATTGGCTAAGATATTTTGGCATATTTATGGTGTAAAGGTGATTGGAATTATATTTGCATTCATTTTGCACTGAAATTTGAAATTAGTATAAGATATACACTTTGTAACATAAAATCTTTGCCAGTCAGGATATACTCCCTTTAAGGAAGCATAATTCAGTACATGAAAATTCAAAGTGACTAACCTATAAATATGGGGGAATTATTCATGTTACCAAAGGATCCTTCCTTTACCAAACATCTATCACAGGATATCTTTAAATAACTAGCTTCCTTTTAGGACATTTAAGAGTACTAGATTTAACATTTATGATGTTCAAGAAATATCTAAAAAGCATACCTGTTATATAAGGCATAGGTCTAGGTACATGATTTTAGAAGTCCTTAATGATTTTGATTTATGCTACAATTATTAATCATTACCAATTGAGGAAGAATTTGAAAGGCTAGTCATCAAGCCAATATGATGCTTCTTCAAAAATTTTCTCTAAAAGCATTTCTCTTCAAATACTTTCTCACCCAAACTCCCTTTATTTTTCTTCTTGTATGATAATTTTCTAAATTGTATTCTATTACATCTGTTTTTTAAAGGGCTATTTGAAATACATCTCTCGTTCCATAAAAATCAATGCTTTGCTCTCCTTTCTTTCCAAACATTCCTACAGAATTACACAATTAAATCTCCCTCTAACCAAACTCAGCTTCTTCTAGGACCTCTCACAAACTCCATCATATCCTGGCAGATGCTGTGAAGGAGTGATTCAAACTCATAGAGTAGTTTGTATTGGCTGTTGTTAGTTTATTATCCATTTTCATTGGCTTTGGTCAAGCTTGAGGCAGAACCGGTTGTTACTTTCTCACGATTTTGTTTCTTGTATAAACTACTATCTAAATCATGCCAATTTTCATTCATCCTCATGTTCATAGAGTCTAGTGATTCTCTCCAGTGTACATCCTTTTTTAAAATTGTCACCAGTGTTTATCTTCTAAGAAATAAATCTGGTCTTACTACTCCAATGTTTAAAAGCTTCCCATGATGTCTCATGTAGGGTGGGAATTTCTCATCTGCAGAAAAATTATCCAATGACTGAGCTTAACTGAGTGAATAATCAAATCTTAGAATAAAATCCTGGAGTCTATCAAAGATCTTATATAGTTTTATATCAGCCCTCTTAAATGATGGGAAAAACAGCCAATAGCCTTTGTATTTAAGTCCAAGATACAGAAGAAAATTATCATTTATATTCTTATCCCTCCCTTTTTAATATTAATACCTGCTATTGTGTCCATCTTCTTAATTCAACATAGTTTAATCAAATTTAACTCAATCTAATTCATCCAATGCTAATTCCAGGTAATATTTCTTCTTCTATATATCTTTTCTCTATAATGCTTTCTTTTCATGGCTACAAGATTTGTTTTATTTTATTCCATTTTAAGAATTTTCTTCTTACTCCTTTCTAACTAAGATACAGTGCCTCTCCTCAAGAATGTGTATTCTATCAATTTTCTTTGTCAATTCAGCTAGCAGTCTCTGTCACCATATGTTTTGTGCCATTCTGAGAAATATTATAAGGCAGAGTAAGATGAAGGTAGGCATAAGCAGGATCACCTTAAAAATGGAGATTTCCATAATGCTGTCATTTGGAAAATTAAAGTACAATAAATTCATACTGGCTTGTAATTATGCTCACACTATCCACTATTTGTCCTCGTGTATGCTATTCCATAGGCTTGTCATTTCCTCACTGCGTTAGACTCTTGTAGGACCAAATGGCATTTCTCAAACTTGAGATTCTTTTCCTTTCTTTTTTTTTTCCACCTGGAAAATTCCTAGGCATGCTTTAGAACTCAAATGTCATCTCTTTAGTGAAGTCTTCTAAATCTCTCTGGGAAGAATTATGCTTTATCATCTGTGTTGTGGTATTTTAAAATTCACATTAATATCTATTTGAAAATTTTCAGTTTGGAATTTAATAAGTTATATGAGTACACATAACAATGGGTTACCTAAAAGCCTAGGGCTCAGGTCATATTATAGTCAGAATAAAAGCAAAGAATCAGAAGGGAATTTGCTTATTTTGTACCTTCCTTGCAAACTCACCTTAGAAGAAAAACCAAGAAGCATACAATGACACCAGTGTATAATTTAGAGAACTTTACATGCTGAAATTATTTTAGTTGTCCAGCTATCAACAGAAATCTAGAAAAAGATGTAAGCTATTGCAGCAAGTGAACTAGCTCATATTCTTACTTGCATTGACAGACTACAAACTTCAAACATCACCTCTAACATTTCAACCAATATATTAGATGTTCCTAAGCCAGTTTCCCTGGATAGGTAACTCTTTCACTGGGTAACACACAGGCTGGGAACTTGTCTCATTAATATTTCCCACAGGTATACTATATGACGTTCAGTTCTTAAGCTTTGTGGTATTTAGTGTTTGCAGACATATAAAAGTGCACCTTTTCAAGGAATGAGACACCTGCTTTTCCTGATTCTGCTTCCTGGCATTACCTTCGAACTTATTTTGGCAAGAATTTTATTATATTTGGAAGAAACATTGAGAAATTTTCAAAAGGAACTAATGGCTTTTAAAACAAAAATGATTAGCCATTGCAATTGTATATTGGGATTTATATCTAAAAAATGAATTAGAATACTTTTGAATTAGAACTTAACAGAGTCTTTCTCTGTTTGGGAGTCTTTTTTAACTCTTAGGAACTGATTTGACTATTTCAACCAGAAATCTTCCATAATGGTCTGAACTCCTTTGTATATGTGATTTGCTTAGGTTATAGTAACTCAATCAGATTCTGTATTATGGAGGCATGCAAACCAGTTACAATTTGTTCTTACAGGTCTGACTACTATTTCTTAGTTTGTTAAATATATTTCTCAAAGTATCATGTTTCAACAGGTAGACTGCAATCTGTATTTTCAGGACATGCCTGTAAGGAATATATTATTTGATTTATTTTTTATAACATAATTTTTTTTTCAGGTGGTGTATGCAATTCTTTTACTCATGTGTCAGGTGCCAAAATATTTCAAGAAGGAAGCTTACTCCTGCCATGTGTGATTTCTAATGTGCGATTTCTTTGGATGTCATTTTGCATTGCATGTGAGACAGTTATTTTTTATTTCTTGATGTCTGTTTCACCCAAAGAAAATCTGTATTTTGCTTTCTGTAAGAAAAGAGCAACTGGGTGGCATCGGAAAAACTTCCACCCACTAACATAGAAAAATATTCAATCTGTCCCATTACATTGAAGTGGGAGACTTTAAAGGGCAGCATACCCAGTTAAGGAAGATATATTTCCATCTGTGATCAATAGCATGTGAAAAACAGCTCCTCTCTGAGCTCTATCCAGAGCACAATTACCTTGGTAATTCCTGGACCGTAGACACTTCACGAATTTCTAAGGTTGAGCAGCCATGGGAGCCATACCTGATTCCAAGGGGGAGACTGATGTCTCTGTGAGGTCCATGGAATACAACATTTTGCTATTTCCCAGAGCTGCTGGACAGCTTTTAGACACTGTATTTTCTATACCGATTATATAATAAGCAAGAGAGAAATAGGTCCCAGAAAGCATTAAAATAGGGCTCGTATGACAAATGTTTTCTCATTCTCTTCTGTCCTTCCATTCCTCTTAACAAGAGAAATAATTTGGTTTCTTGATTGGTTTGGGAGAACTAAATATCTTTTCCATAAAAGAACCAGAGCATCTAGTTCTCTTTAGCCAAATAGAACCTGTTTTATCTTGAAGCTTGTGCTCACATCTCATCTTGCTATCTGAATATTTTTATTCTCTCAGACATATAAAAAATTAAAATGCAATAAAAGTCTAATAATAAGGTTTCTTTGTAAAGCTATATATAATATTCCACTTTTTAATAGTAAAGTCCATATAAATTCTGAGATATCTATTTGGTATCATCTATCACTTTATCTTCTTCCCTCCCTTCTTTCCTTTCTTCCTATCCCCTCCTTCCCTCCTCCCTCTCTTTCTTTTTCTCTTGATAAAGAAAACAGAGTTAATCATAGAAGATTTTTACTCATTTGAAATAAGGATTTCTTTTTAACATATGTGGACAAATCAATACAGTTTTTAGTGGGTATGCATAATTTACTCTGAATTTCTCCACTTGACATAGGAAAATGCAAACCAACAAAAGGCACAAAAAAGAAGTTACATCTCTGTATTATACCAATTTTTTAAAGTTAATTTTGAGTTTTTCTTCAGGAAAGATTTTTCTTGGGGTTTCTGGCCTTTGGTACTGATGACAATATTGTTTCTCCTAAAGAGCTGGACCTATTGATGATAAAGGAAATTACATTTGTTTCCCCAAGAAATGAGAAATTAAGATTGGTTACCAGTATTCTTTTCGGTATAACCTTAACCACTTCTCTTGAAGGTCACTGGTGAGAAGATGTTATCAGGCTGCATCCTGGATAATAACAAACAGGGAGGATGTGAAGAACCAGAGTAGAAGGCAAAAAACAAAAGAATGGGGACAGGGAGTACTCAGAGCTCAGGGTTCAAACAAAACAGTGTTGAACACAATATAGTGCAATTGAGAAAACACTGGATAAGGAACCAAAGGCAACTAGCCTGACCACTAATTAGCTGTGGCCTCAGACAAGGAGGAACATTTAAGTGACAAAAAGTATTTTCTTTTAGGAAAGCATGGAAAGCACAAGTATTTGAAGGAGACTGAAATTTTTTATCCAAGATGGTAAATTATCTTATTAGAAAATACCACAAGTTCATCAGCCCACAAAATTTCTAGTTAGCCTTTTCTTTTCTTTATTGGAGTATAGATAGAACAAATAATTTACATTAACTTATTTGGTAAATCATTGAAAAACCTTAATTTCTAAAAATATAAAGTAATTATTAAATCCTAGAATGACATTTACAAAAAATTATACAATCTTTTTAAACAAGATGTACAAGAGTTTATTTATTGAAAAGAATGTGGGACCTGCTTGTATTTACCAAACAAAGTTGATTTTTCTGTCTTTTGATAGACTTGCCAATTGTCAGGCTGGAAATGCAATTGTTATTCTATCCAGAGACAGACCCATGAACTAAATGACCCTTTATTCACCCTTTCCAGATTTATTGCTATTTGTGTTTTGTGTGTGTACTAAGTCACTTCAGTCATGTCTGACTCTCTGTGACCCATGGACTGTAGCCTGCCAGACTTCTCTGTCTATGGGATTCTCCAGGCAAGAATACTGGAATGGGTTGCCATGCTCTCCTCCAGGGGATCTTCCTGACCCAGATTTGAACCTGCATATCTAGAGTCTCCTGCATTGGCAGGCAGGTTCTTTAACACCAGCGCCACCTGTGAAGCCCCCTATTTATGTTATGACTAGATAACTCCCTGAAGAAATTCAAACTGTTTTTATTCTTTATGTCTTAAATATAGTCTCTGCACATTTCCTCTTCAATAATTTCAGCACAGGTGTTTTTTTCTATCTTTCCCTTGAGAGACTATCAGTAGTCCATCTAGTCAGAATGATGTTAATATTTGGGGACATTTTCCATGTTCCTTTATGAATCAAGGATTAGTCAGAGGAGATTAATTAGTGTGTTGATTATTCAGGCCTCATAACCTCTCCTCTTTTTCCTTCTTCTCCTCACCTTTTAGTTATTTTGTTACTCATTAACAAGCTTATCAAAGAGTGGGCAGGCAGAAGAGGTGAAAATTGGCATTTTCTACCATTTTTCAGGACTGGTTAAAAGTTTTAAGTGTGGGAGGGATGGTAGTTAAGACGAGAGAAAGGAAAACTATAAATGGAAATGAGGCTTTCTTTTTTATTACTCAGAAATTTCATCTCAAGTGCAAACGAAAGATGAATGTACTGCTACCTTTACTTTTTAAAAACATGTCTTTACAAGAACAGCATACATTAGTTTATTTATCAAAGCTGAGTCAAATAATATTATTCAGAACACAAAATACAAAGCAGAGAGTCTTCTAAGTACACATAGCTTGAAATATCCGCTGTTCACTTAGTTCCTACCTTACAAGTAGTAATAGGCCTTTTATCCCCAAACTCCCATCTTCCTTAGATATTCTTTTCCTTCTGGACATTAGATAAATTAGCCCCTCTGATAATTTCCAATAAAGCTCTTTCTATACCTGATTTTACTCTGGTATTTGCCTGGTAAGACCTCCTGTTTGCTTCGCTGTTCATCATTTCTTATAGTTCTGGAAAAACTGACCGGCCTTCAGTTCAGTTCAGTTGCTCAGTCGTGTCTGACTCTTTGCGACCCCATGAATCACAGCACGCCAGGCCTCCCTGTCCATCACCAACTCCCAGAGTTCACTCAAGCTCATGTCCATAGAGTTGGTGATGCCATCAAGCCATCTCATCCTCTGTCATCCCTTTCTCCTCCTGCCCCCAATCCCTCCCAGCATCAGAGTCTTTTCCAATGAGTCAACTCTTCACATGAGGTGGCCAAAGTACTGGAGTTTCAGCTTCAGCATCATTCCTTCCAAAGAAATCCCAGGGCTGATCTCCTTGAGGATGGACTGGTTGGATCTCCTTGCAGTCCAAGGGACTCTCAAGAGTCTTCTCCAACACCACAGTTCAAAAGCATCAATTCTTCAGCGCTCAGCTTTCTTCACATTCCAACTCTCACATCCATACATGACCACAGGAAAAACCATAGCCTTGACTAGATGGACCTTTGTTGGCAAAGTAATATCTCTGCTTTTCAATATGCTATCTAGGTTGACCATCCCTTGGGAAGATGCTATTGTCAATGTTCAGCCTTTAGGAGGAAGGGTAAAGATGCTTTCCTCTTTACTGCTTGTGTGCATGCTCAGTCACTCAGTCATGTTCAACTCTTTGTGACCCCATGGACTGTAGCCTGCAAGGCTTCTCTGTCTGAGCTTTTCCAGGTAAGAATACTGGAATGGGTTGCCATTCCCTCTTTACTATTTTGTCCCAAACATGGACATAGGTTCTGCTCCTAATTCTCTAAAACACGTATTAGACCAGACTATAGCATTTAACAAATTGTTTTTAATACTTAGGGATAACAGAAGACTACCCAATTCAGGGACACCACAAACTGGATTAAATATTAGGCTGGGCTTCCCAAGTCACTCAGTGTTAAGGAATCTGCCTGCCAGTGCAGGAGATGTAAGAAATGCAGGTTCGATTCCAGGGTCAGGAAGATCTCCTGGAGAAGTAAAGTGCAACCACTCCAGTATTCTTGCCTGGGAAATCTCATGGACAGAGGAGTCTGGCGAGTTAAAGTCCATGGGGTCACAAAGAGTTGAACACGACTTAGTGACTAGACAATGATAACAACAAAACAAATGACTCCTTAAGGTCTTGTGTGCATCTTAAAGAGAAATATTTCTTTCACCACCACTTTAGGAAGTCTTGAGTATATAACCATGCACTGAGTAGTGCCAGCCCTCTGCACACATCTAAAGCCTCCAAAGTGGGAGAATGCTTTTTCAACTCCAGTCTAAGATCAAGTTCTCAGTTTCTGAACTCGAAATGATCTTCATTTAAGGATATTCACTAACTACCCATCCCCGATCCATAGAAACTGTGCTAATCCTTAATATCCAATGGCTCACTCATATCAAGGGCCAACTCTTTGGAAAAGACTCTAATTTGGGGAAAGATTGTCAGCAAAAGGAGAAGGGGCAGAGGATGAGATGGTTAGTTAGGTAGCATCACTGTCTCAGTGCACATGCATCTGAGCAAACTCTGGGACACGGTGCAGGACAGAGGAGACTGGCATGCTACAGTCCATGAGGCCATGAGAAGTCAGGCACAATTTAGCAACTGAACAACAACAAAAACAACAGCAATGCACTCAGAATGCATAATCTGACATTAGTGTACTGCCCAAGATCTGAGCTATTTCGCTTGGTGGTAAGCCTCATTTGACCACAAACCATTCTTGTTAAACTGAGCCTCATCAAATGAAGACCTATTTGTTCTTATAGGTTGTCCTCTAACTTAAAGATTGCATGAGATTTTGTAGTCATCAAGGTCTTAATTCTTAATCTCTTGATGTCAATTTCTCAAAAAAATAGGGTGTGCATGCACACAAACGCACACATACTAAGAAGCAAAATTTTCTAGAACTGCACTATAGATCATCCTTGTTGCTGTTGTTCAGTCACTAAGCCATATCTGACTCTTTGTGACCCCATGGACTTCAGGATACCAGGATTCCCTAAGTCATTCACTATCTCCCAGAGTTTGCTCAAACTCATGTCCATTGAGTCAGTGATGCTATCCAACCATCTCAGCCTCTGCATTATTTGAGTATTTTTCAGAAGGATACTGGACCTAGAGATGCATTATTTCCCACAAAAAAAAAAATCCCACTATTTCACATAATCATACAGAGCAGATTATTTTCATAGAGCACAGCAAGTTCCTTCATTTCACAAGAGTAACTGTTTTGCATTTTCTGGACTAGAAATACTTACTTCAGTAGTTTTTAAAAATCAAAGAAAGCATGGCTCTTAAGGTGATTTCAAGTCTCCCCTTCTTTCTTAGCCTTTGAATATGATTATCTTTTAACTTCCAATATCTCCATTCAAAATTCAAAGATTTGGGGGGCAAATTTGGTTAGAGTTCAAGAAATTTGCGCTTCTTCTCTCCAAGAAGTCTTTTCCATAAAATTGTTTCTCTCAAGCACCTATATCATAAATAAGAGCTTAGTCATGAAAGGATGGTAGAAGGCAACCTGCCTTACCCTTCCCAAATATAAAGCCAGCGCTTTCTTTGCTGCAAGCAAAATGCAAGCAAAAATTAAAAATACTTCTTTAGCAACTTTGCTTTTAAGGTTTTCATATCAGATCATTCCCTCTTGACTGTAAGCTTTATTTCTGCGTTAATAACATTTTATTTCTTTCTACTTACTAGGCTGTCTTAAGCAATATTTGGTTTTGCTGCTTTATTGGATTGTAGGGCATCAGTTTCAGTTTATTTCTGTCCTGTCTTCTTCTCCTGGTATGGTATCTTCTCTTTCTGTAACAGCTTGTAGCAAATCTCTTCTTTCTCTGATTCTACTGTGCCTTTTATAGTGATGACATGTAATGCCAATCTGTCTTACTTGATTCTAATTAATACGCTTCCAGACCCTCTCTGAGTGACCTGACTTTTAAGGAACGCAACTAATTGGAAGACCCATCATAAATTCTATACCGTTACGTCATTCAATACTGTAATGTAAGTGAAACATAAACTGATATCTTCACAAATCACATGGTACCTAAAATTATGAACATAGGAAAGAATTGATTACATTTGAATTATCTCCCTTTCCTGTTGAAATGATCTGTAAGAAAGGAAGATGCTTGCAGATTTTCTGTTTTTATAGAGTGAAGATTATGTTCAAAAAGGTGATTAGATTTTGCAGCAACCTTTAAAAGATTATGTTCTCCCAATCTGCACTTAGCCTATGTTTATGAGTTGGACTGTGTCTACCTCAAAAAATGATTATATTGAAGTCATTACCCTCAGTCCCTAAGAATGTGACCTTATTTAGAAACATGGTCATTGCAGATGCAGCTAGTTAAGTTAACCTGAAGCCATACTGGAGGAGTGCAGTCCAGTAATCTAACCACTGGTGTCCTGATAAAAAGGGGTAAGTTTTATACTGAAGACATGAAGAAAGAGAGAACATAAAGTGAAGATAAAGGCAGACATTGGGGTGATGCTTCTACAAGCTAAGAAATGTCAAAGATTGCCACCAAGCCACCAGGATCTGTGGAAGGAATGGACAGATTCTTCCTCACAACCCTCATAAGAGGAAACTGGGACATGGAGGGAGAGCCTGTCCAGGGGAGCTGCTGCTGCTTGAAATGCTATGTGAGGAAGAGAGAGAGCAGGTGAGCTATACGCTAGCTTCTCCTTTCCTTTTGCCCTCTATGTCTGGTCAATGTCTCTATGGGCTGAGTTTAGCTGTGAGCTAGCAGGCAATGGCACCTGGGAAATGAAGTTTGCAGTGGAAATATAGGAAATACATTTTTTTGTCCCCAAAGCAAAATAACTGGCAAGGCCAGTGTGAAATGACTTTCAGATGTGGTGACAGGAGTTGACAATTTTTCACAAATGGTACACACATTTTGTTGAAAGATGAACTAACATTTACTCAATGTTTACTCTGTCCCAGGCACTGGTTGGATGTTTTAATATTTCTTACATTATTTCATTGATTCTATATAAGCCTATGTAGCAGTTTTATTGTATACATTTAATATTGAAGGAGATTTAAACATAGACTAGATATTTTATACATCTGTAATAGCTGAAGCTCCAATACTTTGGCCACCTGATGTGAAGAGCCAACTTGCTGGGAAAAACTGAGGGCAGGAGGAGAAGGGTGTGGCAGAGGATGAGATGGTTGGATGCCATCACTGACTAAATAGACATGAATTTGAGCAAACTCTTGAGAGGTAGTGAAGGGTGGGGAAGCTGGCATGCTGCAGTCCATGGGGTTAGAGAGTCGGACATGACTTGGCAACTGAACAACAACAACCATACATCTGGTGGCTGGTGACACCAGAATTTGAACCATTTGTTTTGTCTGAGTCCAATCCAATGCCCATGCAATTTGCCTGTTCTATCTCACTGGGCTGTGGGCTGAGGAAATAAGGTGAGAGATTGGTAATGGATGAAGAGGCAAGAACCTGCAACATAAAAATCTATCAGGCAGTTAAAGTTATTGCCCTCAGTCCCTAAGAATGTGATCTTATTTAGAAATATGGTCATTGCAGATGCAGCTAGTTAAGTTAACCTGAAGTCATACTGGAGGAGTGTGGTCAACTAATCTAACCACAGCCCTTGTGTAACAAGGATAGATGCCAGATAGTAGAGTAGCTGAGTTGGAGACTCAGTATGAACAGGCAATGGCATTTAAAACATAGCTTATGTTATTTTAATGGGTGTGTTGGAATAAGAATATTTTATTATACATTTTAAATACATAGGTAATGTGGAGAAATAATCATAACTGTTTTACTTCGACTAGAAATTTCAACATATTTGAAAAAAGAGTGGTGTGTGTGTAAACTTACATAGGTAGAAACTTGCAAAATATGTTTATGGGTAATGTGATAGATCAGGAATTTAAGTGTAGCAGTGAACAACACTGACCTTCTTAGCTTCCAACCACAGGCAACAACTAGGCATCATCTTCATCTGTCTCTTCCCATGACCGTTGCTAAGGTAAGAAAGCCATAGAGTAGCCCAAGGAAACCATTTACTTTAGGATTATAATCTACTGAAAGACTTGGAAGTGCATAGTCTAGAATTATAATCTGGCAAATAAAATTTCTTTGACATGTGATAAAATCTGCAAATACACAGCCTTACCATATTTCTTTAAACTATACCTGCACCATGAATAACAATGGTATACATGCCGATGACCTACACACTGTCTCAGTCACTATGAAGACGTGTAAATTTTGGTGGGGATTTGTGCTCTCCCCTCTATTGGGGTTGGGGCAGTTGTAGAGAGACTCTTCTCCTCCTGCTTGTGTCTCCCTAAATGAGAAGGAATACCTAATATGTTGGTAAAATTGAGAAGACCTTGATATTTACTGACAAAGTTTTACTTTTCTGCTGGGTGTTCTTATTGATACCCAAAATGGGTAGTGGAGCTCACCCCTTTCTCTCTCCCATCCCTTTCATGTTATGTTCTATTCTCCCTCCCATCATTCTTCTCCCTTCCCTCCCTTCTGTCTCCATCCACTTCCCTCCCTCTCTTATTTTTATCTGCTTCAAGAATTGTTACAGAAGGAATTGGTCTCTTCTCTACGTTCTTTTTCTACCCGGTAAGGAAAGTCAGGTCATGTCACAACTCTCTCTTCCTCCTTCCATTCTGCTTGTGACTTGGGGTCACATAACCTTAGTGAAGAGGAACTAAAAAGCCTCTTGATGAAAGTGAAAGTGGAGAGTGAAAAAGTTGGCTTAAAGCTCAACATTCAGAAAACGAAGATCATTGCATCCGGTCCCATCACTTCATGGGAAATTGATGGGGAAACAGTGGAAACAGTGTCAGACTTTATTTTTCTGGGCCCCAAAATCACTGCAGATGGTGACTGCAGCCATGAAATTAAAAGACGCTTACTCCTTGGAAGGAAAGTTATGACCAACCTAGATAGCATATTCAAAAGCAGAGACATTACTTTGCCAACAAAGGTCCGTCTAGTCAAGGCTATGGTTTTTCCTGTGGTCATGTATGGATGTGAGAGTTGGACTGTGAAGAAGGCTGAGCGCCGAAGAATTGATGCTTTTGAACTGTGGTGTTGGAGAAGACTCTTGAGAGTCCCTTGGACTGCAAGAAGATCCAACCAGTCCATCCTCAAGGAGATCAGCCCTGGGATTTCTTTGGACGAAATGATGCTAAATCTGAAACTCTAGTACTTTGGCCACCTCATGCGAAGAGTTGACTCACTGGAAAAGACTCTGATGCTGGGAGGGATTGGGGGCAGGAGGAGAAGGGGACGACAGAGGATGAGATGGCTGGATGGCATCACTGACTCGATGGACGTGAGTCTGAGTGAACTCCGGGAGTTGGTGATGGACAGGGAGGCCTGGCGTGCTGCGATTCATGGGGTCACAAAGAGTCGGACACGACTGAGCGACTGATCTGATCTGATCTGATCTGAACCTTTCAGATACCTCACTGTTTTCCCCACTACATTTGTTTTGAAATCATTGTGATGCCCAGAGCTTTTGTGCCCATCTTATCGCTTCTTATCTCTTAGCATCACACAGATAGTTTCAGTCTCCAGCTTCTTAGCTGAATTCCTTTCTTTTCAATACCCTCAATTTCCACTCTTCCATGTATGTCTTTCTGTATGTAAATGTTCCTTGTTGGATTAGTACAGTCATGCACCTATCTGCTCTGAGAGCTGTTAGCATCAATCAGTACCTTGTATCAATTTGTGTTCCTAAATTTTGCCTTGCTTGTGTCTGTGCTAAGTTGCTTCAGTTGTGTCCAACTCTTTGCAGCCCTATAGACTGTAGCCTGCCAGGCTACTCTGTCCATGTGATTCTCCCAGCAAGAATACTTGAATGGGTTGCCATGCCCTTCTCCAGGGGATCTTCCTGGCCCAGGGATCAAAACTGCATCTCCTGCAACTTCTGCATTGCAGATGGCTTCTTTACCACTGAGCCACTGGGGAAGTCCAAATTTTGCCTTGCTGCTGCTGCTGCTAAGTCGCTTCAGTCGTGTCCGACTCTGTGCGACCCTATTTGCCTTACTCAATTTTTATTCTAAATTTTCAAAGTTTGACTATACCATGCAGATACTAGATATTTAGGTTCTAAACCTCTGAAAGGTAAAATCTGTGTTTTCATATTCTTAGTGTGGGACATTATTTCTCACCTAAAGTTTAGATAGAAACAAACTTTGTTTCCCCTTAGTAGGTAGACAGATTTTCTTCCCCTCTAAGATCTTTTTACTGAAGCCAGAGTCTTTTGAAGGTTTCAGTAATTAAGGTGTGCCCTTTCTAATTTCACACCTCTTATAGCCCCAATCCTTTCTCAAAATTATAGTTAATCTGAACTCTTGTTTATAAGCAATTTTGATAATCTCATTTCCCCAGTGAGGAGATATGGTATACTATGCTAAGTGAAAAAAGACAGACAAATACTGTATGGTATCACTTATATGTGAAATTAAAAAAAAAAATACAACAAAGTAGTGAATATATCAAAAAGAAACTGACTCATAGAAATAGAGAAAAACTAGTGCTTACCAGTGGGGAGTGGAGGAAGGGCAATATAGGGGTGAGGAAGTGGGAGATACAAATTATTGGCTATAAGATAAGCTCAAGGATGTAATGTACAGCACAGGGAATATAGCCAATGTTTTATAATAACTGTAATGGAAAGTAACCTTTAAAAATTAAATAAAGACAAAAAATTAAATAAAAAGAGCCATGGCAGAACCAGACATAGCATTATTGCTATGGCTTCATTTTCCCTTTTGTTTCTGTCTTTTGAGATTTTTCCCTTTTTTCTCCTGGGAGATCCATTTTAAAATATGTTTGTTATATTTTATCCAGTATCAGTTTAATTTCTGCCTAGTCCACCTTGTTTCCAGTTTTCAGGTTATTCTATTACAGTCCCACGTTGTAGGATTTGCTCACGCTGTCCTAGAGATGAGGAAATCAGGCCCCAAAGTGACACCCACACTACCACGTGGGTATGAAGCAGCAGAGTCAGGAGTTTAGCTCAGAGAGTCCATGCAGTTAAGACACTCACCCTAGAATGAGATTTTAGTTCCCCAATTTCACCTTTGCTGCTACTGCTAAGTCGCTTCAGTCGTGTCCAACTCTGTGCAATCCTACAGACGGCAGCCCACCAGGCTCCCCCGTCCCTGGGATTCTCCAGGCAAGAACACTGGAGTGGGTTGCTATTTCCTTCTCCAATGCATGAAAGGGAAAAGTGAAAGTGACCCCATGGACTGCAGCCTACCAGGCTCCTCTGTCCATGGGATTTTCCAGGCAAGAGTACTGGAGTGGGGAGCCATTGCCTTCTCCAATTTCACCTTTAGAACTCTTTAAATTATCATCCTCTTTTAGTAAAACTAAAAAGAGCTAAAATACAGGAGAAACATTTAGCTCTCTGAATAATCTTGAGATGATTTCTAGGGAATCATATCAAAGACATTAAAAAGTCCAGGTGAATATTCATTTTGTATTATGTATGGGCACATGAGCTGGCCTTAAAGTACATATTTGGCAAAGTTTTCAGTTTTAATATTTCAAGGCTGAGAAGTTAAAAAAAAAAACAAACATTGTCCTCAATTTTTTTATAACTCAGATAGCAAGTCTTCAATATTTACTGTATAGAGAATGAACTTAAAAAGAAGAAAGTCATGGTTAGAAAAAGTCTCTCAAAATGCCAGGCTGCACTTAGGAAAACATCTTGCATTTGAGGAAATCTTTTCCTGCTGTGTGATTAGCCTTTGGTTCTGCCAGATATCCCAGCAGTGTCACTGGCCTGCGACCAGAGTGTACGGGTTTGACTCTGTGTCCTGTAGTTTTGAATACCTGAGAAAGAAAAGCATGTAAGAAAAACAGAAGTTAAAATCATAAGTATTCATTAGTAGATTTAATGGTTAATGATATTAGACTCCACTTTTCCTTTCATAAATCAGAGTTATGACCACTACTTTTTCCTAACTAACTGGTACTGCTATAGTCCGTATATAGTATATTAACTGAAACTGACTATGTTGGGCCAATATTGCTCATGTCTGTTTCTGTAATTAGCTTTTGTGTGAGACTCAAACAATAAAATGACAAATATGAAAGGAACTGAAACGTTCTTTGGGTGGGATGTCAATAACTTACACAACACTCCATATATGTGCTTTTAAGATTTGAAAGGTGCTAAAGAACTTGAAAATATGGGTGATATACATAGATGATCTCTGAATAATTCAATTACGCAAAATTAATAAGAGACATAGAAAACATGAATAGGTAAAAAATTATAGATAAAATGAGTATAAAATAATTGACAAAATTGCCAAGTGCCTAGCCTGATGGAGCATGGTCATCAGAAGGAAAAAGAAGGTAAAAACAGTTATCTGACTCTGAAATTTAATTTGTATTTTAAAAATGACAAGTCTATGGGAACATTAGAAAAAAACAGTATAATGAACACCAGTGTATCCCACACCTAGATTTACCAACTGTTAGCAGCTTGCCAAGTCTGATCCCCCTCTCTCTATAAATAGACATACAATTCCCTTTTGCCAAATCATTCGGAAGTAGATTCCAGCCATCATGATACCTCATGCCTAAAACTTCATCATGTATCTGCCAAGAACAGGGACATCTTTTGGCAAACACACATGCTCATCACACCCAAGAACATCACCATTACTTATAGAACACCCTACATAGAACAGACCACACTAAATACTAAATTTTCCCATTTCTTCAAAATATTTCATATAGCTGATTTTTCCTTTTGATTGAGGATCTGATTAGGGTTTCACATTGTGATTGATACTTATGTCTCTCAAATGTCCCTTGGAACAGCCACACTACCTCTGTCCTTCCCCTACCCTCCCACTCTGTTCCTCTTGATATCTGATCCTTTAGAGTTCAGTTGTCTAGCAGGATACCTACATTCTGAATTCTTTTGTTTCTTCAGGATTTAGTGCAAAGTGATCCAGGAAGGATACCTTAGGATCATTTGTTTCTGTTTGTATTCAATGTTTTTATTCTTTTTGTTTCAATTCTGTGTTTTAGATATGTAAGACATTTATGTGCTTCAAAAAATCAAAACAATAGAAAGTGATATGTTCAGGAAATCTTGCTGCCTTGCATATCCATCCACTCCAGTGCTACCCATTTCTATAAGAAGCTATTGTTATCAAATTCTAGTTATTTTTACTTTTTTGTAAATAAGAAAAAATATATTCATGTTTTTATTTCCTCACAAAGCTATCATATTACACACACTTATCTGCTTCAATTTTTTTTAAAACTAATTTTCATTTTGACAAAATATAGATTTATAGAAGATCTGCAAAAATAGTACAGGGTTTCCATATACCCATCATTCAGTTTCCCCTAAGGTTAAAATCTCTTATTACCGTGGTACATTTGTCAAAACCAAGAAACCAACGTTAGTGCCTTACTGTTAACTAAACTTTAGACTTTACTAGCTGTCTTTGGGGTTGCACAGAGTCGGACACGACTGAAGCGACTTAGCAGCAGCAGAATTTTACTAGTTTTCCCACTAATGTCCATTTTTGGTTCTAGGATCCCATGAAAAAAACACTACATTGCTTTTAGTTATCATGTCTCTTTAGTCTCATCTGCCTTCTGACAATTTCTTAGTTTTTACTTTTTTTCCTGACCTTGGCACTTTTGAGATGTGTTGGTTAGGTATTTTATGGGATATCCATCATGTTGGGTTTATCAAATGATTAGACTGAGGTTATGGGTTTGGGGGAAGAATACCACAAAGATGAGGTTCCCCTCTCATTGCGTCATAACGAGGGACTTGTTATCAACCCGACTTATCACTAGTTAATTTGATTACTTGATTAAGGCAGTGCTTAACAGTCACCTTTTTCCTTCCTTTATTCTATCCTTTGGAAGTTAGTTTTTATATCCAGCTAATGTTCATAAGGGAGTGGTTGCTTTTTTGAATATACCATGTTTATTCAATCAAACCCCATGGATGAGCATTTAGGTTGTTTCTAATATTATTAGGTTATAGTATCAATTATAAATATTGTCATAATAGTTGCCTTTTGTCATGCTGAAGAGGGTTTTTTTCTATTCTTTTTATTCTGAGAATGCTTAATAGAATGAGTATTGACTTTATTAAATGCATTTTCTGATTTTTTGAGATGTCATTTTTTTTCCTGTTAGTATGGTGAATTACATTGGTTTTCCAGTATGAAATACACCTTGCATTCCTGTGGTAAACTATACTTTGCCATGATATGTAAATCTTTTTATTGATTATTGAATTAAATTCATTAAAAACTTGCTAAGAATGTTTGTATCAATGTTGGTAAAAGCTGTTAGTCTGTAATTTTCTGTTCTTACGAATCAATAATTCCTCACTAAGTTCTTATATTTTGTTAGGTCCAGCTAGAGAATATTGTGTGTTGTCTCTTAATTATATTGGGCCATGTCTTGAGAAATCTGTATGCAGGTCAGGAAGCAACAGTTAGAACTGGATGTGGAACAACAGACAAGTTTCAAATAGGAAAAGGAGTATGTTAAGGCTGTATATTGTCACCCTACTTATTTAACTTATAAACAGAGTACATCATGAGAAATGCTGGGCTGGAGGAGGCACAAGCTGGAATCAAGATTGCCAGGAGAAATATCAATAACCTCAGATATGTAGATGACACAACCTTATGGCAGAAAGTGAAGAACTAAAGAGCCTCTTGATGAAAGTGAAAGCTTAAAGCTCAACATTCAGAAAACTAAGATCTTGAATCCGGTCCCATCACTTCATGGGAAATAGATGGGGAAACAGTGGAAACAGTGATAGACTTTATTTTTGGGAGCTCCAAAATCACTGCAGATGGTGATTGCAGCCATGAAATTAAAAGAGGCTTGTTCCTTCTAAGAAAAGCTATGACCAACTTAGACAGCATATTAAAAAGCAGAGACATTACTTTGTCAACAAAGGTCTGTCTAGTCAAGACTATGGGTTTTCCAGTGGTCATGTATGGATGTGAGAGTTGGACTGTGAAGAAAGCTGAGTGCTGAAGAATTGATGTTTTTGAACTGTGGTGTTGGAGAAGACTCTTGAGAGTCCCTTGGACTGCAAGGAGATCCAACCAGGCCATCCTAAAGGAGACCAGTCCTGGGTGTTCATTGGAAGAACTGATGTTGAAGCTGATACTCCAATACTTTGGCCACCTGATGCGAAAAGCTGACTCATTTGAAAAGATACTGATGCTGGGAAAGATTGAGGGCAGGAAGAGAAGGGGACAACAGAGGATGAGATGGTTGGATCACTGACTCAATGGACATGGATTTGGGTGGACTCTGTGAGCTGGTGATGGACAGGGAGGCCTGACATGCTGCGGTTCATGGGGTCACAGAGTCAGACACGACTGAGCGACTGAACTGAACTGACCTGGGGACAGCACGTTCACCTCTTTCTCTTGGTTAGTGATTGATTTGTTTTTGTGTCTCTTCATTCTTGTGTCTTGTAATGCCATTATTCCAGTGACTCCCCAACCAAAGATAAAAGATTTTTCTTAAGCCAACCAGTTTGATTGCATGCGTTATGGAAAGTTCACAATGTGATCCAAATTATTTATTAATTTATTATAACAAAATAATTAATTCTTCTGTTGTATTTGACTCTTTTCTTATCAAGAAAATATCCTTATTCTTTGTAATCAAAATCCTGAGCATTTATTAGGGGGCCTACTCTCCTTCCACTTATTGCCTTGTCTGGTAGCAGAAAGGACTGCTGAGAAAAGTGGATTGATAGCTGGGCATCTTAGACATGTAATCCATAGATCAGATTTGTGAATATCTATATATAGGTTCTGAATGATAGAAAAGATAAGAATTCAAACGTTTTTCAACTGATATCCTGAGGGTTGTATGTATGCATGTGTGTATGTATATATGTATGTGTTTATTTTGTGTTTCTAGTTTTATTGAGATATACTAGGGGTTTGAATTACCTTCTTAGTTGAGGTGATGGAGCACTGATCTTTAGTTCTATTCAGTTAACAAGAGACAGGAGGAATCTGTGCTTTCCTTGAAGTTTACTTTAGAGTAAGGGTGGAAAATCTAAAATTAGATGATAGAAGATAATTAGGCTAAAAAAGCATTTAACCACTCTTGCTATTGTGCATATGAGTATTCCCTACCATTATCCTTGTTAAGTCTAATTCACTCATGTTTCATTGTGAATTAAATGATGATAAGATACATAAAATAAAAAAGTGTATGAGAGAAATAAAATTAAGATAACTTTCTAAAAGGAAAAGGGATAAGAATGATAATAGTCTATAAGGACATTGGAGAGTCAAGTATGACCTTTTTCCAGTTGAAGTGCATTGGTATTTAATTTAGAGATCTAAACTGGGCTAATCAGGCAGCAGATGTATTTATTTTTACTTTTATAGCATTTTAAATATGTTTAAATTGATGCCAAAATTTTAAAATCATGAGATTTTTTTTTCTCCCATAAAAACCTAGAATTCTGGTTTCTCTTGAAACATCAAAAAGATTTGGCTGGCCTGGGCTCAGTGCTCTTCTGAAAACAATAAGCTATCACTAAGTGGTATCTTCTTCTTTTAGATGGATGTCATGTTTGTCCAGTTTATGATGGTCTATCTCTGAGTAACTTTACTCATTTTAATTAACTTTCTGGCCTGAGTAGGCATTTAAGTTTGAAATCCCAGATATAACTACTGACAGCTTTCTTTGTTAGGATTCTTATGAGCATAATAAAGTAATTTAGTTTCAGATCAACATGGTATTTGATGACTTGTGAGAAGATAAAGTATTTTTCTGTAGTGAAATTTAGAACTTATAGGAGGTTTTGCTAGGGTGGACAAGATGAAAGTATGTGATCAAAGTTATTCAGCAGACTTAATCTGTTTTATTTTATACATTTCTAATTGCTTATGCCTAAAATATTGTTAGTTAATTTCCATGAAGGATCAGAATTGGTAGTTAGATGGCAAGTAAAACAAGGAGGTAGGAAGGAAACACTAAAAGAAATTACACACCAGCACAAATATTGATTAATCCAGTTTCTAGACTTAGACTAGATTACTAAAGTCTGGTCCTGAACGTTTTGCTTCCTGAGTATGATGATTACAGATAACCAAGTTGACAATTAGATGGGTTATCCCAGTTTACCATTTCATAATAATTGATTGACAATTAACTCTCTCATGATAATTAAGTTCATAAGGAGCAAGGATACAGGCAATTATTTTGGTGGTCCACTTTTGAGGTCTAATAATGTCAACTAGATTTCCTATTTATTATTATATTATTGATACATGCCTAATAGATATTTCACCAGTGAACTGACACCACAGGGAATCCATCATAATGTATCTGCTTATAATGTTGTCTAAACTATAATATATTTCATGTGAGTGCTGAAAAATCACATATACCAATTATCAAAATAATCTGAATGCTTCATCTGAGATTTCACTGAAATGACAGGGGAGAGTTTTCTTCACTTAGATAAACAATGAAACTAATTAGAGTTATAATAGAAGGTTGGTGTGCAATCAGAGAGTAAGAGCAAACAGCCAGTTTATAGAGATCAGAAGCAAGCTGTTTTTGAAAAAACAGATAGTTCGTGCAATAGATTTGAATCCTAGGAAGCAAGCCTTCTCTGTTGGACATTTGTGGCCTTTAAGGCCATTTTGTTTAATCTTCCTACACTTACAAACCCAACCAAAAAAAAAAAAGATCCCTATGTGATGAAATTTACTTTTTATTATTTGCTTTTGAGAACCAGGACTTGATTCCCAAAGCAGGCAGTTAATGTTGGTTAATAAGAACTATGTTCAACAGCTTTTGTAGGTTTTCACCTCCTTCTGTTCCACTTAAGAAAGGAAAAAAAAAAAAAGAAGAACAGAGTTTGTCAACTACTTTGGACCTTTTTATAAGACAAGCTGAATAATCATTAGAGCTCCATGTTTAGCTACTGTACTCAACTAGACTTCCTTCTAGGGAGTGGATTTTTATCATGTTACCAAACCCTCAGAGTTTACCTAGGAAATTCACTATGAGTTGAGTATAAAGTCTGTTCAATTATTCTTTTCTCACAGCTAAAGCTTAAGACTGAGAGAATCTCTGGTGATGGGATCTTTTTTATTTGCTTATGCTTTATTATGAGGAGTCATACCATGTGCTTTAGTGAATGACAAGATATATTGGGAGTGAAATGGAGGGGAAATTTAGGACACTGAGACTTGATCATTTTGTCTCTCTATAGAATTCATAAATTTAAGCTTTCATATTTACTGTGCTAATTAATGTACAGTTCAGTTCAGTTCAGTCGCTCAGTCGTGTCCGACTCTTTATGACCCCATGAATCGCACCATGTCAGGCCTCCCTGTCCATCACCAACTCCCGGACTTCACCCAGACTCACGGCCATTGAGTCAGTGATGCCATCCAGCCATCTCATCCTCTGTCGTCCCCTTCTCCTCCTGCCCCCAATCCCTCCCAGCATCAGAGTCTTTTCCAATGTGTCAACTCTTCGCCTGAGGTGGCCAAAGGATTGGAGTTTCAGCTTTAGCATCATTCCTTCCAAAGAAATCCCAGGGCTGATCTCCTTCAGAATGGACTGGCTGGATATCCTAGCACTCCAAGGGACTCTCAAGAGTCTTCTCCAACACCACAGTTCAAAAGCATCAATTCTTTGGTGCTCAGTCTTCTTCACAGTCCAACTCTCACACCCATACATGACCAGAGGAAAAACCATAGCCTTGACTAGACGAACTTTTGTTGGCAAAGTAATATCTCTGCTTTTCAATATGCTATCTAGGTTGGTCATAACTTTCCTTGCAAGGAGTAAGCATCTTTTAATTTCATGGTGCAGTCACCATCTGCAGTGATTTTGGAGCCCCCAAAAATAAAGTCTGACACTGTTTCCACTGTTTCCCCATCTATTTCCCATGAAGTGATGGGGCCAGATGCCATGATCTTCGTTTTCTGAATGTTGAGCTTTAAGGCAACTTTTTCACTCTCCTCTTTCACTTTCATCAAGAGGCTTTTGAGTTCCTCTTCACTTTCTGCCATAAGGGTGGTGTCATCTGCGTATCTGAGGTTATTGATATTTCTCCCGACAATCTTGATTCCTGCTTGTGTTTCTTCCAGTCCAGCATTTCTCATGATGTACTCTGCATATAAGTTAAATAAGCAAGGTGACAATATACAACCTTGACGTACTCCTTTTCCTATTTGGAACCAGTCTGTTGTTCCATGTCCAGTTCTAACTGTTGCTTTCTGACCTGCATACAGATTTCTCAAGAGGCAGGTCAGGTGGTCTGGTATTCCCATCTCTTGCAGAATTTTCCACAGTTTATTGTGACCCAAACAGTCAAAGGCTTTGGCATAGTCAATAAAGCAGAAATAGACGTTTTTATGGAACTCTCTTGCTTTTTCCATGATCCAGCAGATGTTGGCAATTTGATCTCTGATTCCTCTGCCTTTTCTAAAACCAGCTTGAACATCAGGAAGTTCACGGTTCATGTATTGCTGAAGCCTGGCTTGGAGAATTTTGAGCATTACTTTACTAGCATGTGAGATGAGTGCAATTGTGCAGTAGTTTGAGCATTCTTTGGCATTGCCTTTTCTTTGGGATTGGAATGATAACTGACCTTTTGCAGTCCTGTGGCCACTGCTGAGTTTTCCAAATTTGCTGGCATATTGAGTGCAGCACTTTCACAGCATCATCTTTCAGGATTTGAAATAGCTCAACTGGAATTGTATCACCTCCACTAGCTTTGTTCGTAGTGATGCTTTCTAAGGCCCACCTGACTTCACATTCCAGGATTCTGGCTCTAGGTCAGTGATCACACCATCATGATCATCTGGGTCGTGAAGAACTTTTTTGTACAGTTCTTCTCTGTATTCTTGCCACCTCTTCTTAATATCTTCTGCTTCTGTTAGATCCATACCATTTCTGTCCTTTATTGAGCCCATCTTTGCATGAAATGTTCCCTTGGTATCTCTAATTTTCTTGAAGAGATCTCTAGTCTTTCCCGTTCTGTTGTTTTCCTCTATTTCTTTGCATTGATCGCTGAAGAAGACTTTCTTATTTCTTCTTGCTATTCTTTGGAATTCTGCATTCAGATGCTTATATCTTTCCTTTTCTCCTTTGCTTTTCGCTTCTCTTCTTTACAGCTATTTGTAAGGCCTCCCCAGACAGCCATTTTGTTTTTTTGCATTTCTTTTCCATGGGGATGGTCTTGATCCCTGTCTCCTGTACAATGTCACGAACCTCATTCCATAGTTCATCAGGCACTCTATCAGATCTAGGCCTTTAAATCTATTTCTCACTTCCACTGTATAATCATAAGGGATTTGATTTAGGTCATACCTGAATGGTCTAGTGGTTTTCCCTACTTTCTTCAGTTTCAATCTGAATTTGGCAATAAGGAGTTCATGGTCTGAACCACAGTCAGCTCCTGGTCTTGTTTGTGCTGACTGTATAGAGCTTCTCCATCTTTGGCTGCAAAGAATATAATGAATCTGATTTCTGTGTTGATCATCTGGTGATGTCCATGTGTAGAGTCTTCTCTTGTGTTGTTGGAAGAGGGTGTTTGCTATGACCAGTGCACTTTCTTGGCAAAACTCTATTAGTCTTTGCCCTGCTTCATTCCGTATTCCAAGGCCAAATTTGCCTGTTACTCCAGGTGTTTCTTGACTTTCTACTTTTGCATTCCAGTCCCTTATAATGAAAAGGACATCTTTTTCAGGTGTTAGTTCTAAAAGGTCTTGTAGGTCTTCATAGAACTGTTCAACTTCAGCTTGAGCGTTACTGGTTGGGGCATAGACTTGGATTACTGTGATATTGAATGGTTTGCCTTGGAAACGAACAGAGATCATTTTGTCATTTTTGAGATTGCATCCAAGTACTGCATTTCGGACTCTTTTGTTGACCATGATGGCTACTCCATTTCTTCTGAGGGATTCTTGCCTGCAGTAGTAGATATAATGGTCATTTGAGTTAAATTCACCCATTCTAGTCCATTTGAGTTCGCTGATTCCTAGAATGTCGACATTCACTCTTGCCATCTCCTGTTTGACCACTTCCAATTGGCCTTGATTCCTGGACCTAGCATTCCAGGTTCCTATGCAATATTGCTCTTTACAACATTGGATCTTGCTTCTATCACCAGTCACATCCACAGCTGGGTATTCTTTTTGCTTTGGCTCCATCCCTTCATTCTTTCTGGAGTTATTTCTCCACTGATCTCCGGTAGCATATTGGGCACCTACGGACCTGGAGAGTTCCTCTTTCAGTATCCTGTCACTTTGCCTTTTCATACTGTTCACTGCTACTCAAGGGATAACAAACCTGTTCTCTTACCTACCTTACAGAGCCTCCTTGACTGCACAAGCCTTCTTCCTTAAATCTCCCTCTCTTGAACTCTTACTCTTATCTTCTCCTGTCTTTGACTCCATCTATTAAGGTCAAAATTCCTAAGGCAAGAACACACAAAACCGACAGCCTATCTGTGGTATGGGTGAAGAAGAGATGAATCTTCAAGGAGAAAGATGCATATTAACCTTTCAGGAGCCCCACTGTTTTTGTTCCTAGACATTTATCATAAGTTTGATCACAGAGACACAGAAAGCAAGGCTTTTATGCCGTAGAAAGCAAGCTCTGCTCTGAAGAACATGGAACAGGGAGGTATGGAGAAGAGTACTTGAAACAGCCAGCTGGTTTGATAGAAGTTGCTGCCACATCTTCAAACCCAGGGCCAAAAGGTCCATGGTGTCTCATCCTCCTGCAGTGAGACCCAGACATGGCACACACCTCTGGACCACAAACAGAGACCCCTCTTCTAAGTTTATATTTTTTCTTAAATGTAAACACAATGGAGAAAAATAATGTTTCAACTCTGCCCATTTTCAATAGATGACAATAGGGTCACTAAAGGCTCATCGATAAGTGACAGTATAAACAGACTTTTGGAACATACTTTATTAGTATTTCTAGAATTTCTGTTCTAAAGTTGGACATAAGCACAAAATAAAAGCCAATTTTATTTATTTATTTATTTTAATTTTCCTCTTCTTTTAATTCTTTTCTTGTCTTCTTTTCCCTATTCCAAATTACTCAGTGGTAGTTTTGTAGTGTTCATGACGGGAACAGAGCTTATTGTCTTCCAACTCATCCATCTCTCAAAAGTCTCTTTATGACTATTTCACTTTCCAAATACTGGGCTGTCTTTCAATCAAGACACTGAATGTTTAGAATAAGGAAATACTTTTCTGAACAAATTTAAGCAAACATTTACTTCTTTATTACTGTGAAAATGATGCTCAGCAAACTACTGGTATTCTTCCATCTCTCTTTATCAAATGGTAAATTTCTGGGATATAGATTTCAGCTACAGAGATATTGTGAGTTCTTAATTACACACACTTGACATTATTTTGCAATGGAAATGATGATAAAAATGTGTAACCTCCCTCAACTTTTATTTATATTAAAACACCTTTTTCATAAGAATATATGTGTGTGTGTGTGTGTGTGTGTGTTAAGTTGCTTCAGTCGTGTCCAACTCTTTGCAACCCGATGGACTGTAGCCTGTCAGGTTCCTCTATCCATGGCATTGTCCAGGCAAGAATACTGGAGTAGGGTTGCTATTACCTCCTCCAGGGGATCTTCTTGACTCAGGGATCAAACCTGCATCTCCTGCGGCTCCCTCATTCCAGGTGGATTCTTTACTGCTGAATCATCAGGGAAGCCTATACGAATATGTAGGAAATAAAACCTTAAAGTTAAGTTAGGAAGAAAAATTCTGGCCTAATAGCTTAAAGAACAATATTGTCCTCCATGGATGTTTACATTTATAAGAAAACTTTTTAAATGCTCAGTAGACTTTATATATTTGTAAAAACACTGAAAGGATGAAAATGAACTCTGAAGTCTAAATGTTTATCTGAAATCAGGGAATGAAAAGTCTAAAAGAAAATTTTTAGTAATATTTTTTCTCAGATAATCTAGAGATTTTAATTAGTAAGTTATGAGTTGCCATGAAAAAAAAAAAAACAGTTTTCTGAATGTTTAGGCTTCTTGCAGAATCAAACTAGAGTTTTCAGTTATTGTATTATGTATGTATCAGTTATGGGAATTTTAGGCTCAAAGCTTTTGAGTTGTTCTTCAAAGTTGCTTGGTTGCTCCTAATTTCTAATCTGAAATTGAGAAAGATTTTCCCAATTCATCTCTGTCTAGAAGGAATGTATTTATGAGATTGCCATAGGCTCTGAATTCCAATCTATTTCAATGGAAATTTGCCATTAGGCACCAGATAGTCTTTATTCTTCCTTCATATGATCAAAATTCCTAAATCTACTCTCTGGATGTAGATGTTCAAATTGTTTGGTTTTTCTGGAATCTAGCACACAAAGCAAGTGGTGCAAATGTTTTCAACTTCCACCTGTGTTAAAGTGAAAACAAATGATGCCAACAAAGGTTCGTATAGTCAAAGCTACGGTTTTCCCAGTAGTCATGAATAGATGTGAAAGTTGAACCATAAAGAAAGCTGAGTGCCAAAGAATTGATGCTTTCGAATGGTGGTACTGGAGAAGACTCTTGAGAGTCTCTTGGATTGCAAGGAGAACAGACTAGTCAATCCTACAGGGAATCAACCCTGAATATTAATTGAAAGCACGGATGCTGAAGCTGAAGCTCCAATACTTTGGCCACCTGATGAGACGAGGTGACTCATTGGAAAAGACCCTGATGCTGGGAAAGATTGAGGGCAAAAGTAGAAGCGGGCAGCAGAAGATGAGATAGACAGCATCACCAACTCAATGGGTATGAATTTGAGCAAACTCCAGGAGATAGTGGAGGACAGAGGAGCCTGGCACGCTACAGTCCGTGGGATCAGAGTCATACATGACTTAGCAACTGAACAACAGTAACAAATAGTAATTTCTGTGTAGACAGAAAAATATGCCTCCCTCATAGAATCTTAAAAAGTAAACAACTCTTTCTCATAATTCTTGTGGTGAATCTGATGGTGTCTTAATGCAGTGGGCAGGACTAGGGCATAGAAACATTTTTTTGACATGATTCTCTTTAACTAGTGTAATTTTATCCCTGGCACAAGTACTAAATGGTAAAAGAGCTAGTTCCTTTGCCTCTTGAAGATGTGGTGCAGTTTTCATAACTCTACAACCTCATCTCTGTTTGAAATTTAAGATTTTGTACATGTGATTGGACAGCTAGTTATAAAATGAAAAATGTTGTTTTAAGTCAAACTTGTTGATAATAGTATTGTGAAATTTGCATGATCTGTCTTCCGAGTTATAATACCATATTGGCAATAGATACATTTTTTTTCTGCCTTTACATTTTGTGATGTCACCGGTAGTCATCTGCTTGATAGAATTCTAAAACGATTTATTATTCTGGTTTCTAGCTCTGTCCAGATGTTTAGCTACAGGGCAGTGTTACTGCCCAGATTAGCACAGCTGGTTAGAAGCACTGTGCTAAATATGTAGAGCATCTGTGGTTTGTCTTGGGAGGTTGAATTTCAATTAATTGAATGTGCAGCTAACTTACAAAGATCTTGCTTTTCAGTTACACTGACGATGGTGCAGAGCTAATTTTAAAAGACAAGAATAAGTAGTACAACAGAAAACTTAAAAAAATAAATGCCCCGGACTACATAAATAGACTGAAAATAAATATTTAAATAAAACTTTACTGTTTTATATGGAAAGTATGAGTCTATTTTCAGTATTTTTTTTTCATTCAGTCTTTTTTTTAAATTTTATTTTATTTTAAAACTTTACATGATTGTATTAGTTTTGCCAAATATCAAAATGAATCCGCCACAGGTATACATGTGTTCCCCATCCTGAACCCTCCTCCCGCCTCCCTCCCCATACCATCCCTCTGGGTCGTCCCAGTGCACTAGCCCCAAGCATCCAGTATCGTGCATCGAACCTGGACTGGCAACTCGTTTCTTACATGATATTTTACGTGTTTCAATGCCATTCTCCCAAATCTTCCCACCCTCTCCCTCTCCCACAGAGTCCATAAGACTGTTCTATACATCAGTGTCTCTTTTGCTGTCTCGTAGAAGAAAACAGGATATATTTGTAAGATTACCTGAAAACTAAAGTTTGATTTCATTAAGAATTTAGTTTAAGAGGCCACCATTTCTTCCTGTGTTTTCTCTGCTTTGGTGTTTACTTTCATACAAGAATAAAAAAAAAGTTAAGTCAAAAGTAATCATTCCAACAACATTATACTGAGCCAAAATTAATCAGACAGCAACTACAGCTTATACCACTTATGATTACAGTTGTGATTTTTAGATGAATTTCCTGGCTTAATATTCTGCTAGGAGGTCTTTTGTCATTATTCAGACATTTGGAAAATGGATTTTATGAAAAAACATTCTAACAGTGAATGCTTACAAAACCTTCCTGTGAACATCTGCAACAAATTAAATAAGCTTGTAAATATAATAAATAACCTAACTTGAAAAGTACTAAGGAGTAAACAAAACTTGATTCTATTTTCTTTGGCTAGCTACAAATAATTTTATTTGTAAAGGTTTTCGCAGTCTCTGTAGCATACATACCAGATACCTGCCTGATATAAGGGACCACCAGGCTGATTAGCTTAAAAAAAGAATGAAAAAAAGCTAGAACTAAACTGCAAGCCCAGATTCCACACATAACATGAGTTTGGAATTACGCAATTTTCAAGCATCTAAATGTATGAGGCTTCATTGGCTCTTTCTTTGGGCTGTGCTATGGATTGAATGTGTCCCCTCCGAATTTATATGTTGAAGCATGTGTCTGTGTTAAAGACAGGACTTTATGTAGATAACCAAGTCTTAATGCAGTCATAAGGATGGAGTTCTGATCTGCAAGAACTGGCATCTTTACAAAAGAGGAAGAGACACGAGAGATTGCTCTCTCTCTCCGCCATGTGAGGACACAGTTAGAAGGCAGCTATCTGCGAGCCAGAAAATAATTCTCACAAGAACCAGACATGCTGGCATCCTGATCTCAGAATTCCAGCCTCCAGACTGTGAGAAAATACATTGCTGTTGTTTGAGTCACCTAACCTATGGCGTTTTGTTACGACAACTCAAGCAGCCTGCAGCAGGCTAACTCATCCAGTGATGACATCTGTTTTAAGGAACACATGTATACCTGTGGTGGATTCATTTTGATATATGGCAAAACCAATACAATATTATAAAGTTAAAAAATAAAATAAAAATTAAAAATAAATAAATAAATAAAAGAAGTACTTCATACTGAACCAGGTTTTAAAGCTTTTTCATAGTTCAAATACTGCGAAGTGGTTTGCACAGTTGACTTCAGCTTGCTTTGTAGGTATCCATACAGATATTTAGAAATTGTAATTAACAGGTGAGTAAACTAATTGTCATAAGCTTTATTTTTCAAGAAAGTGAACCTTACACCTTGGTTATCACAAAGTCATTCCCTGGGATGACACATACCATAAGGGCAGGAGATAGTCCCTCAAGGGAATTTTAAAGATCATCACCTGTTTAAAAGACCCGTGGGACCTTTCCAGTTTCCCTGATATTGGTAACAATATCTGGCTTTTAAAAACAGGAGAAATTAAACTTGGTAGCATTTTGCTATTTGAATGACCTACTCCGTGGAATTACAGCAGCAAACTAATCCTTTAGGAGCGATGGCTCTATCAATCTTTGGATTTTTCTAATGTGGAAGCTACTCAATTGCATCTCAGAAATCAGGGAGGTAATTACTCATGCAGACAGCACAAAATGAAAGAAAAAAAATGCAAGTTCTGCTGAGTATCCCTTTTAGAACAAGCCGTGGAACAAGGAAAACAGCCTCTATAATCAGTCAAATTCTTCCACTAATTTTTCAGGTGTTGAAGGCTGTAGTGAGAATACATGCTATGAAAGTTAACAAAGCAAAGTGGCTTTAAGAGTGGATTTTATAACAGAAAAAAAAGGAAGAGGCATTTCTTATTTTTAAGCAAGAATTCTACTGGGAGTGAAGTTCAGATTCTTCCAACTTTATTGCTTTAAGTAAACGTTCTAGGACTTAAATTTGATGGTATCTTATGGGTCATTTACCGAAAGTCTCATCACTCTATAAATTATAAATATTATACAAAAATGTTAATCAGTGAAGTGAGTTAATTCAAATGTTTGCCTGGGACAAGTTGGGTTTTCAAAAAAAACTATGAAAATGAATAAACTGTAGGAAAGAATTTGAGAACTTCTGTATTGGTACATCCTAGATTACTTCATATTTTTTCATATTCCAAAATTCTAAACAATTTTAGATTTTTCTAGCTGAAAATCCACTTTGCCATAAAATGTTTGCCTATAAGCACTTAAGTAACAAAGGAGGCTTCAGTTTCTTTACAAAAAAGTGAAGGGAGATAGCACTGTCATAGCTTGCAGACGTTGGGTTTGGCATTGCTCGACTTTCTGTTTTTTATATGGTGCACACGAAGATTTGTTTATGAGTGCCCTCTGCCTTCCACTCAGCCTTCCCTGTTTCCCAATCAAACCTGCATATTCTTATGTAGGGTGTTTAATTTGAACATTTATTTTTAATTAGCATGCTTCCTTCTTCTTAGGAAAACAAAGGAGTGAAAGATAAGGGTAAGCAAGCTGTTTATTATTGTGATTATGGACTCCAAATTTGCTGATTTCCAGTTGAAATTCCTTTTATAGATAACCCATCTTTCAGATTGCCAGCCATATGAGAGCAATTTTGTGCCATGAAAATACTAAAAAATGATATAATTTTCTTAGACTGCTAGCTTTTCTGCAATGCTACATTTATAGGGATGAGAAATAGCTTTGAAGAATATTGATATTTCTAATCTATATAAATGAGCTGGCTATACACTTGATCTTAGCAGCACTTTTTTCTCCCTTAGAGTTGTGCAATTGTGACTTTAGCAATAATTTTAAAAGCCATCGGTGACAGTAGGCTAAGAAACCGAGAGAGTGGAGGTTTAGTGTTCATCATTAGAGCTGGGCTTTGGTGTGGCCTTTAGGAATCACAGGCCGTTGAGGTTTCCTTTTGGACAGATTCCAGATAATGCAAAAGTGAGCTGCTTTTCTTCAGAAATTCAATTCAAAGTTCACAAAACTGTAATAGGGTATAAAGATTGAGTTTTGTATCTCCTCTCACTCTTTCTACTTTAACAACTGTTTTGTACGAAATTGGCATTTTCCGTATTGGTGAAAATCTTACGGGATGACAATCTTTGAATAATTAATGGAATTCAGTCTTGATGACTAATATTAAAAAAAAAGAATCAGAATTCAAAGTATGTTGAAAAATAGAAGTATCAAATTCATACTGTGTTGTTGAAAGTTTATATAAATAAAGCATGCCAGCACTAATCATTGGAGACCTAGATTCATTTCTGTTATATTGATTATTTGAAAAATTTTAATTTCTCTTTTCTCACATGCTTTTTCTCATAAATAGCTATAGGCATAAGACAACTGAGATAAAGACACACATACACAAAATGTTATGAGGTATGAAAGGAGGGAGATAGTGTGTATATCAAGAAAAATGCCATGAAGGAAGTGACATTTAAAATGGACCTTAAAGTAGAGGTTAGGATTTCTTTTGGCAGAGAGGACCTCAGAGATACTTTGGGTAGAATAATCTGACCACAGTGTATGGGTTCGATAAATATGACTGGAGAAAGACGGGACGCAAGTTCTGATGGTCAAAGCAGGGAATATAAAATGTGTGAACCAGGGTGGTGGTGATAAGAATGGGAACAAGGATTCATAATGCAAAAGGTATTGAAATTTGGAAACTAGTTATAAGGTTGAAAGCAGAAAAGGAGAAAAATACGAAGCTACTATTTTTGAGTTAAGATACTGAAAATGTGGTTGAGATGTAAGATATGTAGAAATGTTTTCTGCTACTGCAAGTAAGGAACTAGAATCAGGAGTTAAGTGTTATATCTGGGAGTCATTGCCATAAGTGTGATAATTGAGGCAATGGGAATGATTGCATTTCCAGAACAAAGAAGTGTAGAAGAGAAGGGAAAGGTCTTAAGGACAGAAATCTAGGAAATTCATTTCCCAGATGACAGGATTAAAAAAAAAATCATTCCAAGGTAACCTTATGTCAGACATTGTAACAGAGGGAATTTTCAAGGAAGTTTAGTTAAATTTATCTGTAATTTAGACATAAGAAAGAAGATGAGGCAGAAAACTCATCAAGGTTAAATTTTCTTTTCTAACTCCATTGATTTATATATAGATGAATATTCATATGTAGATCATATATAAATTTTCTTTGTGACACTGTATCTGAATAGAATAGCTTGAAGGAAAAAAAACTTGTTCACATTGTTTATAATTTTGTTACACTTCCCTTGTGATTTCCATAAGGTAGAAATAAAAGATGGCTATTGAGAACTGATGACCACAGACATTTTCCTCTTGTTGTCACTCATTTCCCCTTAGGCTAGTGTTTCATCTTCTCCCTTAGCCAATCCCTTCCTGTCACAGCCTCTCTCTCAAATTCAGACCATAAGTTGAATAGAGCCTCTGAAAATAATAAATCCATTTTCAGTTAGAAGATAAACAACCCGGTAAGCATTAGAATGCTCTGAGGCCATGTCTTTCTCCACTCAGAAAACATTCACTTCTTGTTTATTCAGAAATAAAATGGCATCCTTGGAAGGAAGAAAAACATATGTGTGCCCTCAAGAGTGAACTCTCTGTCTAGTAGGAGAAAACAGCAAAAAGCTGGTCCTATCTTTTTTCATTTTTACTTTAGAAAACACAAATGCCTTTTGACATCAAAATAAGAGAGCTGAAATTTGAATAGAATACATTTCTTCAGTCATACAAACAAGAAACTTTTTTCCCCCATGCTCTTAGCCTTTCTTAAGAGGGTGAAAAAGGGGACCAAACTCTCAAAGGGAAGGGGATAGGTGGAGAAATTGTGCTGAACACTGGTGAGTGTGTGTTGGTCACTCAGTTGTGTCTGACTCTTTACGTCCCCACGAACTGTAGCCCGCCAGACTTCACTGTCCACGGAATTCTCCAGGCAAGAATACTGGAGTGGATTGCCATTCCTTTCTCCAGAGGATCTTTCTAACCTAGGGAATGAACCCTGGTCTCCTGCATCACAGGCAGATTCTTTACCATTTGAGCTACACTGGTAGAATCCTCATATCCTGTTTTCTTTCATTGTTGTCCTAAAACAAACAAACCACAACAGTATTGCAACAGCACACTCAGGACTTCTCTGAAAAAGGTATGGTATTGCCCTTACCTATGGCATCTTTCGGAGAAGGCAATGGCAACCCACTCCTGTACTCTTGCCTGGCAAATCCAATGGATGGAGGAGCCTGGTAGGCTGCAGTCCATGGGATCGCTGAGGGTCGGACACGACTGAGCGACTTCACTTTCACTTTTCACTTTCACTTTTCACTTTCATGCATTGGAGAAGGAAATGGCAACCCACTCCAGTGTTCTTGCCTGGAGAATCCCAGGGACGGGGGAGCCTGGTGGGCTGCTGTCTTTGGGGTCGCACAGATTGGGACATGACTGAAGCGACTTAGCAGTAGCAGTTAGCATGGCATCTTTATTTCCTAAGTGTGAGTCACAAAAGAACTAAATACTTCCTAATGGTCAGCAAATCATTCTCTATTGAAAAACAATAGAGAGACAATATTGTTGAGTTTTTAGCTGTACTAGACTGTTTATTGGGTTTTTACCAGAATTTCTTTGAAGACCTATATGACTGGTGATGAGTCAATGTCTTCTTTTTGAGCAGTATGGCAGATTGGTTCTTAGAATTTTCCTTCATGGACCTTACACTTTTGTTGCTAGAATTATCCTTAGTCAATATTTTTGTTGCTGTTGTGAGTGGGGTATTTCATTTCATCATTTACAATTGTTTTTTTAATATTATAAAATAAAAAAATCAGTTGATAAGTACACTTATGCACTTATCACTATTCATCATTATACTTAAAAACTCAAGTGTTTCCATTAACTGAAAAATAAGCTCAACTGGAAAAATAGTAAAAATAACATTAATAAAATATTAATTTGGGCCTTACTCTAGGGCGTTTTGGTAAAGTTTTCTAGTGGTGATCTCATTTAGTCTCACAATAACCTGTGAAGTTGGTGCTTCTGTAGTCTGTGTTTCTAGATGAGGAAATTGAAGCTTAAGGATGTTCTTTTGTAGACATAAAGCTGGTAAGCAGGGAATTTTGGATTCAGGCCAAAGCAGCTTGATATGTTTTTAACCTCTAAGGTTATTTTGATGAAAGAAAAAAATGTAAAGCCAAGAAGTAAAACAAACAGCAAACACATCCCCAGTCCACTCATAGCTACATAAAATATTTTTTTGTATTTCATATTTTAATACATTTTAAAACAATAAAAATTTTTATAACTTTAAAGTAAACTCTTTTCATTATTTTCTTTCTGTTACTGGTGTACTTTCAACAACATGTCTATTTGATTAGAATCAGGAATTGGATGTGTTGAATAAATTATGTATTGTAAATTCACAGATTTTTGACTTTTTAATTTTATTTTGCATTCTTTGCTTTTTTACTATCATTGCTTTTTTCCTACCTTCTAGAGCTGCATTTTATATATTTTTAATCTTATTTTTGGAAATAAAAACATTAGATAACAGCAAATTTACTGTTGAACATCATTTTGACTGAATTCCATAGGTTGAAGTTGGGTGAATTTTTATTTTTCTTAGTTTTTAGGTCGATTAACTGTAATTTTCACATCCTCTTTGATTCCATAATTTTTAGGGAGTATTATAATTTTATTACCTAGCTTTGGAGAACATTATTGTTGCTATTATTTTAAATTTTATTATTTGTTTCTAGTTTATGGCACTGTGGGTAAGGGAACAGTCTGAATTCTCTGTATGTTTTGAATTATATTGACTTTCTTTTGTGTATCTTATTAGAAAGTTTATTTTTGATTCTTCTAAACAAGGCAAGCTCTATAGAGGACAATTTACTTAAAACTAGAATTCACCTTTTTAATTTGCATTATTTAAACACTCTAGGTTTTAATTTAGGTAGTTCATAATAAACTGATCAAAGATTACTGCTTTAATTTTGTTTCTGCCCATTCCTATTTTTGTTTCTAAGACTTTTGCTTTATATATTTTGGTAGTAGTGTTGTAGTAATATAGTCTGATATTCAGACTAGGACACTTTAAAATTAAAGGAGGCGCTATTAATGGGGATGGGACCACAGGCTTATATTGGGATCATCCTATGAAAATTTGTATTTTTGGTTACCCTATGCCTGTTTCCTTTTTTGCCATCTGCCTAACAGAGAAATTGCCATCTTTGAGAACTACTATAGTTAGTACTTTTGGGTATTATTGAATTTGGGGAAGAACATATTAACCTCTTTTTAGCAAAGTGTTCCAAAGCTTGCTAATAGTCCTGATAAAGACCTGACATTGATAAAAAGCCTGAGTTATGCATACAGCCATACCCTTTTCTTCCCTGAGCTGCATATTCTTGGCTTCCCCCGAGACACACTATCCACTCTCTCCACCCTCTTCTGTGTCTTAGGTGATTGATCTGAGATTCAAAACACCTTGCCTTTTGGCTTCCAGCAGGATTTTGCTGGGGCTTCCCAGGTGGCTCAGTGGTAAAAAATCTACCTACTAAACAAAAGACATGTGTTCGACCCCTGGGTTAGGAAGATCCCCTGGAGAAGAAAATGGGAACCCACTCCAGTATTCTTGCCTGGGAAATTCTTTGGATAAAGGAGCCTAGCGGTCTTACAGTCCATGGGATCACAAAGAGTCAGAGATAACTTAACGATTAAGCAGCAGCAGCAGCAGGATTCCACTGAATGACGCTCAGTAGGAGATTGGAGAAAAAGGGGAGTGATGGTGATGAGCTTGATTGTAACCAGTCAAAACTGCATCAGGGTTGCCCTACACCTACTCACACCTTGGTAAAGATCCCTTTATTGAACTCTTCTCTAGGATGTTCCATCTGTTTCCTTCCCACTCCATGACTAATACCCTATCCATGAATGTATGACTGTGGTTTTATTCCTATATAAAAATGTTTCATAATGATTAACATTTTCATCAGAAGCATCTAAGCAATTGTAGAGAGAAGATGAGATTTTTTTTAAAAGATAAAAATCAAAATATTTGCCTAGGCATTCTGTAATTATTAAATTGTTTTTAAACAAAGCAAAACACCTGGTAACTCGAAATAAATGCCTCTCATCAATTTTTTAAAATGCATTCACTGATTTATTTCATTAAATTCTGAATTCTTAACATATACATTGAAGGCAAGAGTGGCCCCAGCTCTTTTGGATTTTATAGTATATGTTGGAAAGCAGCAAGCTGGAGACGTGATGATGACCATGAAAAGGATGAGCAATGATTCTGGTGAAGAATAACAAGAAGACCTAATCTAGGGGCATGTGTGCATGTGAGGGGGAGTGTTAAGGAAAGGATGTAACATTTTAAGTTGAGAGCTGAATGATGAATTAAGTAAAGGAAGGGTGAGGATGTGAGGTTAGGATGATTCAGGCTGGCATGTTTAATAAAGATTCTGAAGGAATTGGTCTTTATGAGCATTTACTTTATGGAAAGTTACTGAAATGATTTAATCAGAAAAGTAACAAGAGCTATTTATTTTTTTTAAAAAGATCCCCCTTAGTGATTAGTGAAGTCTGGATAGAAGGAAATTAGAACTGGAAGTGATTAGATAGCTATTGGTGGTGGTTTAGTCACTAAGACATGTCTGACTCTTTGCAGCCACGTGGGCTCTCGCCCACCAGGCTCCTCTGTCCATGGGATTCTTCAGATAAGAAAACTGGAGCGGGTACACTGGAGCCATTTCCTTCTCCAGGGGATTTTCCCAAACCAGGGATAGAAGCCTGGTTTCTGGCATTGCAGTCAGATTCTTTACTGACTGAGTCACCAGGGAAAACCAGTAGTCTAAAAATATTGGGTGGTGTCCTGGAATAAAGGCAGTGAGAATGGAAAGGGATGGAGTTTTCCGATACAGCAAGGATGAAATTATATCCCACGATATGATTATACTGACTGAATCTTGCAATTGATTAGATGAGTATAAGATTGTGATGAATATGAGTAAATGATTAATTTTAAGTATATGTGCAGAAAAGAGCAATGTGGTCAAGGAAGAGTTACTCTACTTCATTAGGTCAGTGACTTTTAATCCTATTAAAATCAATTGCAGCGACCTCCCTGGTGACCCAGTGGCTAGGACTCTAGGCTTCTAATGCAGGGGGCCTGGGTTCAATCCCTGATCAAAGAATATTTAAAAAAAAAATCAATTGCATATGTTTTTAAAATTATAGTTTTATTTTGTCTGTATCCTGGAGATCCTGATTAAGTAGGTCCCTTGGAAGTTCTCTCCGTATAGAGAGAACTTAATTTGGCTTTAACACTCTCCTACAGTTTTAACTCTCTCCTACAGGTCTCTCCATACAGAGAGAATTTAACTTGGCTTCATCATAGCAGGGTGCCTTCAGAACTGGCAGACAGTTATACCAAGGATCAAAGCCCTAAGAATGGGTGTTTTGGGTAAGATGTATTGTTGTTTATGATGCAGCCTTGGAATTTGCATAGCATTTCTCTGCCATACTCTATTGATTAAGCAGTCATAAGGCTGCCCAAATTCTAGGGGCAGGTACATCTGATTTCTCACTGGGGTTAATGGCAAAGACTTTTAAACAAAATATTTAAACTCAGTGTTTTAAAACTACCACAGATGTTTGTCTGTTTCCTATTGATTTTCCCTCTTTGCTTATTATGGCTATGAATCATTTGTAGTTTAGGATTATTGAAAATTGTTTTGACCATGTTGCCATCTATCCTCATGTTTTTTCAAGTTAAAAATATCATATTTAAATAAAAATGAATAAAAATGAACTAAATAAATGAATTTTCAGAGATTGTCTAAGACCAGATCTGTTGATAATTCACTCATAGATGACAACTCAATTTTAAGATTAAGCAGGCAAAACATATGGTAAGATTTCAGTGAAGCAGATATTTAAAAATTGAGGAAAAAAGAGTTGAAAATTACTTGATATGATCACATTTATGTCTATGTCAACATTCTATTTTGCCTCTGCTAATCTTTTTAAAAATAATTCTAAAAGGTTGCTGTATCTCTGAGTTTCTGTAACCACTGCTTGAATCAAATCTAATTTTGAGATATTTCTTGGTAATGGAAACTACACCTTAATACCACCAAAGTATCAAAATTAACACATTTTTTCTCTTTTTTTGTAGGTTTCAATAAAATTTGTTGTATTTAATTCTAGATAATTTATTTTTATGACTTGGCAGAGAAGATTTTATTTTAAAGTACTTATTAGGAGTGGATTTACTTTAAAAATATGGATTGAATTATAAATTATATTCAAGTTTATATTTTTAGGGATTGAGTTTCACTTGTATTTTTTGAATAAATATATATGTTAATAGATACGTTATTTTAAAATGATAAAATAGAAACAATTTTTAATCATACTGCAGAAAAGCTTTGAAAGAGGCATTAATTAATAAATATGGATCAATGTTCAAAACCTAATGTTCTTTTAAGAAAGATCACCTATTTAGCCCTCGTGTATTTAACACATATATGCTTCAATATATTTGATTGGGACATTAATAAAACCTTATTGCTTATATTAGCATCCACTTGTATAAAACAATTAACAGGCAAGAAGAACAGGCACAATACATTAATCACTGATACAAAAGCAGAACAATTTAAAGAGTTTGTTAAAGATAATCACTTTTGATAAAAATAGGAAAATGAAATGCAATATTATTCTTTTAATTAGTCTATATACATGAAAGTGTAGGGGGATGATGTTCAAAGACCATATAAAACCATAGAGGGAGGGCTCTGTAACAGCCATATCATAAGCCAAAGAATCTACACTTTGTGTGTTAGGAAAAGATTAGGTCTTCATTATAATGATAAATAGTGTGTTTAAGCAAATGGTCATGTCTAAAAAGTGTTTGTTTATTTTCAAAGAACACATATATTTACCATTTTAGAATTATTTTTAGATTGCTCCCAGATAATTTTGGATCACACAAAAAGGAGATAAATACTAATGTCATTCTGAAGATATCTCAGATGCAGAAAATTTAAATTTGGCCTAGCAGTATACCCGCAGAAGGCAGTGGCAACCCACTCCAGTACTCTTGCCTGGAAAATCCCATGGATGGAGGAGCCTGGTGGGTTGTAGTCCATGGGGTCGCTAAGAGTCGGACACGACTGAGCGACTTCACTTTCACTTCTCACTTTCATGCATTGAGAAGGAAATGGCAACCCACTCCAGTGTTCTTGCTTGGAGAATCCCAGGGAACGGGGGAGCCTGGTGGGCTGCCATCTATGGGGTCGCACAGAGTCGGACACGACTGAAGCGACTTAGCAGCAGCAGCAGCAGCAGTATACCACACATCCTTTTGCTTTCTGAAGAGGTGTTTTAGACACTTTCTATTGCAATTGTGCTTTTATCAAGATATCAAGGGCCTGCTGAACACAATTCCTAGAGACTATGTCACTTAAAGTGACACACTTGTAAAACATTCCCTAAATGGTTTATTGTCAACTTCTGGCGACAGGATAACACCTATGGACAAATTGTATCAGTAAGGGCAAATATCCTCACTAACCTAAAGCACAGCTGGAGAGATACTCACCAAAGCTTATCTCTTAGATGAGGGCATTGCAGCCAAAAAGAAACTGGCAAGAATGCCCTTGTAATAGTTTAGCAGTTGAGTTGTCAATTTGGAAAACTTGGAAAACATGAGGGAAAGGAAATTTTAATAGTGAGGTCATGTGAAATATAGTCACTCATAAGATATTATTGGAGAGAGATGTCTAGGTTTAGTCCTTACATGGAGGCAGGAAGCCAAAGAGCACAAGTACTCAATCAGTATTGAGTAAATGAATCAAAAATAAATGAGAGAAGAGGGGAGGTTATTCATTCTTTTTTGTTGAGCACCTACTATTTTAAAAGGCTTTGTATCAGATTCTGTAGGTACATACTCATGTCTACCAGATTTCATTAGACAAAGTTGTGATAAGGCCACACCTGACTTCAAATGAGGCTGGAAAAGGCTGAGTCATGTGAACAGAAGGACAAGGAAAATTACTTGGTGGACACATAGGCTACCACTGCCAGAATTTATGTTTTTATTCTATCAATCAAATTCTTCCTTCAACATATACCACACACACCCTTCCTACTTCCCTGGTGGTGTGGGAGGTTCTTTAAGTCTTAAGTCCTAACTTTGCTGTATATATATCTGTATATGTATATGATATATATATATCTATATATATGTATATCTACTATTAGAATTTCCTTTTGCCATATGCATACATCGGAGAAGGCAATGGCACCCCACTCCAGTACTCTTGCCTGGAAAATCCCATGGATGGAGGAGCCTGGTGGGCTACAGTCCATGGGGTCGCTGAGAGTCGGACACGACTGAGCGACTTCACTTTCACTTCTCACTCTTATGCATTGGAGAAGGAGATGGCAACCCACTCCAGTGTTCTTGCCTTGAGAATCCCAGGGACAGGGGAGCCTGGTGGGCTGCCGTCTATGGGGTCGCAGAGTCGGACACGACTGAAATGACTTGGAAGCAGCATATGCATACATACATATATACACAGATACACACTATATCTATATTAATATTAGCATATATGAGTATAGATATTATTTTTAAATAATAATTGATTTTACATAAAGAGTCAATGTCATGATAGATACACTTTCTTTTCATCTCTCTTTGAAAGAAAGTACTTATTTTAAAATCTAATCTTTCATTGAGGATATATTTTTTTTCAAGGATTTCGGCTTTCTTTGGTGTCTCAATTTCAACTCTTCAGCTCACATGTCTCCGGGATTTTATAATGTGTCCCTTAATGTCCATTAAATCCCAATTCCTTGGTTACCAAGGTTCACAACAACTACACACTGTCTGTCAATTCACACCCGCAACCAGAACAGCTAAATCTTGCATTCACTTCTATTTTAGGTTTTTAATTTTTCTCCAGGGTCTGCCCTTGGAGATAACTCATTGCCTCATGAGGTCAGCTATGCACACAAAAGGCCTTATGTTATATTTTCTATATTTCTAAATAAGTTTTTCACAGTAGGGGGTTTTGTGATAGTTAGTCAGTCATATTACTGGATGGAGAAGGAAATGGCAACCCAATCCAGTATCCTTGCCTGGAGAATTTCATGGACAAAGGAACCCTGGCAGGCTACAGTCCATGGGGTCCCAAAGAGTCAGACATTACTGAGCGACTATCACTGATATTATTGGAAATGCAGGTCCTGGGACTGAACTTTGGGGCTGGACTATGCTATACATTTCAGGTTGCATAGACCTTGTAGCCATAATGAAAGAAGGGAGGTTTGTAGCAAAGAAAAACTGGTCAATTTTATAAAAGTTGCAATCTACCATGTAGGTATTGCATTTCTCATTCAATTTTAAAGTCTTAAGACTTAGAACATACTTTTAATATAATCTACTTAATTACTACAACACTGTTTTCTTATATGTGAACTACCGGGAAGCCCCATATGTGAATAAACTGAGGACAAAAAAAGTCACAGACTTTTTCAAAGATACAGTGCTACCTCACAGGTCTCTTAACAATATCATATGCCTTCTTATTTATTACCTTCTATTCATAGAAACTTTGAGGAACTTAATTTAGGCTTAGCTTGACTAAAATTGCTGTGATATGTTTAAAGTAATCTAAAATAATTTTTTCTATAAAAAGAAAGCAAAATACAAGAATATCCTCAAGACTGAGAAATGCATTATGATGTTAGCTATAGCAAAAATGTAATTTAGTATAAGTTATCATATTCACAATGAACAGGGCAAGAAAAATAAATTTCAAGGGAGTAAAATTCTTTAAATAGGATAAAATTCAAAGGACATTCACATAGAAATCTAATTTAATAATGATAATTGGTTCTGTTTAATTTCACTTTATCATAGCCAAGGTTTTTAATTTTTTTCCCCCAACAATGTAGTCAAGTTTCTCATTCTTTCCCTAGAGGGTTTACCAATGTCCAGAAATGTTGGGTGGAAGCTTGGCTATGGGTTAGTGTTGCAAAATTCAGAAAACAACAAGAAAATAGGACACTCAATTAAAGTTGACTTTCAGGTAAACAACAAATAAATTTTAGTATAACTGTATTTCATAAAGGCACAAATATTACATGGGACATACTTACACTGAATATTTAGTATTTGTTTATTTGAAATTCAAATGTGACTGGTGCATGTGCATGCTAAATCACTTTAGTCATGTCTGACTATTTGGGACCCTATGGACCATAGCCTGCCAGGGTCCTCTATCCATGGGATTCTCCAGGCAAGAATACTGGAGTGGGTTGCCATGCCCTCCTCCAAGGGATCTTCCTGACCCCAGGATCGAATTCACATCTCTTACATCTCCTGTATTGGCAGGCTAGTTCCTTACTTCTAGCACCACCTGGAAAGTGTAACTGGTAACCTGTATTTTATCAGACAACCCAACTATGGGTAATATGCCAGAGGGGGAAGGGGGCCCACAGCAATGATAGCTGAGTGCTGAGTCCATAATTTCCTGATTTTCTTGGAAAAAGATTCTTTGAGTTTTCTTTTCATGGACTCTCCACTTCTACTTTCCTTGCTCTTTTCTGTTTACCTACTTGCTCCTTTTTATAGTATTGAGGAAGTTGAATATATTAAGTGCTTCTCTGACAGCTCAGTTGGTAAAGAATCTGCCTGCAATGCAGGAGACTCTAATTTAATTCCTGGGTTGGGAAGATCTGCTGGAGAAGGGACAGGCCACCCTCTCCAGTATTCTTGGGCTTCCCTTGTGGCTCAGCTTGTAAGAATCTGCCAGCAATGCAGGAGACCAGGGTTCAATTCCTGGGTTGGTAAGACCCCCTGGAGAATATATTAAAAAAAAACAAACTCATGTAGATTAACATTTCAACTGGAAGTTCTGTTAATTTGTGTTTATTTTATATATATATATATATATATATATATACACACACACACATATATATATACACATACATACATCAATTTACACATATCACATATCAATACACACATATCACAATTCAATGTTGTTTTCTTCTTTAGGGAGTAGAATTTCAATTTTATTCTCAATTCTTCCAACACAATTATATTTAGAGAATTAGATATTTTCTTATCTATTTGATTGCTAAGTTCACTTTAATGGTTAATAAATAAGTGGAATTCTCACACTGATTCAGTAATATATCTCCAATTACCTTGTACCGCCATGAAAAGTTTTTATTTATGACCATACCCTCATCTGCCCTTTAGCCAACATTCAATCCATTACATGTACATTTATGTCCATTCTGTTTTCCTCTTTTTGCAGACCTCAATCTTTCTGCCAAGACCTTGATCTCTGATGTGGAACTTCGTCAAATGCTGTCTGAAAATGTAAGAGCACACTCTTCACTGCAAGAGGACAAAGCCAGTGTCTTCTTTTAAAGGCAGGAGGGTTCTGAATGTATAAACATTGGCATTTCCTGTTGGGCCTCTGTCAGACCCAAGCTGTTCCAGATATGAAATTCTGATTAGAAATTTCAAGAGGTATTGTATGGAAGGGCATCACTGGTTGTTGTCTGGTGATTTCATAGTTTACAATAAGACTTCTCAAACCATTTGTCAATGGTTGAGGAAGAAGACAGAACAATCAGTGCCAAGCATTGCCCCAGAATGGACAATGGGAGTGAAGAAATGTTTTTCCCTTCTTTTTTTCTCAGCTAAAACTATCTGTGGTAAAGGTCTTAGGAATAGATCAATTTGACTGCTTTATCCTAAGAGAGGCTTGGTGAACTGTGAATGAATATTCAGTCTTTTTAGAGAAACATTGATTACATTTTAGTAGTTGGTATAGGTTTTATGAGCAAACATATGTTTCCTATTCCAATTTGCTTTGGGATGAATGCAGTTCTTTAGAACAAAGTGCCATATATATATCTGTGTCTCTGTACCTATCTATCTGCTGATAAGAATTCTCTTTTAAGAGCCAAATAAAGCTCGAAAGACATAAATTATCCAGACTTTTATTCAGCTAAGATTATAATTATAACCCTTTTCATACTCTGTTAAAACTTTGTTTAATTTTTCCCTAGTCTTAATTTTAGGAATGGAGTGTACTGGTAATTATCTGACCTTAGCTGATAATGGAAAGGGAAAACTGTAATGTAATCTCTGTCTCTTCTCCAGAGTCTGAACACCCCTTACTGGGGATCAAAATTGTGGAGAATATTATATATATATGTATATATACATATATATATATACACACATGTTTTACATTGAAAAGACCTAAACACTCAAGTTTCTTGCAACATTTTCTGAATTTTATCTTTAACTATTGACATCCATGTTTTCAAAAATTAAATACTTCAGGTGACAAAATAAGGACCAAATATATTTGTTAAACATTTTATGTATGATGATCTTATAATCTACTGAGCACTTATTTGAAAACAACATTCAGGTGAAATAGTAATACATTTTCTTTTTCTTTTTTTTTTTTTTTTACATGATGGGGGACAAGGGTTTTTCAAGACAGGGCTTGTGCGTATTTATCTAAGTGGGTGTGGACTGATAGTTGATCGACAGTTGCAAATTACATAACAATAGGCTCTTTGCAGAAGTCTTTCCCATAATTGAGTCTGTTATAATCAGATGTATATATGTATGAAGTATTTATGAACCCTTATTAGGTGCTTTCACTTTCAGGCATTGGAGAAGGGAATGGCAACCCACTCCAGTGTTCTTGCCTGGAGAATCCCAGGGACGGCGGATCCTAGTGGGCTGCCGTCTATGGGGTCACATAGAGTCAGACACGATTGAAGCGACTTAGCAGCAGCAGCAGCAGCAATAGGTGCTTGGCTGTCAGGTCACATGAGGACACAGCTGCGTATCAAGGATGCATGTGCCAGAGTTGGAGAAATCCCTGTGGTTAGTTTGTATCACTTTTTTTTTTTTTTTGTAGTCCAGCTAAAATATAAATTTTATTTTTTTTTAATTTTTATTTTTTTATGTTAATAAACTTCTGTTTGATTTTGTCCTGCTATTCTGTCATTTCTTACAGAGATCCTCAGCTAAGAACTCAAAAGGGTAAAGGGAAATAAGCCTCTATGTCACCCTAAGTCAGCTTCAATAATTGCCATAGTGAGCAGTCTAAGGACCAAATATATTTGTTAAACATTTTATGTATGATGATCTTATAATCTACTGAGCACTTATTTGAAAACAACATTCAGGTGAAATAGTAATACATTTTCTTTTAAAATGTTTCAAGCCCTACAGAAGTCATCAAGAGTCATACCTTCACCTTTGTCCTCAGTTGTGCCTGTCCTCAGACTTCACTACTGTGTGTTCCAAGTATTTGTTCCAAGTTTAGGTACAAATATAGGAATATAGTTATCTTTGATGATTTCTTCTTTGAATATTGTAAATATTGGAGTCCTCAGTTGTTCAGTCTTGTATCCCTTCTCTGTACATTCTAATTGTGGAGTTTTCTTTCTTTTTTTGGGGGGGGGCACAAATTCTTTTACATTCCTTTTCCCTCATTGATAGGTAGGGCCCAAGTTCCTGCCTCCTGAATTTGTGTGGGTTCATGACTGCTTTGACCCACAGAGTATGGTGGAAGTCACACTGTGTAACTTCTTAGTCGAGGTTATAAAAAGTAGGCAGCTTCTGTCTCATTTTCTTCAAAGACTCTCTCATGGATGTTATTCTCTTTGCTATGTCACCTTGCCACAAGAAGTACAAGCCATATGCAGAGATCATATGTATGCATTTTAGTCCAGATCCTAAGTAAACTCTTCTAATTGTCCAGACCAGTCACCAAATATGTGAGCGAAGGGCTCTTTGGGTGGTGTTCTCCACGCAGCCATCCCCAGACATTCTGGAGAACAGACCATTTCTGTTTTTCCTTGTCTGAATTACCAAACCACCAAGTCCCTGACCGTATATATAGGTTGTTGTTTGATATCAATAGATAACCAGAACACTAAGGAGTCTTATATAGTGGCTTTAAAAGCTATCTATAAAAAATATATTATTGATATGAAAATAACTAACTCCCTGATCTGTCTCCTTAGCCTCCTTCTTTAAGCTTTCACTTGGATATGCAACAACTACTTATATAATAGGATTTTATGAAAATTAAATGTGCTAATATACAGTAAGAGCTCAAAACACATTAAGCATTACATGAGTATTGTTTATGTTATTAATATTAATTCAAGCCTAAGATGATAAAAGCTCAATTCTTGATTCTTGCAGGTTTAACACCTGCCCCTCCTCTTGTCATTCAATCTTAGTAAATTGCTCTACCATCCATCCCGACTGCTCATGGCCAAAGTCTTGTAATCTTGTTTGGTTTCTTTCTCACATTCCACCTAACAGCAGCTTCTGTTGCTTTGCCTCCTAAGTATATGAACTTTATCTCTCCAGCTAGTGCCCACCACTGTAATCTGTCATTTGGATTACTGTAACATTTCTTAACGGATCTCTCTGTTTTACTCTTGTCCTCTACGATTCATTCTTTATGCGGGAGTGGAAGTGACAGTTCTAAACACAAATCAAATTATGTTACCTGATATAAACCCTCCAACAATTATTTCACTGTGCTGACCCTGGTCTACATCTCTGCTCTCAAGCCTCACATATCTGCCTGTCATACTGAGTGTCTTCTTTTTCCTTCAAGTCTTGGCATTCTCTGTGCTGAATTTCCGTTTCCTTCTCTGGTTTGCTCCTCACCTTCCATGTTTTGGCCTGAATGAGCCCTTTTCAATGCAGCAGTCCCTGACAACTTTATTTATTATTTGCACACACACCTTCTTCCATTCTCTATGGTGTTACCTGTATTATCTTCTCTACCACACTTTTCAGTGTGTGAATTGTTACTGTTTGAATAACTTCCTTATACAGTTATTTGTTCATGTTATTGTGTTGTTGTTCAGTTGTCCAGTCATGTCTGACTCGTGACCCCATGGATGACAGCACGCCAGGCCTCCCTGTCTCTCACCATCTGCTAGAGTTTGCCCAAGTTCATGGCATCAGTGATGCTGTCCAGTCATCTCATCCTCTGATGCCCTCCTTTCCTTCTGCCCTCAACCTTTCCCAGCATCAGGGACTTTTCCAATGAGTCTCAGTTTGCATCAGATGACCAAAATACCGGTGCTTCAGCTTCAGCTGCACTCCTTCCAGTGAATATTCAGGGTTTTTCTCCCTTAAGATTGACTGGTTTGATCTCCTTGATGTCCAAGGGACTCTCAGTAGTCTTCTCCAGAACCACAGCGCAAAGTTCTTTGGTGCTCTGCCTTCTTTACGGTTGGTCCCACACTCACAACCATACATGACTACTGGGAACACCATAGCCTTGATTATACAGACCTTTGTCAGCAGAATGATGGCTCTGCTTTTCAACACACTGTCTAGGTTTGTCAACGTTTGTTCATGTACTTGTTAACATTCCTTGAGAGGAGGGACTCTATCTTTATCATGGGACAAAGACTGGTGTATAGTAGATAATTGACAAGTGTTTCCTGTATGATGCCTTTCTTCTCTCCTTCCTCACCTCTCTCCCTTCTTGTCTCTTTTCTCCCCTCCTCCCTTCCTTTCTATTTCTGTCTCTCTCTCTGTGTCTTTCTCACTATGTTATGTACTCTCCTTTATATAAAAGTTATTGTTAATCTATAATACACATATACGAGTTGCTTTGTGCTCTTAATATATTTTATTTAATTTATTTATGGCCATTTTGTGCCACATGTGGGATTTTATTTCCCTGACCAGGGGTTGAACTCACACCCCCTGCAGTGGAAGCATGGAATCTTAACCACTGAACTGCAAGGGAAGTCTTGATGTGCTCTTAATATATTTTAGACATACTTACAAATCAGTGTATTTAGTTCTAGCTTATACTTTTAAAGAGCTTCCCTAGTAGCTCAGATGGTAAAGAATCTGCCTGCAATGCAGAAGACCTGGGTTTGATCCCTGGGTCAGGAAGATCCCCTGAAGAAGTGAATGGTCACCTATTCTCGTATTCTTGCCTGGAGAATTCCATGGACAGAGGAGCCTAGTAAGCCACAGTCCATGGGGTCGCAAAGAGTTGGACACTGCTGAGGGACAGACACTTTCATTTTCACACTTTTAAAGAGTGTCAAGGTATTGTATTGCATCAATGAGTCATAATTTAATCATTCTATAGTAAGGAATATTGACATGGTTTATCAATTTCTTAAAAAATAAGCAGCCAATGTTATAATGAATATCCTTACATACTGTTCTTTATTCACGCATGCTTGTGTTTCTCTTACCTGTGGCAGATTTATTTCGATATTTGGCAAAACTAATACAATATTGTAAAGTTTAAAAATAAAATAAAAATAAAATAAAATAGAGCAGAGGAATTTTCCTAATGATGGCAATTTAAAAAGATTATCTCAAAAATGGATTTACTAAAAATATAAAAACTCGCTCATTTTCTCACCTTTATCAAACTTGGTTGTTAATAGTAACATTTTTTCCCCTCATTTTTTGCTAAAACATAAAATCTTATTTTAAAATTGTCTTAGCCTGAATTTTAGTGAGGTTGAATTATGTCCTTGTATTTATGGGCTAATTATATTTCTTCCCTGAGTTATTTTTTCTTACTCTTTTCTTATTTTTCCATTGTGCTGTACTTTTCTCATGATAGATTCTGGATATAAGTATTTTGATTCTTGTACGCACTAAAAATTGTTTTCCTAGTTTTTGCCTTGCTTTTTTTATCTTTGGCCATAATAACTTTTAAAACACAGAAATATAAAAAACCTGGACAAAATATCAAATGTTTCTTTTATGAATTTTGGATCTTGTAATTTAGAAAAGCCTTTTTCATTTTGAGACTACTAAATATTTTCAATTTTTTTTCAATACATCATATTTTTAGAATTTTACATTTGTTCCTACACTTATCTGAAATATACTTTTGTTCATGTTGTATGTGTTTATGAAATTGATCTTTATATTTTCCAAATGCATAACCAATTATCATGTGGTCATTCACAGTACGGTCCATTTTCCCTACATAATTCAAAGTCTTAAATGTTGACAGAAGCATTTTCCTCTTTTGGGACTCTATTCTCTTTCATTGGTCAATATGTATATTCCTGCAACAAATGTACACAAAGAACTACTATAGCATTACTTTATGACATGATAATATACTGACAGTATAGAATAGGCCCAAATTTGATTATAAATTCTATCTCCTGGAGAACTGAACTATAAATACTAATTGCCCTATCTAAGTAGAAGTTCAAAAATGACAAAAGCCGAAAGAATTGGGTCTGAAAAATAAAAAACAAACAAACAAACAGATCTTACCCTTGTGAGTCCAAACATATGAAAGCTGGGTATAAAGAATATGTAAAAGAAGAATTATTTATTTAGATTTTTATACTTTTCTTATGGACGAGAACAATATGATATGACTGACTCTTGGAAATCATTTTTTAAAGTTTAAATACACAGTTTAATATGGCAAAACCAATACAATATTGTAAAGTTAAAAATAAAATTGAATTAAAAAAATAAAATTCAAAGATAAAAATTAAAAAAAAAAATTTTAACAGGAGAATAGAAATGGACATATAACTTCCAAAACCCTAGATAAATAAAGGAAAAATGGGGAAAGAAAACCCAAACCAGCCAACCAATGTCAGAAAAGGGAAGAAAAATACAAGAACACTAAGAAAGCATGCTAAGGAGAGCACCTAAAAAATTGAAGCACCTAAAAAATGAGCAGCAATAATCCTAGGCAGACCAGTAAGTCATGATAAATATTAATGGATTAAGCAAGCTTTTAACATAGAGACTTATTTTATTTGTTTTTTTTTTCCTTTGAAAAAGCATGCTGTATGCTATAAGAGTCCCACAGAAAACAAAATCACACATAAAAAGAAAAATAAAAAATGTATTTATAGGCCATTACTTACACAATATGATTTGTGATAAAAATGTCAAACCAAAAACATTAAATAAGACAGAGGCACTCTTGTGTGCTGATCTCAGCCTATCAGTAGGTTATTTCCATCTTTCTCAGAAATAGACAAAATGAGTCAATAAAAAAAAGTAAATAAACAATAAAGTGGATTTAAATAATTTTTTTTTTTTTTTTGCATCAGATGGACAGGTAAAGTACATTATAGTCAAATTTTGAAGACCCATTCACAGAGACTGTTGAATAAAAATCATGGACAAATAGAAAAGCAACAAGGATATATTATATAGCACAGGAAATTATAGCCATTATGTTATAATAACTTTTAGTGGAGTATAATCTGTAAAAATACTGAATTACTAAGCTGTACATCTGAAACTAATATTTTAAGTCAACTTATATTTTAATAAAAATGGGCAATTTAAAAGAAACTCTTTAGAAAAGTTTAATACACAAAAATAAGAGAACCTGTGTATTTAATCATTAGGTAATAAAATAAACCTCAAAAATGTCCCATGGCCTACTTGTTGTTCAGTCTCTAAGTCATGTCCAATTCTTTGCAACCCTATGGATTGCAGCATGCCAGGCTTCCCTTTCCTCCCTCCCTGGCTTAATAATGGGACATTTAAAAACATTCTACATAATTCTTGGGTATAAAGATGAAAATGCAATTGAGATGGCAAACTATTTTGAAATGAAGATAAAGTGATTGCCTGTATACTCAGTACTTGTGAGTTAAAGCCAAAACAAAAGTCAGATAATGCAATTTATCACCACAATTTATTTATTAGAAAACAAGGGAAGTAAAACATACCTTACATATTTTATAGAGGAAAAACCAGAAGATAATGCCATAAACGTAATATTTCTTAAGAGCTTACTGTGTGCCAACCACATTTCTAAGTCATTTGCATATAAATAAATTGATACAGCAAAATGATTTTAAAGAGGTTGGCAAATTACTATATTGATTTTATAAATAAGAAGTTGAAGCACAAGAAGCTTAAATAAATTGCGTAAGGTCACTCTGATAGCAAGTTGGGGAAGTTGGCAACGACTCTAATCCAGGATAGATAAAATAGGAAAAATAAACCAGGCTGCATCATTCCATTCTGAAGATTGTCTTCTGAAAGGATCAACTCAAGAAACCAAACTCATAGTCAGTCTGATTAAGTAGAAAAGTTTTAAAATGCAAAAATACATATTAGAAATATAAAAAGGTAAAATTACAGATGCCGTCCCTGGTGGCTCAGATGGTAAAGAATCTGCCTGCAATGCAGGACATGGGTAGAATTTAAAAACTTTATGAGAATACTACACCCAACTTTATAGTAATATGCTTTATAATCTGGATGATATATAAATGGATAGATAAAATGAAATTTAAAACTGTCTCAAAAAGAGATTTGTAAAGTCATTTTACAGATTTTATAAGTTTACATAGACTAATATTTATAGAAGAAATTGAAGGTATTCAAGGATTACCTTTGAAAGTGAGTAGCCCACATTTTGGGAGGAGTATAATCATTTATTCCATAAATATTGTGTTCAGGGTAACAGAGCCCCTCTACAGAATGCCATGACTCTATCAGCAAAGATAAATTGGAGATTCATTCTTAATGTTTTTGGGTCCAACTGACCCCTAGCCCTTAATTTTATGGCTGCTCCTTAGAATTCACAGAGTCTTAACCTTTTTTTGTGGGATGAAATGCATTATCAGTCTAGTGAATTCTTTGTACCTTTCTTAGAAAAAATGTTTTAAAATGCATGCAATCACCCACACAAGTACATATGATCATAATACATAGGCTTATAAAGAAAACCAATTATATTTAAAAGTTTTCTAGCTACAGAGTCCTTGGAGGGGAAACAAATTAAGAATCCTGTGAAGGTCTTGTCATCAAGCTATTGTCATTTTAATTTTATGATATTTAAATTCCAGTGGATCTTTAGTGTGGCCCAAGAATCACACATTTCCACAGTCCATTCACCCTCCTTCCCTCCTAGATGACTGTTATCATCTTCTCTACTCACCTCGAATCTCCAGTGCCTCCTTCTAATCCTCACTCTCAGCAGTGGGAAATTCCTCTCCCTCCTCTCTCTCTAAGTGAACAGTTAGATATAATATCCTTAAGGCTTTACGACTACATCTAGTTGTTTACCTTCTTCTGTGCCCACATACTTGACCTGTTGTTTGCTCAGTCAGTTGTGTCTGACTATCTGCAGCCCTATGGACTGTAGCATGCCAGGCTCCTCTGTCCATGGGACTTTCTAGGCAAGAATATTGGAGTGGGTTGCCATTTTCTGCTCCAGGGAATCTTCCCGGTCCAGGACTTGAACCTATGTCTCCTGCGTCTCCTGCATTGGCAGGCAGATTCTTTAACACTGTGCCACCAGGGAGCCTGTTATCCTGTTATTAAAGAAATTTCTTTTGTCTAACAATAAACTTTAATACAAGTATATTAATATTATTTTTACTAGATATTTACATTTAGTCTAATTACTTTAATATAGATTCTACCAATATTTTTGTTACCACCTCCACCATTATGAAATAACTAGGTCAAAACATGCTTTATAGGGAAATTGGCATTTAAGCAAAAGTAAAATTGGGAATGAGATGATTTCAGGATAAAAAAATTTCAAAGCTGATATTTAATAATTATGAATGTAATATGCATATATGCTTAGCTGTGTCCAACTCTTTGCAACCCTATGACTGTAACCCACCAGGCTCCTCTGTCCATGGGATTTCCCAGGCAGGAATACTGGAGTGGGTTGCATTTCCTCCTCCAGGGAAACTTCCCTATCCAGGGGTCGAACCAACATCTCCTGTGTCTCCTGCCTTGGCAGGCAAATTCTTTACCACTGAGCCACTTGGGGGCCAGTTTTTTTTTTTATATAATTCATAGTTTTTTAATGAAATAAATGATACAGTACATATTTTAAACTCTCAGAATTTTAAATCTGTTTCTAGCATTTTGATAATTGTTTTAGAAAATTATGAATAGCCTACAATAGTGATTCAAAGAATAGTTTAAATACCTATAGGCTTCCTGAAACACCTTCTAAAAAGTCTGCAAAGTCAAGCTCTTTTTATGATACACTAAGATGTTCATGGGAAATAGATGGGGAAACAGTGGAAACAGTGTCAGACTTTATTTTTGGGGGGCTCCAAAATCACTGCAGATGGTAACTGCAGCCATGAAATTAAAAGATGCTTACTCCTTGGAAGGAAAGTTATGTCCAACCTAGATAGCATATTCAAAAACAGAGACATTGCTTTGCCAACAAAGATCTGTCTACTCAAGGCTATGGTTTTTCCTGTGGTCATGTATGGATGTGAGAGTTGGACTATGAAGAAGACTGAGTGCCGAAGAATTGATGCTTTTGAACTGTGGTGTTGGAGAAGACTCTTGAGAGTCCCTTGGACTGCAAGGAGATCCAACCAGTCCATTCTGAAGGAGATCAGCCCTGGGATTTCTTTGGAAGGACTGATGCTAAAGCTGAAATTCCAGTACTTTGGCCACCTCATGCGAAGAGTTGACTCATTGGAAAAGACTCTGATGCTGGGAGGGATTGGGGGCAGGAGGAGAAGGGGACGACAGAGGATGAGATGGCTGGATGGCATCACTGAGTGGATGGACGTGAGTCTGAGTGAACTCCGGGAGTTGTTGATGGACAGGAAGGCCTGACATGCTGCGATTCATGGGGTTGCAAAGAGTCGGACATGACTGAGCGACTGAACTGAAGATGTTTTTGGCTTTCTTACTTTTATTCTCTCTTGAGTGCCATGGAGTTTTCCAGAGGCCACATGATACCTGATTACATCTTTGCTCTGAAGGCTAGTGGAATGTATGCTGTGTAGTTTTGTGTTTTAAAAAGTTTACAGCTTAAATCTCTAATATGGTAACTATCAATAAGAAAAATATAAATACGCAAAAATTCTTTGAGTTCTTTAATAATGATTAAAAGTATAAAGCAATTCTGACACCAAAATGTTGGAGAACCACTGTTGTAGAATGATATGTAGTACTTATGACTATCCTAGGGTTGTTGAAGTCTGGAGTGTATGTTCATGTATGCTAAAATACATACATTGGCCACTCGATATATATCTCAGAATTAAGAGTGGAAAACTTATTCTGTACCTCAGTGATTTAGAACATGGTTTCACATTGCAGATGGGCTAAAGAGAAGAGAACAAGTTGACTATGAGCACTATGTAGGGAACAGTTTTTAAAAAAATAAAGCTTAGGTATGGAGAAGAGCTTCCAGGCAAAAATATGTAGTTTGAAAACACTCCTCTTTCATTTTGGCTTTATTCATCTCCACCTACCCCAAAAGCCTTCTCACCCACCACCAATACACACACACACACACACACACACACACACACACACACACGCATGCACTTACATGTACACGTGTGTGTACATTTGCACATTGAATATTACTACTTGGGTCATTAGTAATCCATTATCATTTTATAAAGATCATTGTATTTGTATGGAAAATGCATAACAAAGTAAGAAGTATTTGGAAGGGGGGAAGAAACAGAGTTTTGAACATACTTTGAGGAAGAATTCAAACTGTACCAGCAAAATATGAGAGAAGTCAGTTTCTAATCTGGTTGCCAGAGTAGATGTTAGTATTATCTGTCATGGACTGAATGTTTGTGTCTCCCCCAAATCATATGTTGGGAGTCCCAACTCCTCAATGTGCCCACATTTGATAAGGCCTAATGGAGTTAAGAAGGTTAAATAAAATCATAAAGATGGGGCCCTAATCCAATGATTGGTATCCTTATAAGAAGAGATGTAGGAAATCTTTCTCTCTCTCTTACTCTGTGTGTGTGTGTGTGTGTGTGTGTGTGTGTCTTGGGAAGACACAGTGAGGAGGAGGCCTTTGCAAGTCAGGAAAAGAGCTCTCATCTCTCAAATAGTGAGGAAAACTAATACTGGATTTCTAGCCTCTAGAACTGTGAGAAAATAAGTTTCTGTTGTTTAAATCATGCAGCCTGTGATATTTTATTAATATAGCCCAAGCTAAGATATTATAAAGTAAGATACAGAAATGAAGTGGACAGGGAAATAGTGCAGACAGATTTAAGAAACAAATAATGAACTGCAAAATATTACTTTCTCCCTAAACCAGTTAAGTTGCCTGAAATTTCTTGATATATTTGACAATTATTTTGGTTTAAGATTTCTTTTTCTTTTTTTTTACAATGTTATCTGAAAATTAGAACACAGTAAAAATTCATCATTGCTCTTTAACCCTTTAGTATTGAATTAGCTTCTCAGATTAACTGTGCTTGAATGGGAATGAAAACAGTTGATGTAGAGTTGGGAGGAAGATAAGTGATAGCACAGGCATTAGGTATAGTGCCTAATGCCATCTATGGGACAATAACAGGGTCACACATAGAGTTTGAGGAGACCTTGCAAAACAGGAAGTTCTCATTTTACTGATAGGAAAGATTAACCCCAAAGTTGTAAAGATTTTTGTCCATGACCTCATGAACAGTAAAAGGGATTGCAATGAAACTCAAATATTTTTACTCATAAAGCTTTCCACTTACTAGTGACTTCCAAGTCATACTTTAGTTGAGTATTTTTGGAAGTACTTATTTACAAAGTATTATTATGAAGGTCAAGAAGCAACAGTTAGAACTGGACATGGAACAACAGACTGGTTCCAAATAGGAAAAGGAGTATGTCAAGGCTGTTTGTTGTCACCCTGCTTATTTAACTTATATGCAGAGTACATCCTGAGAAATACTGGGCTGGAAGAAACACAAGCTAGAATCAAGATTGCCGGGAGAAATATCAATAACCTCAGATATGCACATGACACCACCCTTATGGCAGAAAGTGAAGAGGAACTAAAAAGCCTCTTGATGAAAGTGAAAGAAGAGAGTGAAAAAGTTGGCTTAAAGTTCAACATTCAGAAAACGAAGATTATGGCATCTGGTCCCATCACTTCATGAGAAATAGATGGGGAAACAGTGTCAGACTTTATGTTTTGGGCTCCAAAGTCACTGCAGATGGTGATTGCAGCCATGAAATTAAAAGACACTTACTCCTTGAAAGAAAAGTTATGACCAACCTAGACAGCATATTAAAAAGCAGAGATATTACTTTGCCAACAAAGGTCCATCTAGTCAAGGCTATGGTTTTTCTGGTGGTCATGTATGGATGTGAGAGTTGGACTGTGAAGAAAGATGAGCACTGAGGAATTGATGCTTTTGAACTGTGGTGTTGAGAAGACCCTTGAGAGTCCCTTGGACTGCAAGGAGGTCCAACCAGTCCATCCTAAAGGAGATCAGTCCTGGGTGCTCATTGGAAGGACTGATGCTGAAACTCCAATACTTTGGCCACCTCATGCGAAGAGTTGACTCATTGGAAAAGACCCTGATTCTGGGAGGGATTGGGGGCAGGAGGAGAAGGGGATGACAGAGGATGTGAGATGGCTGGATGGCATCACCAACTTGATGGACATGAGTTTGGGTAAACTCTGAGAGTTGGTGATGGATAGGGAGGCCTGTCGTGCTGTGATTCATGGGGTTGCAACGAGTCGGACACAACTGAGTGACTGAACTGAACTGATTAAAATATTGGCTATATTTTGGCACTTTTTTATTAAGAATTTACTTTTAAGAGCAGTTTAAGGTTCACATCAAGATGGAGGGAAATGTATAGTGATTTTCCATATATTTCCTGTCCCCACACATGCATGATCTCCATCATTATCTATATTCCCCAACAGAGTGGTACATTTGTTTCAATCATTGAATATGCATTGACATATCATAATGTTCTGTAGTCCCTCGTTTAAAGTTCACTCTTGGTGTTGTACATCCTATAAGTTTGGTCAAATGTAAAATGACATCTAGCCATCATAATGATATCACACAGTATTTCCACTGCCTTAAAAATCTTCTGTTTTCTATCTATTCATCTCTTCCTCCACTCTGTCCTTCAACCTCTGGTAACTACTGAACTTTTATCTTTTCCATAGTTTTGCCTTCTCCAGAATGTCTTATATTTGGAATCATGCAGCATGTAGCCTTTTCAGATTGGCTTCTTTCACTGAGTAATATGCATTTAAGCTTTCTCCATGTCTGTCCATGGCTTGATAGTTCATTTCTTTTTGTTGTGAATAATATTCCATTGCCTGATGTTCCATAGTTAATTGATCCATTCACCTACTAATGGACATCTTGGTTGCTTCCAAGTTTCTCCATATATAAATAAAATTTCTATAAACATCTATGTGTAGGTTTCTTCATGGACATAAGTTTTCAACTTCTTTGGGGACATATTTCTGTATCATATGGTAAGAAAATATTTAGTTTTGTGAGAAACCACCAAACTCTGTTCCAAAGTGTCTGGAATTTTGCATTCCCACTACAATTAATGAGAGTTTGTTGGCTCACCTCCTCACCATCATTTGGTGTTGTCAATTTTCTCCATTTTGGCCATTCCAGTATGTGTTTATTGATATCTCATTTTTTAAATTTGCAGTTTCCCGATGACTTCTAACATGAGCATCTTTTCATATGCTTATTTGTCGTCCTACATATTTTCTCTGATGAGTTATCTGTTCAGGTCATTCAGTTCAGTTCAGTTTCTCAGTTGTATGTTCAGGTCTTTAGCCCATTTTTAAAATTAGGTTGCTTGTTTTCTTATTGTTGAGCATTAAGAATTTTTTGTATACTTTTGATAACAGCTCTTTATTAGATATGTATTTTGCAAATATTTTCTCCCTGTCTCTGGCTTGTCTTATTTTCTTGACATTGTCTTTAGCAGAGCATACGTTTTAAATTTTTGTCAAGTTCAGCTTATTAATTATTTTAATAGATTGTGTCTTTGGTGTTATATCTAAAAAGTCATCACCATAACCAAGGTCATTGGTTTTCTCTTATATTATCTTCTAGGAGCTTTATAGTTATCCATTAAATCTGTGATCCATTTTTGAGTTAATTTTTAATCTGTGATCCATTTTTGAATTAATTCTTAATCTGTGATCCACTTTTGAGTTAATTTTTAATCTGTGATTCATTTTTGAGTTAATTTTTTATAAAAGATATAAGGTTTTATATATAAAGCGTTTTGTATATATAAGGTTATATATAAAGCTTTCTAAATATATAAGGTTATAAGGTTATGTATAAGATATAAGGTTTTATCAAGATTTTTTTCCCATGCATTTGTCCAGTTGCTCTAGCACTTTCTGTTGAAAAGACTGTCTTTGCTACATTGTATTGCCTTTGTTCTTCTGTCAAAGGTCGGGTGATGATATTTATGTGGGTCTATTTCTGAACTCTCCTATTCTGTTAAATGATCAGCTTTACTTTTCTTTCATCAATATGACAATGTTGTGATTCATAGTAAGTATGAATAGTAGTTAAATACACATAGTACACATTCTATAGAATGCGTAGATTCATAGTAAGTCTTAAAGTTGGATAATGTCAGTCCTTCAACTTTGTTCTTCTTCAATATTTTGTTTGCTACCCTGGGTCTTTTGGCTCTCTAAATGAATTTTAGAATCAGTTTGTCAATATTCACAAAATAATTTGCTGGGATTTTGATTAGTATTGTGTTGCTCTATAAATCAAATTGAGAAGAACTGACATTACGCCAGTATTTTCTATCTGTGAGCATGAATATTCTCTCCATTTATTTAGTTCTTGTTTGCTTTCTTTCTTTGTGTAGTTTTTCTCATATAGATCTTGTACATGCTTTGCTAGATTTATATGTAAGTATTTAATTTGGGAAAACTGGTATAAATGGTATAGCATTTTCATAGGTAAGCAGTTAACTTTGGGGCTTTGACCTTGCACTCTTCACTCTTGCTATGTTCACCTACTCATTACAGGAGCATTTTTGTCAATTCTGTTAAAAATTCTTCATAAATATTCATATCAGCTATGCACAAAGATGGTTTTATTTTTCCCTTTCTAATTTGTATCCATTTTCTTTCATTTTCTTGCCCTATGGCATTACATATAATTAAGAAACACAGGATGACTAGAGTGGGCTTGAATTGGACATTTCCCTTTCCCAGGTTAGTTAGACTTGGAGGATATCCCAGAAGGATAGGTTCAGGTTAACTAGTTTTCCCTGAGGGCAAACTTTGTTAAGAACAGAGTGCTCTGATGTATTTCAAAATGGTTCCTTTTTTCCTCCTGCTGGAAGAAAGAGGATATTTTTCTGTGATAGTTACTGTGGGCACATTGTTGAGCTTCTGGAAGCAAAGCTCCCAAATCAAACATTTTGCAAGTCCCCATGTTACTGAATTCCCTTGGACTTTTTAACTCTGTGATTTGTCTACAGTGAGCTTCTAGCAATTCATCCATTACAGTTTAGGTTTCCCTACCTAGTACTGGTTCCCTCCACAGTTAGTGGTGGGAACTCCTTGTCTCCAGTAGTCTCTCCAATCTGAAGGACTGTGGTTTTCCCTGAGTCCCCCAACTGTCATACAGATCCAGGAAAGCTTGTTGACTTTTTAGTCTCTTCAGCCTTTTTTTTCGGTCTTAAAACATTTTTTTAAATTTATTTTTTTAATTGAAGGATAATTGCTTTATAGAATTTTGTTGTTTTCTGTCAAACCTCAATATGAATCAGCACTAGTTAGGGGGTTGCAACTTCCAAGCTCCTGACATATTCACTAGAAAACATTCTTCCTTGGATAATTTTCTTTAAACTTTTAATTTTTCATTTTAAACATTTATTGGTCTGAATCATGCAGAAAAGAAAAAAATAATGTTAATAAGTAAATAATTCTCAGCCAATGTTCTTTGAGTGTCACATTTTAACAGTAGAGATTTGTGCTTAATCTCTGCTCCAAATATTTTACCTCTCCGGTTAAATGCTATTAATGTTTATTGAGCATAATTACTAAAAATTGCCTTGAATAAAAGCAAAGTACATTTTACCACATTTGGTAGTCCTCTCTTGCTCTTAGGGTTTTACTTTTTCCAGTTACTATGTAAAAGGCACGTCTCTAGGGAGGTATAGTACAAGAATGTTCCTCTTTTGACTTGGGATGTCTTATTGATTCCTTCATTTTCTTCACTGTTGAGCCTATGCTTGCCAATACAGCCCCCTGTAGAGAGATTTTTTAAAATTCCCAAATGTTTTGAAGAATGCTTTAGAATGTAACTTCTGCCAGAATCTAATTAGACAGGAAACCTGGATTTGGGGAGACATTCTTTATAACTGGCTTATTTTTTCTTTATCCTTATTCTCAAAAGGAATCTTAAAAATATTGTCTTCATAATTATTCCTTCTCCTTATTTTTGGCCTTTTCTATAATGGCTTAAAAATTCTTCTAAACAATAAGAACAAATGTTATAAACAAACTCTTTCACAGGCTTTTTCTTCCTCACATCCTCCTTCTCTTCCTACACTCTGAATAAAACAAAGGCAAAACCTCACAAAGCAGATTTTCATGAAGCAAATGCAGAAATCATAAATCTAACAAAATAAGGCAGGGTTAATTTTTCATGACTTATCAATACATTTAGCTTTTCAGAGTGACTTTTCTATCATATCTGAGGGATGTTGATCACATAAGTAACAAGCTAGCCTGGTGGTGGAAAGACTGCTCACCATTCTGGCATTGATTCTGCCCACAGAAATATGCAGCAAGTTACAAGTGGAATTTACCCTTTGGCCTTTAGCTCCCCCTCTTCTAAAACCAAGAAGTATTGTTTGCACTGTGAGACCAGCTTTTCCACCAGCTAAAAGTGTTTGTAGCTTATTACTAAATGATCTTAAAACAGCTCCTGGAAATATGGAACTTCTTTTTTCAGGAGCACAAGATAAAAAAAAGACAGAGAGAGACCTAAAGTTACCAGTTAAAAAAAGTGAAACCACTAATATTCTTCTAGATTTTTTGTTTTTTTTCTTGACATTTTGTTTGGTGTTGAAATCATATGAGAAACTATGACCAGAATTATATGCATCTAAGAAGACACAGTGATTCTCAATATTCACATTCCCACTTACTCATCACTTTCTTTGCTTATCTTTACTTACTTCTAAGATAAAGTTTACTTATCTTTACTTTTAAAGTCTTGAAATGAAGGAAAATAAGTTGTAGGTATTTGCAGAGTTTCCAAAAATAAGGTTGGTATGCTCAAATAAAAGATGTCCAGTAGTCAGGAGAGAGAGATTTGTCTTCTAAAGGAATAGAGGACAGAAACTGGTATGCTACAAAAATAAGATATGCTTAAGAAAGTATAGAAAATGAAGAACATAAAAACTGCCTGAATTTTCTTTTATGCAGATAAATATAGATAATTTTGGGATAATGCAATTATTATATTTTTAAAATATAGTCCTTATCATGTGAATGTTAGTTGTTACAGCTACTTATATCTTTTTACATTCAAGAAACTAAAGACTAAAATAGAGAATTGTTGAAGTTAGTGCCGGAAGTGGAAAGAAAATCAAATACACCTTCGTGTCTCTCAAACCTGCCTGTTACTGCTGAATGCTCAACTCTCCATGGTAATATTAATAAAAAGTACATGCAAATAATGTTTCATGAGGGAAAAAATGGCTAAAATACACAATGCAAGTGGGAAAAGAACTAAAGCTAGAAAGTGTTAAAATGCCAAATGTGATTTTCTTGGTTTAATCATCTCAGATTTCAGATTAAGAACTAAGATTTATTTAAGTCTCTTTTGTTGAGGCATAAGGATGGAGTTCTTGTCAGAAAATTGTTCACTTTTCTTGGCTGTAGTAACATTATAAATGCCATACAAATACTGTTTTTCTTCATAGCCTGCCAAAAAAAGTGGTAATAAAGAGTTAACTAAATATATCCACATCGCAAAACCATTTTAATTTTAATTTTAGAAAAAGATTGTAGTTAATTCACTTTTAAAGGCTGCAAACTTTCTTAATTGTAAAAAGTAAAAATGGAATTTATATATGAAAAACTGTATGGTTTGCTAAGAAAAAGAGAAAGAGACAGAAAGAATGCAGCCACTCAAAAATGATTGGTAATCACTCTCAAATCTTTTAAGAGAGGAGGGTGATATTAAGAATGAGGATGAGTGTTAGTTTAATTTTATGCTCTCTAGTTTCCATAATCTCAGAGGATGTAAAGTGAAAAAAGACTGACCATATATTACTCTCTGTTGTTTAGTTTTCTGGTCTGAATTTCAGTGCTGTCTTATATGTTGTAACAAGATACAAAATGCTCCCCCCTGCAATACCAGTGCTTTAATTCCAAGGGGATACAATTCCTGAAACTGGAATTATAAAAAAACAAATTATGAAACATTTTCCAAAGTGGTCCTTTCTCCAAAATGGCTGTAGTTTTAAAGGATTACAGATTAGGTACTCTTTTTCCTAGTTGGAGGTGACAAGGAAAGGTGAAAAGGGATGCAGAAACAAGCAAAATACAGGTATTTAAAAAATTAACTTTATTGGCATATGGTTTACATGAAATAAACTTCACAATGTTTAATTGTACAATTCAATGAGTTTTGAAAACGTTTACGGTTGGATAATCCATACCACAATCATGACACTGGATTTTTTTCATCACCTCCATAGGCTTCGTTTCCGTGTGCTTCCTTGTTGCCAGCCTGCCACCAACTTCTGGCAAGAACTGATCTGTTTTCTATCTTTGCCTTTTTTAGAATTTTATATAAATAGAATCATAGAGTATGCAGTCTTTTGTTTCTTTTTTTTCATTTAGCATACAAATTTGAAATTCATTTAGATTGTTATATATATCAGTAGCTTTTTTCCTTTTGGTGTTGAGTTGTATCCTACTATATGGATTTGTTTATCAATTGATAAACATTGAGTTTTTTTCTATTAGTAATAAAGACTTTATGAACACTTGCATCCATGTCTTTGTAACAATATATAGGAATGGGATTTCTCTGTCATATAGTAAATTTATATTTAACTTCATAATAAATTGCAAAATTGTTTCCTAAAATGGTTATAACCACTTTGCCTTCCTTCAAGCAATGTATTAGAATTCTAATTTCTCCATATTCTCAACAACACTTGGTATCTGTTCAAATCTTTTGCTCACTTTCATTTGTTTTTAAAGTGAGATTGTTTGTCTTTCTGTCAGTGAATTCTAAGGCTTCACATATTCTTGATTTAAGTTTTCCTTTTTTTAATAGCGAATAAAAGGTTTTCATTTCGGGCAAAGTCCAAGGCGTCAATTTTATTCTTTTATGGATCCAAGTTTAGGAATATATCTAAGAAACGTTAACTGTCTAACGTCACAAGGATTTTCTCCTCTGTTTCCTTTTGTTAATTTTACAGATTTAGCTTTTACATTTAGCTCTATGATCCACTTCAGGTTAATTTTTGAAAATGGTGTCTGGTAAGGGTAACATTTAGCATGGGCGGCTGTGACCGGCGCAGAGTGGGCCTTAGAAAGCGTCACTACGAACAAAGCTAGTGGAGGTGATGGAATTCCAGTTGAGCTACTTCAAACCCTGAAAGATGATGCTGTGAAAGTGCTGCACTCAATATGCCAGCAAATTTGGAAAACTCAGAAGTGGCCACAGGACTGGAAAAGGTCAGTTTTCATTCCAATCCCAAAGAAAGGCAATGTCAAAGAATGCTCAAACTACCGCACAATTGCACTCATCTCACACGCTAGTAAAGTAATGCTCAAAATTCTCCAAGCCAGGCTTCAGCAAAAGTGAACTGTGAACTTCCAGATGTTCAAGCGTTTTAGAAAAGGCAGAGGAACCAGAGACCAAATTGCCAACATCTGCTGGATCATGGAAAAAGCAAGAGAGTTCCAGAAAAACATCTATTTCTGCTTTATTGACTATGCCAAAGCCTTTGACTGTGTGGATCACAATAAACTGTGGAAAATTCTGAAAGAGATGGGAATACCAGACCACCTGACCTGCCTCTTGAGAAATTTTTATGCAGGTCAGGAAGCAACAGTTAGAACTGGACGTGAAACAGACTGGTTCCAAATAGGAAAAGGAGTACGTCAAGGCTGTATATTGTCACCCTGCTTATTTAACTTATACGCAGAGTACATCATGAGAAATGCTGGGCTGGAAGAAGCACAAGCTGGAATCAAGATTGCCGGGAGAAATATAAATAACCTCAGATATGCAGATGACACCACCCTTATGGCAGAAAGTGAAGAGGAACTAAAAAGCCTCTTGATGAAGGTGAAAGAGGAGAATGAAAAAGTTGGCTTAAAACTCAACATTCAGAAAACAAAGATCATGGCATCTGGTCCCATCACTTATTAGGAAACAGATGGGGAAACAGTGGAAACAGTGTCAGACTTTATATTTTGGGGGGCTCCAACATCACTGCAGATGGTGATTGCAGCCATGAAATTAAAAGACGCTTACTCCTTGAAAGAAAAGTTATGACCAACCTAGATAGCGTATTGAAAAGCAGAGATACTACTTTGCCAACAAAGGTCCATCTAGTCAAGGCTATGGTTTTTCCAGTGGTCACGTATGGATGTGAGAGTTGGACTGTGAAGAAAGCTGAGTGCTGAAGAATTGATGTTTTTGAACTGTGGTGTTGGAGAAGACTCTTGAGAGTCCCTTGGACTGCAGGGAGATCCAACCAGTCCATTTTGAAGGAGATCAGCCCTGGGATTTCTTTGGAAGGACTGATGCTAAAGCTGAAACTCCAGTACTTTGGCCACCTCATGCGAAGAGTTGACTCATTAGAAAAGACCCTGACTCTGGGAGGGATTGGGGGCAGTAGGAGAAGGGGACAACAGAAGATGAGATGATTGGATGGCATCACTGACTGGATGGACGTGAGTCTGAGTGAACTCTGGGAGCTGGTGATGGACAGGGAAGCCTGGCATGCTGTGATTCATGGGGTTGCAAAGAGTTGAACACGACTGAGCAACTGAACTGAACTGACCGAAGGGTAACATTTTGATTTTTTATTTTTATATAGAAATATCCAACTATTCCAGGACATTTTTCAAAAGACTCTTTTTTTCCCTTGAAATATCTTGACATATTTGCCAAAATCAGTTTACTATATATATGTAACTCTGTTTCTCAACTTTCTATTCTATTCCATTGAGTTAAATATCTATCTTTTGGCCAATGCCACAATGTCTTGATTACTGTAGCTTTATTGTAAGTCTTGAAATAAGATAGAATTAATTCCACAACTATGTTCTTCTTTTTGAAAGTGTTTTAGTCTTTGCATTTCATGTAGACTTTAGAATCAGATTATAATTTATACCACAAATATGATTGGATTTTGATTGAGACTGCATTGACATCTATAAATCAGTTTTTCTAGGTCTTCTTTCTTTTCTTTTGGCAATGTTTTTTTTTTTTTTAGTTTTCAGTGCATAAGTATTGCACATTTCTTATTAAATGTAACCCTAAATATTGTATCTAATGACATTTAAAAAATTTAATTGGGTATTACTAGTATTTAGGAATATTGTTAGTATGTTGATCTTGTTTGTATCTTATAATTTTGCTAAACTTATTTCTTTGCCAAAGAAGGAATAAAGAGGTAGGAAGATGTCAAGATCAGTTAATTCGGTATTATGCAATAATCAAAGATCTAAATTTATAGCTCAGCTCTGCCAGCTCTATCACAGTAGCTTTTGACTGCAGATTTATTTTGTCATAGTCATAAAGTGGCTGAAAAACCTCTAGGTATCATATTCTCACACATAGACACACACACAAAATGCAAAGCCCAGTTGAGAAAATACTTTTTCTGATGCCTTTTTATAAGAGATTCAGCAAAAACTCTCTTTCCTGATGGCACATCCATGCAATTTTGTATCCATTGCAAACCCATTCTTGGACAGCCATAGTCAAGGAGACCAGATTCACCATATAACTGGCCTTCACTAATCAAGACTCACCCACTGGGTCTGGAGAAAAGCCTAGCTCCTCTAAAGCATATGACTACCTCAAACAAACAAACTAGTTTGAGATTGCCCAAAACTAGTTTGTTTGTTTTTTGCCTAAACAAAATCATATCCTCTTTAGGAGGAAGAATGGGGAATGACCAATGGGTAATCAGAAAGAGTTTTTCAGGCCTCTGATAATTTTAAGAATGATTTTACATGCTTTTAATCACTTGGCTACAGAACACTAAAAATAATTATTTTGAACTTGATTTACATTTATGTTCTGAAATAGGGACATGAGACAGTATTCAGTTATCAGTTCATATTCAGTTATGATAGTTCTAAATCAAATCTTGATAGGCTAGTTAATGGGACAGGAAGTCAAGTACAAAACTATAGTAATTATACACAGAAGATTTTAGAAAAGCCTTTACTCCTCTTTGATAAGGTATTCTATGTAAGGTTTTCCATATTTATAAACTTAAGTTTAATCTTATTTGAGTGAAACAATGGCAAAGGAAAAACTTTTATTTGTGTTATTTTTGGATGCTATAAAATGGCAAAAATGAGTAAGAGTATTTTATTTGTAATCTTAAAAAAAGAAAGACATTAATGTAGCCAAAAAGAAACTGGCCAACTAACACACATGAGGAGAATATAAAATAACAAAGCATAAAACTGAAAAGTTGTTCATTGATCTCTTAAAATAGATAGTTGTATGTGAGTGGTTGAGATGCAAAAAGGCCTACTTAAATTCAAACATAAATTCAAAACAAGCAGTGAATCAAGAATTTAGACAGTTCTTTCACTTATTTTCTTAATTAAAAAAGCACAGTATTTTTGGTATATGTGATCTAGTTCATTTAATCACTTCTCTCCTAAAATATCTTATGTCCCAAAACCTCTAATATAACACTCTAGAATTAAATGTTAAAAATCTTTAAATTTGAAAGTTAAGGGTGTAATAGCCTTATTCACAAATTAGAGTATTTTGTGTTCAAGTGGTAAATTTTTACATTTATGTGTAATAATGACTATAGAGAATTATCTTTTCTGATACCATATATATAATATGTGTGTGTGTGTATCACACTGCAGCCTCATTAAGCACCACACAGGGCATATACTCAGGCACTTAGAAAAATATCCTGAAATAATCCTGAATATTAAAATACTTCAGCTTCTTAGCATTTGGGAGGTTAGGAGTCTCTGGGAACATTCAGCCACAGGTAGCGGGGGCAAACGCAGTGGACAATAGTCTCACCAGATCTGCCCAGTGTTGTCCAAGAGGAAAGGCTGGGTAAGCATGTGGCTGGCACGAGCACATAAATGCATATATGCTGGTAGATTCTTGAACCACCTCAGCCTTTTAACCCAGTAAACACTACATTAAACATACCCCAGAGGGAAGAAATAAGGAGCGGTGAGGCCAGGGTCTCAGGATCCAAAGGCATCCAGGGCCCTTAAAAGAACTTTTAGTGCTGGGTGGAAATTATAGGAACTAGAGACTCTATTCTCAAAAGGGGAAGGTGAGGGTTAAAGGTATTGACTAGAACTTCCGGAATTAGTGGCTTTCAAGTCCTTTCTCATACTCCTAGCCATGTATAGTTTTTTTTTTATTTTTAGAGTAAAAGATATTACCATTAAATAAAAATTCTAGGGGGTGAAATTCTCCTTCTAAGAACAACTTGTGTATTATTATTCTTCAGATTAGAGAGTTTGGAAAGTCAAGCACCTAGTCAGTAAGAGATGAAGCCTCTAGGGATCAGATGATGAGCAGGACAGATTTTCTCCTCTCCACTCTCCCTACCTGCACCCTGACTCTTCTCTTGTAGCTTTTGAATACATTTGTCTCTTGGTATTTGCGGGGGATCGATTCCAAGAATACCTGTGAATATAAAAATCCACACTGCTTAGGCACCTTCTATAAAGGTACTTGCAGCGTACTACAGTGAATACGGCTTCCCAGGGGGCACAGTGGTAAAGAATCTACCTGCCAATGCAGGAAACTCATGAGATACGGGTTTGATCCCTGGGTAAAGAGCCTGGAGTAGGAAATGGCAACACATTCCAGTATTCTTACTTGGAAAATACCATGGACAGAGGAGCTTGGCGGGCCACAGTCCACGGAGTTGCAAAGAGTCAGACATGACTGAGCAACAGAATACAGAGAGACAGAGACTACAGTGAGCACAGTCCACCCGCTCATCTGCGGTTGTCAACCAACTGCCCTTGGATGTCATCTTTCCACTTATAGTAAGACAAATCATGCAGAACACTACAAATGAAACTACAACTGAACAGCAATTCCCTTGGTTTACCAATTTCTGTCTTAGTTAACGTTAGGAAAATATGTTCTCCTTTCAACATCACAGTTAATTTACATCTTTACTAATTGTTCCAGCAAAAATGCAGAATGATTTTGGCAATTGCCTATTTGAAGTGATGGATTTTTTTTGATTATCCTACTCTCTTCTTTGTGATGGTGGTGGTTTAGTCACTAAGTCATGTCCAACTCTTGCAACTGTCACCTGCCAGGCTCCTTTGTCAGCGGGATTCTCCTGGCAAGGACACTGGAGTGGGTTGCCATTTCCTTCTCTAGGGGATCTTCCCAACCCAGGAATTGAACCCAGGTCTCCTGCTTGCAGGCAGATTCTTTAGCAACTGAGCTACGAGGGAAGCTCTCCCTTCTTTTCGAAACTCTTAATTCCCTTAGCTTCTGGGTCTCCATTTATTCCTTTTTTGGCCTTAGATTTCTTTTTTGTGTGTGTGTGATTTTCTGTGTTTTTTTTTTTTTTAAAACTTTATATAATTGTATTAGTTTTGCCAAATATCAAAATGAATCCATCACAGGTATACATGTGCTCCCCATCCTGAACCCTCCTTCCTCCTCCCTCCCCATACCATCCCTCTGGGTCGTCCCAGTGCACTAGCCCCAAGCATCCAGTATCGTGCATTGAACCTGGACTGGCATCTCGTTTCATACATGATATTTTACATGTTTCAATGCCATTCTCCCAAATCTTCCCACCCTCTCCCTCTCCCACAGAGTCCATAAGACTGTTCCATACATCAGTGTCTCTTTTGCTGTCTCGTACACAGGGTTATTGTTTCCATCTTTCTAAATTCCATATATATGTGTTAGTATACTGTATTGGTGTTTTTCCTTCTGGCTTACTTCACTCTGTATAATAGGCTCCAGTTTCATCCACCTCATTAGAACTGATTCAAATGAATTCTTTTTAATGGCTGAGTAATACTCCGTTGTGTATATGTACCACAGCTTTCTTATCCATTCATCTGCTGATGGACATCTGGGTTGCTTCCATGTCCTGGCTATTATAAACAGTGCTGTGATGAACATTGGGGTACTTAGATTTCTGATTACTTGTTTCAGACTTTGTTCTCCTGTTCTTTACCTGTATGCTTATGCTCTTGATTCTGTATACCCAGACCAGACATCTTTTGTTTGCTCTTGTGCCTATTGGACATCCGCAACTGGAAATCTTACTAGCATCTGACACTCAAATGTCTTTTAAAATACAAGTAAATTTACAAAAATGAATTATTATATCATTTCTAACTCCAAGCCTCCTCCTTCCTTTTGAGACTAATATGTGCTAATCACAGCACACATTTGTCCACAAAACTGAATGTGGGAGACCAATATGTGTCAATGACAGAACTCATTTGCCCAAAACTCATTTAACTCACCCCATGTACTTATTCAACCATCAAATCTAACAGTAGCAGGCTTTTAGAGTAATGGTTTTAATGTAAATGTTGGATGTGTACTGTTTTTGTTTTGAAATCTTGGCTCTATTACTTACTAGATCTACATCTTTTGCAAGTTACTTCACCTGTCTGTTCTGCTCTCCTTTTCTCTAATGTGGGGATGATAACACATGGAAAAGTCATGTAAATACAGATACCAATCTGATAATGTAAATTAGCTAAGAGGGTAGAAATGCAGGGAGGGTGATGGAGAGTGTTATTAGCTTTGATATATACTTTTTCAATACCTGAAAAGGGAATGTATTGTTTTGTAACTTAAGCAATTAATGAAAAATTAAAAACAAAATTATTTAATAAAGGTCTAAATCCAACAGTCATCATTTTGAGTGGTGATGATCAGAGATAGCATGCTCTCCAAATTTCCTGATTACTGATAGTCATTATCAATAACAAGTGCTTGTTAAAACTCATTGGTACATATTGCTCATTTGTCTTTATCTTGGTTTTTCCTGTAGTCAGGAACAGCTTAGCAGTGTAAAAAATCTTTGAGGTATGCCTGAAGCATTCTACTTGCTAAACATGTTGTTGTTTATTCTCTAAGTTGTGTCTGACTGTTTTGTGACCTCATGAACTGTAGCCTGCCAGGCTCCTCTGTCCATGGGATTTCCCAGGTAAGAATACTGGAGTGGGTTGCCATTTCCTTCTCCAGGGGATCTTCCTGACCCAGGGATCTAACCTGTGTCTCCTGCATTGCAAGTGGATTCTTTAGCGCTGAGTCACCAGGGAAGTCCTTCTTGCTAAACATAGTGAGAATTAAAATTCCACTACTAATTTTGGTTTCAGAGAATTCCCTGAAATATGTGATGTGCAGAAATCCTCAGAATAGAAGATATTTTTTAATGTTTTAATCATTTTGGATTCTATCTTTAAACATATGTATCCTTGATTTTGCATAGCATATATAACTGAATATTATCAAATGAAAAAGTAACACATCCACAAAGAGAAGTACAAATATTAATGACAATTATAATAGCTCAACTGAATGAATGAAATAACATGATTACCCATAGTGAGTTTTTTTTCTGCCAATAATGTTTATCATATTTAAATGAAACTTTATTCTGTTTTGACCCTTTTTATAGCTTTACTACAGAAAATGTTAGCCTATATTAGCCACTTACTGGATAAATACAGGAAAACTGCTTGTCACTTATCAGTTTATCCATTGTCATCTCAATGGATGAGTGGTCTGATTTCAAAGTGACAGCTGGTGGTGTCTCTTCCTGATACATGCTAATCCAGTTTTTATTATGGAAAAACTGCCTGTGCTTTCAGACAGCGAAAGGGAGTTACTAAATGTAATCACTAAGGAGGAACCTTGGGATCGCAAACATAAAAGACTAAAATGAACAGTTTTCTCATTACAGAATGGTTTCCTGATTAAATACAGATTAAGGGTAGGGAGAAATCATTTAGAGACCTAAATAGCATTCTCCATTGTGATTATGCACACAGATTCTCAGGTACACCCATTGTCAAGTGAATGTGGCTATAGAAGTTACATGCACATAAATATAGGTGTAGCATTGCTGTAGCATGGTATATAATGATACATACCATCATAGTATTAACTGTCTCTTAATACAGTCATTAAATAACTTAAGAATTATGAATCAATTCCCATTTTTAGGCTGAATTTTTTTGGATTGGAAGCATAAAATAAATTACTGTCATTTAAACAAAATTTGAATTTTTAGATAGATCACTGCTGCAGTTTCGTTGTATTACTCTAGTATAGCTTGACTTGTATCAGAAAAATGGAGGAATACCCACAATCTTTATCCCGCACAGGAAATGAAAAACTAAGAAAAAGCTATGAAAAAGGACTTAGTTACTAGGGCATCATAGCTGCATGACAGTTACCAGAAAAGAGAGCACTTGGTGTGTATAGAGGCATACCTTCCTCACATTCTACTTTGGAATCTTGATGCCATTTGTACTCTATAATAAACAGCTCTTTCGAATTTTAACTCCTAGCTGTCAATTGAAAAGGCCACCTAACTATTTCATTATGCTCTAATTAATAATACACTTCAATAAAAATAACTTCCTTACTCCATAATTTATCAGTGTGTTGAATATCTTGCCCACGACTTATTGCCAGAATAAAATAAATATCCCATTTGTGAGAGAATAGGGAGGTTGTTTAGTTGACAGAAGAAGAGATGGAGAGTTAGATCTAAAAGCAATGAACCTCTTTGTTCAATCTCTGTAGTTGTTGTTGCTTCAATTAGTTTGAACTTCAAATCACAAATACAAATAACTGTGCTGGAGTTAGGTAGTTATGCCCACAGATGACTAGTGGCCAGCACAATTAGCCATCTGACCTCATTTTGAAATTACAAGTGACTCCAATTTATATACCCTTGGTAAAATTAGTGGCCACACACAATTCTGGGTGCAGAATTTGGCACAAATAGCCCAAGTCAAAGGTCTAGTGGAAACGTTTTTCAAAATCTAGCTATCAGTGTTAACAAACTCTTTTTTAGCCAGTCTGTGAATTCAGAAAGTGCAAATAATCATACTCAGAAACATATGCTGTTTCTAGAAAGTAAAATTATTGCTACTCCTGCCTATAAGGGATGTCATAGACTGTTTGGGCTGAAATAACAAAATACCAGAGACTGGATGATTTATAAACAACAGAAATTTATTTCTCACAGTTTTAATGACTGGGAAGTCTGAGATCAAAGTACTGGCAGATTTTGTGTCTAGTGAGGACTCACTTTCTTGTTCATTGATGGCACTTTCTCATTGTGTCCTCACATCCTGAAGGGACTAGCTAGCTCTATGGAGCTAACTCTCTTTTATAAGGGCACTAATTGCAATGTCTTATGACCTAATAATTTCCCAAAGGCTCCATACACTTCTAGCATCATATCCAGGGTTAGGATTTCAACCTATGAATTTTGGGGTGAAGAGGGAGACAAACATGAAGGTGGGAGATTATTACTCAAAGTTCAAAGAAGTCATAGTCCCTCAAATGGTAGACACAAGACTTACTAAATTGGGTATTTCTTTTGTATATATGATGCCTTTTCATCACTCAACACTAAGGACAGCCTTCAGAGACCCTACGACAATGCTCTATAATCAAAACCATTACATGCTTTTTGAATCTTGCCAGTTTAACCAATCTATTGGTATAAAGAAAACTGGCAACAAGAATCCTTACCTATGATGATACTGAGAGGCTTTGTTGCTGTTCATAAAATGTACTTTTTTATATATAATTCTTTTAGAAATAATGGTATTTGGCATTGATGTTATGTTTACATTCTGCAGTGGTATAAACAGAGATCAGAACTCTTAAATACTATTGTTGGAAATAGAGGAAGGAGAAAACACATAATATGCACAAAACTATGTCCCGACTGCTCCACATTGATTCAATTTTGCTACGGTGAAAGACACCTGAAAAATAATGATTCTATTTCAAGAATGTTGATACTATACTCAGGATAACAATTTATAAGACAGTTAAACATAAAAATAGTTGCTTCCCAAATGCCCCACATTTTAATTTTTAGTTAATTTATTTGTATTGAGGTGTAGTTGGTTTACTATATTAAATTAGTTTCAAGTATACAGCATAGTGATACAAATTTTTATGGATTATACTCCATTTATAGTTATTATAAAATATTGGCTGTATTCCCTGTGCTGTACAATGTATCCTAGTGGCATATTTATTTTATATGTACTAGTTTGTATCTCTTAGTCCTAAACAGCTATATTACCCCCACCACTGGTAAGCATTAGTTTGTTCTATATATGTGTCTGCTTTGTTTTTTTTTTAATATACTTGCTAGTTTTTTGTGTGTTTTTTTGGTATCTTTTTAGATTCCATTTGTAAGTCATAACATATAGTACTCAGCTTTCTCTGTCTGATTTATTTCACCAAGTTTAATATTTTTCAGGTTTATCTCTGTTGTTGCAAATGGTACAATTTCATTCTTTTTTTATTCATATATACACATATGTCACATCTTCTTTATCCATTCTCCTATTGATGGACCTCAGGTTATTTCTATATTTGGACTATTGTAAATACTGTTACTGTGAACATTGGGGTGCATGTATCTTTTCAAATCAGTGCTTCTATTTTCTTTGGATATATACCCAGGAATGCAATTACTGTAATGTGTGGTAGTTCTATTTCTAGTTTTTTTGAGGAGCCTTCATACTGGTTTCCATACCCACTGCACCAGTTTGCATTCCCACCAACATTGGTTCCCCTTTATCCATGTCTTCACTTACATTTATTACGTATGGTCTTTTTGATGACACCCATTCTGAAAGGTGTCAGGTGATATCTCATTGTGGTTTTAATTTTCATTTTTCTGATGATTAGCAATGTTGAGCATCTTTTCATGTGCTTGTTGACCATCTGAATGTCTTCATTGGAAAAATGTCTACTCAGATCATCTGCTGCTGCTAAGTCGCTTCAGTCATGTCTGACTCTGTGCGACCCCATAGACGGCAGCCCACCAGGCTCCCCTGTCCCTGGTATTCTCCAGGAAAGAACACTGGAGTGGGTTGCCATTTCCTTCTCCAATGCATGAAAGTGAAAAGTGAAAGTGAAGTCGCTCAGTCGTGTCCGACTCTTCACAATCCCATGGACTTCAGCCCACCAGGCTCCTCCGTCCATGGGATTTTCCAGACAAAAGTATTGGAGTGGGGTGCCATCGCCTTCTCCTACTCAGATCATCTACTCATTTATTAATTGCCAAAAGCCCCATGAATTTGTTCTAAAGTTTGTAGAGTATTTTCAAAGTAATCAAATTTAGTTCAGTTCAGTTGCTCAGTTGTGTCTGGCTCTTTGCAACCCCATGAATCACAGCACCCCAGGCCTCCCTGTCCATCATGAACTCCTGGAGTTTACTCAAACTCATGTCCATCGAGTCAATGATGCCATCCAGCCATCTCATCCTCTGTCGTCCCCTTCTCCTCCTGCCCCTAATCCCTCCCAGCATCAGGGTCTTTTCCAATGAGTCAGGTGGCCAAAATACTGGAGTTTCAGCTTTAGTATCAGTCCTTCCAATGAACACCCAGGACTGATCTCCTTCAGAATGGACTGGTTGGATCTCCTTGTAGTCCAAGGGTGGAAGAAGGCGATGGCACCCCACTCCAGTACTCTTGCCTGGAAAATCCCATGGACAGAGGAGCCTGGTGGGCTGCAGTCCATGGGGTCACGAAGAGTCGGACATGACTGAGTGACTTCACTTTCACTTTTCACTTTCATGCATTGGAGAAGGAAATGGCAGCCCACTCCAGTGTTCTTGCCTGGAGAATCTCAGGGACAGGGGAGCCTGGTGGCTGCCGTCTATGGGCTCGCACAGAGTCGGACACAACTGAAGCGACTTAGCAGCAGCAGCAGCAGTCCAAGGGACTCTCAAGAGTCTTCTCCAACACCACAGTTCAAAAGCATCAAGTCTTCGGTGCTCAGCTTTCTTCACAGTGCAACTCTTACATCCATACATGACCACTGGAAAAACCATAGCCTTAACTAGACGGACCTTTGTTGGCAAAGTAATATCTCTGCTTTTTAAAATGCTATCTAGGTTGGTTATAACTTTCCTTCCAAGGAGTAAGCGTCTTTTAATTTCATGGCTGCAATCACCATCTGCAGTGATTTTGGAGCCCCCAAAAATAAAGTCTGACACTGTTTCCACTGTTTCCCCATCTATTTCCCATGAAGTGATGGGACCGGATGCCATGATCTTCGTTTTCTGAATGTTGAGCTTTAAGCCGGCTTTTTCACTCTCCTCTTTCACTTTCATCAAGAGGCTCTTTAGTTCTTCTTCACTTTCTGCCATAAGGGAGGTGTCATCTGCATATCTGAGGTTATTGATATTTCTCCCGACAATCTTGGTTCCAGCTTGTGCTTCCTCCAGCCCAGTGTTTCTCATGATGTGCTCTGCATATAAGTTAAATAAACAGGGTGACAATATACAGCCTTGATGTACTCCTTTTCCTATTTGGAACCAGTCTGTTGTTCCGTGTCCAGTTCTAAGTGTTGCTTCCTGACCTGCATATAAGTTTCTCAAGAGGAAGGTCAGGTGGTCTGGTAATACCATCTCTTTCAGAATTTTCCACAGTTTATTGTGATCCACACAGTCAGTAGCACAATAAAAAAAAATGTGTAAGAATTAAAATTGTACTTTGAAAACAGGACTGAGAGAAATCAGTGACAGAATTGGTGAAATAAAAAGCTAATATAAAAGATAAAAATAATAATTTACAGAGATTAAAATATCCCTGTATCTCTCAGTCATCTAGGAAGTATCCAATTTTGTTTAGAGTTTTCTGACTTCATATGGACATTACCCACAATTTTGGACAGAGAGTCAAAAGACTTTGTCTCTAGAGCAAGCTACTAATGACTTCATGGATCTCGGTTTCCTCATTGGTGAAATAAGTCTTATAATAATCATTTTTTCTTTCATTTATTCTTCTTCACAGTGTGAATTAAATAATATAAATAAATCAGTTTGTAATTTGCCATTTATTCAATATTTTTACTGTTGACACATTATCATTGTCTTGAATGTAAGCCTATAGAAGTTGGACTGTGCCAGTTAATAGTGAAGTGAAAGTCACTCAGTCATGTTCGACTCTGTGATCCCATGGACTGCAAAGTTCACGGAATTCTCCAGGCCAGAATACTGGAGTGGGTAGCCTTTCCCTTCTCTAGGGGATCTTCCCAACCTAGGGATTGAACCCAGGTCTCCTGCATTGAAGGCAGATTCTGAGCCACAAGGAAAGCCTGTTAATAAAAGTCTTTGAAATCCAAGCAAAAACTATTAACTTTCTGGGATGTTCTATATAGAAATTCATTTTTTAATATTTTAAAAAATGTTGTTATACATTTCTACTGCATGTCTTGTCATAACTTGAAACTCAAATGTCAGGCTGTTCTGTCCATGGGATTTCCCAAGCAAGAATACTGGAGTGGGTTGCCGTTTCCTAATCCAGAGGATCTTCCCGATTGAACCCATGGGTTCAGTCTTCCAGGGATTGAACCCATGTGTCCTGTGTCTCCTGCATTGGCAAGTGGTTTTTTTTTTTTTTTTTTTTTTTACCACTGGGCCATCTGGGAAGCCCTTAGGGGCAGCTTTCAATCGGTAAGAGGTAAGAGTGTCTGGATACATGCCCCAGCCTTCCCATCCTCTATGTGATAATTATGAGATATGTTCCACACGATTTCTCACAGAGTCCCAGTGATGTTGAGCCCCAATTGCTCATCGAGATAGTCTACTCATGAATGCAATATTAATACTTTTCTCTCTTCCCTGTGCCACTTCCTTTTCCTTCACTTGTGCTTCTCTAGATTTCTTCTAAATAAACTACCAAGACTTAGTCTCATCATTTGTTTTTGGAGAAGGCCAAACTAAGACAGCATACTTTTAGTTTAGTATCTCTCATCTTCTTTACTCAAGAATCTTCCATAGTTCCCATGCATACAAGGGAAAATATAAACTCTTGGCTTTGGAAATTAAGATTCATTACAATATGTCATTTTATATTTATCCTGTCTCCATTTTCTCCTGTAAAACCAAATAGTTTACTCATTATTTTAAAAATATAGCAAGCATATTATTTCCCATACCATTTTTTTCACATCATTGTGTCTACCTAGGATGTTAACCCTCTTTATTTTCTTTTAAATATACTGTTTCTCCAAAACTCATTTCTGTGAATTTTCCCACACTACACAAATCAGCATCTGAAGTCTATAATGTGACTGTTTTCCCTCCTTTTGACTCCTGTCATAACTACCTTATAAAGTCCTTTGCAATCCTCATGTCCTGTGTTTAGTGCTATTGGGAGAGGCTCTATTTTTAGGTTTTTATAACTATAATGCCTATTCATTATAGAAAATCAGCATATCTTGAACAGAGAAACAAGACTAATTTCTTGTCATGCTGTTTAGAAATGGCCAAAGTCAAGATTTGAAACATTTCATTTTAGTTTTTCTATGTGCTTGTTTTATTTAACATATATATACATGATTTTATATAATATGTATATGTAAAGTTATATATAATATATATTTAATGACTTAATTTATATTTAACTATCCTAACATTTATTGTGAGGATACGCTTTGTGCTAGGTATTATAGCAAGTGTTTTATATATGATATGCTATAAGCTGTGAAGGATACTATTTATGTATGAGGAATCTGAGAATTAAGAGTTTATATAATTATTCTTCTGTTCAAATATTATTAAGTGCTTAAGTTGGGACTTAGACCTAAGTCTGTCTGGTTGAAATTTTTATACTTCTAATCATTAAAACTTACTACCATTTTCACCTTCATGTTATGTCTCAAGATTTAGGTATATAGAAATGGATGAAACTTTCAATGATGATACCCTGTTAATATAGCTCTCCTATTTTCTATGTATGTATGTATCAATCTATCATATATCTATGTATGATCTGTTTTTATCTATCTTCATCATCATCATCATTAATCTATCTGTATTGAGTAATAAAAACCCACGAATCTATCACCCAGCTTGGAATTTAACAGAAATCCTTACTGTAAGCTCTTTCTCATCTTAAAACCTTGAATCTCATATGTATCAGTACTTGGCTTTTCTTTTTATGCATGTTTGTTGTATTTGTGTGATGTGGTATGTTTGTGCTATGTTTTGTTGTTATTTAATTGCTAAGTCATGTCCCATTCTTTGTGACCCCATAGACTGAAGCACACCAAGCTTCCCTGTCCTTCATTATTTCTCAGAGTCTGCTGAAATTCATGTCCATTGAGTTGGTGATGCTATCTAACCAGCTCATTGTCTGCCACCCTCTTCTCCTTTTACCTTCAGTCTTTCCCAGCATCAGGGTCTTTTCTAATGAGTCAGTTAGGGTATCATGCTGTGTGCTGTGCTTACTTCATCTGTGTCTGACTGCTACCCCATGGACTATAGTCTACCAGGCTCCCCTGTCCATGGGGATTCTCCAGGCAAGTATACTGGAGTGGGTAGCCATGCCCTTTTCTGGGGGATCTTCCCAACCCAGGGATTGAACCTAGGTCTCCCACATTGCAGGCAGATTCTTTACCTTCTGAGCCACCAGGGAAGCCCAGGGTATTATGCTGAACCTAATTATTTAAGCCTTCTTTTCTTGTTTAATAGGTGCTCAAATTCAACTACCTGTCACTGTAGTTAAGTCATTTTGACCTATATATAATCTAGAAAGAGAATATGGGGCTTTCCAGGGAGCGCTAGTGGTAAAGAACCTGCCTACAAATGCAGGAGACATGCATGCATGCATGCTAAGTCACTTCAGTCGTGTCCGACTCTGTGTGACCCCATAGATGGCAGCCTACCAGGCTCCCCTGTCCCTGGGATTCTCCAGGCAAGAACACTGGAGTGGGTTGCCATTTCCTTCTCCAATGCATGAAAGTGAAAAGTGAAAGTGAAGTGGCTCAGTCGTGTACGACTCTCAGTGACCCCATGGACTGCAGCCTACCAGGCTTCTCCGTCCATGGGATTTTCCAGGCAAGAGTACTGGAGTGGGGTGCCATTGCCTTAAGAGATGCTTTTTCCATCCCTGGATTGGGCAGATCCCCTGGAGGAAGGCGTAGCAACTCACTCCAGTATTCTTGCCTGAGAATCCAATGGTCAGAGGAGCCTGACGGGCAGGGTACAGTTTATAGGGTCCCAAAGAGTCCAACGTGACTGAAGCGACTCAGTATGCAGCACATATGAGAATATACAAATTTATATATTCGTTCTCCTCTGATGAATATTTAGACTGCTAAGATTTTGCTATTGTGAACAATGCTTCCATGATCTCATGCATGTCTTTTCTTCTTCTGAATACATTTTAAATCTTTTATCTCATAACACATACATTTGTCATCTAATTGTCAGTTCTAAATTTTTTACAGTAAATTGCTATCTGATAGTCTATTGCGTATTTCACTTAGTAGCTCCCAGTGTTTTAATTTGTGGGTAATTCTAATTTTCTTGTTATCTTTCTACTTAGTTTTTCATGTGTAAGAAGATCCAGTTATGATCCATATGAATTACTGGAATTAAGATGGAGACTACAAATAATACATTTGCTAAGATTATATTCTATGAGTATATGATATGATATAGATGATAGGGTGTCAAATGCACAAAAGTTAGAATATGCTCTTGTCACATGTTACAAGAGCAGTGACACTATGACACCTAATTCAATGCAGTTGTAATTTTTGCCTTTAATAAAATGTAGATTAATTCAGTTCTGAGACAAAAAGTCTTATTGATGCAGCATTTGATAGAACTCAAGCTTTCTTAAGCAAAATCATACAATTTGTGAGTCTGAAATATTTCAAAGTTGTCTAGTGTAGAACTGATTTAAATGTTTATTTGACTTAAGACCTGTGTATGCATGTTGTAAAAAGGAGATATGATTAACTTAATTTAGAATCAAATAAAGTGAAATATGCAGGACCATGAATAAAAGGCTTTTTGCTGCAATTAAGAGCCCTAGCTCTTCATCTTATTGACTCACCTTCATCTCACAACACCTTTTGGTATTTACAGGTGTATCAGAGAGAATTAACAAGGTATTCTACTTACTTGACACCTTGAGCCCTATAGCCATTGTTCTTGTCTAAGTTGAACTGCTCCATCAGTCTGAGACAATTTTTAATGACTTAATGTGTTAGTTTCTCAGTTGTGTCCAACTCTGTGACAACATGGATTCTTCTGTCCATGGAATTCTCCAGGCAAGAATACTGGAGTGGATTGCCATCTCCTTCTCCAATGATATAATACTTACCATAAAATTATACTTCTTCTTAGAGATAGTTTATCCTTTATAATTGCCACTATTCAGAAATGGAGGGATGTTTATTTCCTACAATTTACTAGAGATTGTGTGGACATAATACCAAAATGAAGAAAATGAAGAGGGTCAGAACAAAAATATGAATCTCCTTCACAGTTTTCTTAGGGGCAGCTCGGGATTAATTTTAGATTGCTGCCTAACTGGGCAAAGGCCCTATGGCAGTTAAAAACTTGTACATCCTTTACTTATACCCTAGTTACAGAATTAGTCTTGCTCCTATATAGAATTAGGCTTTATAATATCTGGAAACTTTTCCTTGAATAAGTGGTAGCTGTTAATTTTATATAAAAAATCAGAATTGACACAATTAACATACATTATATTCAAACCACTTAATATCAGAATTCTTATAAATCTAAAAATTGTCTACTAAAGAGGCAAACTGTTTAAAATCTGCTGCTATGTAATAAAACATATAATTATATATGAATAAAAAGCATAGAGCATTACAGCAATGTGTATGCTTTGAATCCACCTTCTCTTCTATTAAAATATAAAATGTGGATTTTTGTGTTAAAAAGAAATTTTAAGGTTCCATAGAAATAATTTTAAAATAAAAAATTTGAAGATTTTACAATGTAGAAAAAATTAGGTAGGTAGAAAATAGAAACTTCACAATAATAACATTCAATGTGCCATATAAAATATTTGAATAAATTAGTTACTGATATGATTCCAAATATTATATTTGGTTGTTAGCATAACACATCTCTTTGCACAGTTACAGTTTTGCTGAGAAATAGGAATCACACTATACAAATTCAGTTTATAAAAATACAAGAATAAAATTATTATCATAAATAAAACTAGCAGCAATATGTCATGTAATTAGAGGAATGAAAACTGAAGAATTTTTTCAGAGTCTAAAGCAGTTTTTTAAAATTGAGAATTATTAAATTTAGGAGCAATTTTATATGATCTGAATTTAATCTGGAACAAGATTAACTGAAAAGTTATGTAGCCCATATCATTGTTTTCAATGAAAAAAATTCTCAATATTTTTAAACAAGATTGAAAAATTTTAAAGTAAGTTAAAGTATGAAAATATTAGAAAGTGAGAAATTGAGACAGGGAACCCCTTCATTGTTCATACAACTCCAGATATGCACACATGTTGTTACTATTTTGGTAAGCAATTATGCCATTTCAACTATTACTAGTAAAATTCTCATTTGGTGGATTTAAGTCAACACCTTAATATTATTTGGGCATAATTTTTGTGGTATATTACAAAATTGGTTTTAGGTTAGATTTTGGTAGAAAATAGCCAGAGCCCATTTGGCTGCTACTTTTCTTGGATGAGAAAAAAAATAAAAGCTTTATCTTAATTAAAGTTTAATTAAGGATCACGTTTGGCAGTACTTTTCACACCGATCTACACCAGCAGATTTTCTAGGGCTTAACTTTATCGTGCAGAAAATCCTCTTTTATTACTCCCAACCTGTTGTAAAAGCTGTTGGCACAGAGCAGTGGTTGCTTCATTCAGACGCCTTGTTTGCCACTGGAAATATCCCAAGTCTCTAGAGATAGCACCACAGAGGTTCAATTTAATATCTGTCCTATCACTACAAGACTCCAACTCATTATTAATGATACTATTCATTAATTTCTTGTTGGGCTGATGTTGTTATTTATTAAAATATTAAAGAATGCCCCCGGGACGCATGCATAATGAGGGACACCTCAGTTTCTTGAGCATGAGCGGTACCTGCTGAAGGAATGAATGAACACACTACAGAGGTACCCACCCTGCACTGCACTATCCCTCTCTCATTAGTCCTGCTACATCTCTGAGTGACACTGTAAATTCATTCTGTGCTCTGTCCAATCAGAGCTTAATACAAATGCGGAGCCCTTTTTTTTAATGAGCCATTCCTATGCAAAATGAATTGACTACTGTCTAACTCATCTAATCTGCCTGTATTTTGGGGAAGAACTAAATAGCCTGAATTTATATGGGAGATAAATAAAAGCTGACATATATTTTTTTTTCTTTTCAGCCTTGCATTAGGAAAATTTCAACATAATAAATTCTCCATCTTAAGAACCTGCCACCTTAGTTAACTAAATCCCAGCATGACATTTAAACATGTGATCGTCGTATTTAAAAAAGCCTAAACAAGCAGTTTGTACACGGCAGTGGTCATTTGATGTGTGTTTGCACATGCATTCAGGTGCAGCCTACAGAAATTCTAAGAATGCTTGATATATTTGCTCACCTTTTCAATACATGAGTATTTGAAGACATCCTTCGAGTGTGCTTAAATGTATATGATCATATAAAAGAGAAAATATGTGACATTTGCAATTATTTTCAGCTATTTAGGGAATAGATAATTTAAAAATATTTTTCTTTAGAGAAGAAAAGTCTTATTATTTTGTTCTCTTGCTGGTGACTGAATGTACAAAGTGAAATTTGCATAACAATTGAGGTAGCATCTGAAGGTAAAGTTTTAATTTGTTCTATATGGTTGTTATTTTCTCTCCCGTGCAAATAATTACTTTAGTGAAGAAATACCACACTGTTTTGAGGGGATTAACTGGGCATAATTGCAGCCTGTTTTGATCCCTCTTTTAATAATGGATTCTTTCAATCTATATCTAGTAGACCAGCTTTGGAGGAACAATTTAAAAGCTTTACAGATGCCTATGCAAACATTATACTGTGAATTTATACCTGTTTGTTTCTGAGCAAAAAAATTTAAAAAAGAGGTATTGTGTTTATTGTATTTGGATGATTACATCAAGGGTTCATACAACAAACCTTAATCTATCTTTGCCTAAAACAATGAATTATGGTTATTTTAATCTTGTCCAATAGTTTATATTTCAACATGCATTTTTCTAGATTACATTTTGTTCAAAGTTACATTTATTGCATGTTTTATTTTGAAATACAAGCTCATTTCATGAAATAAATTTTCCTGGCCCGTGTTAAGTGCTCAAAAAATCATTTGCTAAAAAAAAAAAAAAAAGGATGCTAGATAGGCTGCAAAATATTTTATTTGTCTAAATTTGCAAGTCTTGAACTATCAGTGACCTGACTTTAACATTGCAGCATATTTGCTTCACAGTAGTGACTTAGAAATGTACTGATTTTTACGACATATTTTCTTCCAAGTCCTGATTAAGGTAAATGATGTCTTCACATTTTTATTTACCAGTATTGGCTATATTCAGGAAGGACTAAGGAGTCTATTTTCTCCAAAGTAACTGGAACCATGATGATCAAATGCTATTGGGTTCTCATAATGACATAAAAATTATTTAATAAAACTTCAATCCTGAAAAAAAGAGCAATAAGACATTTTTAAAAATCATATTAAAGAAAAGACAGAGTTCGGTAAAATGAAGACTAGGAGGAGCAATGACCAGATTTTATGAAAATCATGACAGTGTAAGAAAGAAGAGATGCCAATTTAAAATTTAAAAAAAGGTTTAAAAAAGGAAGAGATGATTATGGTGATTATTTTACAAAATCCCTGAAAATTAAAATTAAGGTTCTTTTACGAGAATTTTAATGTCAAAACAAATAATAAAATAGAAAAAAATGTTTATTACTGTAATTCCTCTTAGGAAGTGAGCTGCATTTTTTTTTTTAATACTTTCATATAGGCTCTTAAAGTGGAGAGTAAAAGAGGGCCTCAGATTAAGGGAGAAATATTTGATAAGATATCAGAGTTGAGAGTGGAGACTAGAAGGGAAGGAGCAGATGTGGTTTTCTGGGGAGGTGGAGGAAGGGAGCCAATGGGAAAATAGCACTATTAGAAAGAGGGGCTGCAGGATGAGTATGCTGTGTGCCCTTCCAAAGTCAGTCAAACTTAAAATCACCAAATGTTTGGTGAAAGATGAATTTTGAAGCAGGAACCAGTGAAAAGCTTGGCTTCAGACAAAGGTGGGCATCCCTTGTGGCTCAGCTGGTAAAGAATCTACCTGCAATGCAGGAGACCTGGGTTCGATCCCTGGGTTGGGAAGATCCCTTAGAGAAGGGAAAGGCTACCCACTCCAGTATTCTGGCCTGGAGAATTCCATGGACTGTATAGTTCATGGGGTCTCGAAAAGTGTCGGACACTACTGAGCAACTTTCACTTTCAGACAAAGGTATAATAGTTTATGCATATATGGAAATGCTGAAATAGAGAAAAAACATGGCACTGGCAGTTGGAACACAAGTAATACACTATTTTGTGGATAGAAACCCAATAGCAGGATAACACCCAAATTTCTATAGGTGGAGTTAGAAGGACTCAGTCCCATAGATATTTTTTAGCTTAACAAGCCATCTTATTTACAAATAATGAAAAATAGATTAGGAAGCTAAATGGCATAACTAGTTGCATACTAGTTGATGTAATTTCCACTCACCATGTTTGTATAGGATGGTTACAGGCTTGTAACTTTAAGAAGTGGTATAGAATTAAACTATATAGTGCAGAAGGTCTGAAGTATAATTATGTATTAAATTATATGTAATTGGCAACATAGTTTTGGGCAGCACAGTTTCAGAAATATTGAAACGGACGAACTTCACAGGAAGTAGTTAAACATTAAGATTTCCTTGGATTATCCATAAATTTCCTTGAATTATCATCAGAGAAAAGAACTTTATGTGCTGACCAGTGGTACTATATTTTTAGATTTTTATGCCACATGATTTCTTTATATGAGAAAATATTCATTTACTGTACCATATATTTAAAATTTTAGAAAGATTAAATAAAGGTAACAATGAGTTATGAGAAAAAGTAATATAATTTCTCTCTGAGATTACCTTTGAAATTCTAAATTAAAGTATCTAGTTAGTGGCATATCATCATCATTAAATGACTGTAGTTACATTTTGAGAATCACGTCTTAGAGTTTAAAAGGTGAAATATCTTGATGTATCTTTTGCAGTGCAAACTTAATCCTTTGGATTAAGAAGCAAGAGTGGAATATACTTTTTTTTTAAGTCAGTAAGTCTTTATTCTTGTTAATTATTTTTATAGTGTCAATTTGCATATAAAATATAAAAATACACTATAAAAAGTGAATATTTCACATGCCATTATTTGATATTATGTTTTATAGGGTCCAAATAGACTATATTGATCTTCAATATAGTCAGATCTATTTGTGCACTTATTTGTGACAAAAAGTGAATTTATTTGACAGATCAAATTGTAAACTTTCCCTTCATCTCATTTTGTCATATCATATTTGACAACCAATCATTATTATTTTATTATCTTTCAAATACTAAGTTAATATCTGTATTCTTCAAAATGCTTTATGGGAAATAGGAATTTAAACCAAAGTGTACTTTAGAGGAATTTCTTTTCTGTTTTGAGTCATATGTTTGATTTTTCAATTGCCAGGATGTTAAACTTAATAAAGGAATCTATTTTTCCTGGAAAGTTCTTCCAGTGCACATTTAGAAATGAGTTATTTTTGCATTATATTTTATACAGAATTCCTATCCAAAAAAACTGAGATTTTTAAAAACTTTGGTGAAAATTGTTATTTAAAACTTCTGATTGAAAAAGGAAACTTATATAATTCTCCCCTCAAAAAGAGAAGAAATATTAAATTCTACTTTAGCTGAACTTTTCCTTGAAATTTAATCAATTTATAATTTAATGAAAATTTAAAAGAAAATTTTACTTTTTAAATAAGATAAAAAAACAAAACTTGAGTCTCAGACATATGAGAAAAGATTTCATTCTTTGGAATAGAGGATGAAGACTGAAAATCTTGTGCTTAGGGAAAAAAAGCTTTAGTTTGACCTGAATGACAGTGATCATTCATCAATAATTTAGTAATTTGAGGGAATAGAGGTTTTTTTTTAAAACATATGTATGTATACAGATAGACACAAACATACACACAAATGTTAGAAAAGAAAGTAAATATCATGCTACTTTTCCAGTTTTATAAGAAAATCAAGATTTTACTTATAATAATTCTGGAACTTTGTCTGTCAGTATCCCCCAGTCAGTAGCTATTCAACAAGTCCTCTTTACTATAGTAAATTTAGCTATACCTTTCATCCATTTGTGCATCTGATTAAATATTTTTGACTTAACTTGATAAAACCTTTTCAAATATTAATATCCATGCTTTGAATTTGAAGTTGTAGAGTTTGTTTGATTGTTTTTGAATTATTTTAAAAGAAGTTTTTATTTATTTAATAGTAGTGAAAATGCTGCCTCTTAGCTGAGCCATATTCTTTGCATGCATTGATTAGTGGTGAATATGATCATTTCCATTTCCCAGAAAAATACCTAGACACATAAAAATAATACTTGATGCCACAGTGAAACAGGAATCCGAGTTCTTGTTTGTGGAGCCAAAGAATGAACTTCACGAACACACAAACACTCAAGAGGATAGGATTTATTAAAGAGAAGGAAAGTACAAAGCTCTCAGCATAGGCACTGAAAGGGGGTAAAGAGTTCCCCAAAGGTAGGACTTACAGCAGTTTATATTCTTATCAGTATTGATCTGTACATTTTTAATTGGCTCCTGTCCTTAAAATATGTCATTTCTAACCAATCTGTTTAAAGGTCAAAATGTTTAGGTTAACATCTTTATGGCTTCTTTTGATCCTTGGATTAAATTGACCCCCTTTTTCATGCTCCCTAGCCATTTTACAATGGACCAGATGTATGGGCTAAAGATTAATGATCACCAGTTGTTTTTCCCTCGGGCACATGGAACAGAAGTTAATTACTGCCCTTCCCTGGATCTGAGTGCTGATAATTTATCAGATCAAGGACACATTTCAGGAATTCAGGACAAAGGGTACAGTTTTAGGTTAATGGAGAGAGATGTTTATTGAAAATAGGGCCAAGGTCTTAGAATCCTACACTGACTGCCTAGCAATTTTTGCCTCAATAGGATGGAGAAAGAATATTGCCATGCTGATCCTGACTCCAAAGCAGAGGTCCAGTGCAGTGTTTTGTCACTGACCATTGTATCAAGCTGCCACATATGAGAGAACATGGTTGTTTATAATCCCAACTTCGAAAGTTAGGAATGCAACTGAAACCATCATTTTCTTAAGATTCATTTAAAGTATATTTATTATATTTCCTTTCTTTTTTTTTTTATACATCAGTATCTCTTTTGCTGTCTTGTATACAGGGTTATTGTTACCATCTTTCTAAATTCCATATATATGCGTTAATATACTGTATTGGTGTTTTTCTTTCTGGCTTACTTCACTCTGTATAATAGGCTCCAGTTTCATCCACCTCATTAGAACTGATTCATATGTATTCTTTTTAATGGCTGAGTAATACTCCATTGTGTATATATACCATAGCTTTCTTATCCATTCATCTGCTGATGGACATCTAGGTTGCTTCCATGTCCTGGCTATTATAAACAGTGCTGTGAAGAACATTGGGGTACATGTGTCTCTTTCAATTCTGGTTTCCTCAGGGTGTATGCCCAGCAGTGGGATTGCTGGATCATAAGGCAGCATATTTTCTTTATTATTTGTGAATATAGAAAAGACAGCAGTAATGGTCTTCTTCAAGAAATATTTTCTTTAAATTTACATTTCTAAATTTTAAGAATTTTTCTAGGACTTGGTGAATAAATTTGTATTCAGTCTATTCATTCTATTAATTGACTATTCTTTGTCATATTTTCTAATCAAGGAACATTAACCTTTTATGTTCCTTTTATGTGGAAGTTTTATGTGGAAAATTCTGAAAGAGATGGCAATACCAGACCACCTGATCTGCCTCTTGAGAAACTTGTATACAGGTCAGGAAGCAACAATTAGAACTGGACATGGAACAACAGACTGGTCCCAAATAGGAAAAGGAATACGTCAAGGCTGTATATTGTCACTCTGCTTTTTTAACTTATATGCAGAGTACATAATGAGAAACAGCTGGAAGAAGCACAAGCTGGAATCAAGATTCCCAGGAGAAATATCAATAACTTCATATATACAGATGACACCACCCTTATGGCAGAAAGTGAAAAAGAACTAAAGAATCTCTTGATGAAAGTGAAAGAGGAGAGTGAAAAAGTTGCCTTAAAGCTCAACATTCAGAAAACGAAGATCATGGCATCCAGTCCGATCATTTCATGGCAAATAGATGGGGAAACAGTGGACACAGTGGCAGACTTTATTTTTCTGGGCTCCAAAATCACTGCAGATGGTGATTGCAGCCATGAAATTAAAAGACGCTTACTCCTTGGAAGGAAAGTTATGACCAACCTAGACAGCATATAGAAAAGCTGAGACATTACTTTGTCAACAAAGGGCCATCTAGTCAAGGCTATGGTTTTTCCAGTAGTCATGTATGGATGTGAGAGTTGGACTGTGAAGAAGGCTGAGCGCTGAAGAATTGATGCTTTTGAACTATGGTGTTGGAGAAGACTCTTGAGAGTCCCTTGGACTGCAAGGAGGTCCAGCCAGTCCATCCTAACGGATGGGTGTTCATTGGAAGGACTGATACAAAAGTTGAAACTCCAATACTTTGGCCACCTGATGCCAAGAGCTGACTCATTTGAAAAGACCCTGATGTTGGGAAAGATTGAAGGCAAGAGGAGAAAGGGACGACAGAGGATGAGATGGTTGGATGGCATCACCGACTCAATGGACGTGGGTTTGGGTGGACTCTGGGAGTTGATGATGGACATGGAGGCCTGGCGTGCTGCAGTTCATGGGATCACAAAGAGTCGGACACGACTGAGTGACTGAACTGAAGATAGATGGGCAGATTGGAAAGGGCATACATTCATGCATATACATACATATACATATATGTTTGCTCTTCAAATATGCTTATTCACTCTGAATTATTAAAATTATATTTTGATTACAAGTAAGCTAGATTCATGAGTTTGAGTGAACTCTGGGAGATGGTGATGGACAGGGAGGCCTGGCATGCTGCGATTCATGGGGTCACAGAGTCGGACACAACTGAGCGACTGAAATGAACTGAAGCTAGGTTCACTTCTAGTTAAAATTTAGAAAGTTACAGGAAACTTATACTTTACCAAATAGATAAAAACAGTTAAACTATATTAATGCTCTACTCCTCATCATCATTTTCTCCTGAAGGACTTGGCTGAACTGAGAAGCTGAAGGCCTCGGCTAGCAAGACAGATTAAAAACTCTCCCAGAGAGTCATGAGGGTTGGGAGAGAGTTCTTCTGGTGAAAGGAACAAATAATAAACACAACAGTGTTCTTATTCTCGACACTTTAACATGAATTAAAATGGTGCTAAATAAAGTCACAAAACAGCCTCAACACAGCTCAGTTTACAACTAAACCTAAGCAATCAGCCCTTTGCACTATCTGCCTTATGAGAAAAGAATGTGGAAAATATATTTCAAATTATCTATCATTTTAAAATACAGAATTCATGGCATATACTCAAAATTGTGAGATATGGAAAGTTGCAGAAAAAATATAACCCATATAATGGAAAGAAAAATAATTCAATGGCAGCAGGAACACACATCATACAAATGTGATAAGGAGAAAAGTATTTTGAAATAACTATCATAAATATCTTACAGAAGATAAAAAAATGGAAAATGGAGGAATGATGGAAACATTCAAAACAGTACTGAAATAATAAAAAAAAAGGTCTTTATTCCATTTTTAGTTTATCTTTGTGTATGGTGTTAGGAAGTGTTCTAATTTTATTCTTTTACATGTAGCTATCCAGTTTTTCCAACACCATTTATTGAAGAGGTTGTCTTTGCCTCATTGTATATTCTTGCCTCCTTTGTCAAAAATAAGGTAACTATAGGTGCATGGATTTATTTCTGGGCTCTCTATCTTGTTCCATTGGTCTATATTTCTGTTTTTGTGCCAGTACCATACTGTCTTGATGACTGTAGCTTGGTCATATAATCTGAAGTCAGGAAGGATGATTCCTCCATCTCCATTCTTTCTCAAGACTGCTTTGGCTATTCAGGGTCTTTTGTGTTTCCATATCAGTTGTGAAATTTTTTTTGTCCTGATTCTGTGAAAAATGCCATTGGTAATTTGATAGGGATCACATTGAATCTGTAGATTGCATTTGGTAGTATAGTCATTTTCACAATATTGATTCTTCCTAGCCAGGAACATGGAATATCGCTCTGTTTATGTCATCTTGATTTCTTTCATTAGTGTCATGATTTTCTGTGTACGGTTCTTTTGTCTCCTTAGATAATTTTATTCTTAGATATTTAATTCTTTTTTATTACAATGGTGAATGGAATTGATTCCTTGATTTCTCTTTCTGATTTTTTCATTTTTAGTATATAGAAACACAAGTGATTTCTATGCATTCATTTTGTATCCTGAAATTTTGCTGAATTCATTGATTAGCACTAGTAATTTTCTAATACTATCTTTAGGGTTTTCTATGTACAGTATCATGTCATCTGCAAACAGTGAGAATCTTACTTCTTTTCTGATCTTTATTTATTTTCTTTTCTGATTTTTTAATTTCTTTTTCTTCTCTTATTGCTGTATCTAGGAGTTTCAGAACTATGTTGAATAACAGTGGTGAAAGTGAACACCATTGTCTTGTTCCTGATCTTAGTGGGAATGCTTTCAGTTTCTTACCATTGAGATTCAAAGCAAGATCCTCTATGACCCACCTCCTAGAGTAATGGAAATAAAAAACAAAAGTAAACAGTGGGGCCTGATTAAACTTAAAAGCTTTTTCACAAAGGGAACTATAAGCAAGGTGAAAAGACAACCCTCAGAATGGGAGAAACTAATAGCAAATGAAACAATTGACAAAGAATTAATTTCCAAAATATACAAGCAGCTCATACAATTCAATACCAAGAAAACAAACAACCCAATCAACAAGTGAGAAAAAGACCTAAACAGACATTTCTCCAAAGGAGACATACAGATAGCTAACAAACACATGAAAAGATGCTCAATATCGCTCATTATTAGAGGAAATGCAAATCAAAACCACAATGAGATATCACCTCACACTGGTCAGAATGGCCATCATCAAAAAGTCTACAAACAATAAGTGCTGGAGAGGGTGTGGAGGAAAGGGAACGCTCTTACACTGTTGGTGGGAATGTAAATTGATACAGCTACTATGGAAGACGGTATGGAGATTCCTTAAAAAACTAGGAATAAAACCACCATATGACCCAACAATCCCACTTCTAAGCATATATCCTGAGTAAACTAGGGTTGATAAAGACACAAGTATCCCATTGTTCATTGCAGCATTATTTAACAATAGCTGGAACATGGAAGCAACCTAGATGCCCATCAACAGATGAATGGATAAAGAAGTTATGGTACATATATACAATGGACTACTACTCAGCCACAAAAAGGAATACATTTGAGTCAGTTCTGCTAAGGCGGATGAACCTAGAACCTATTATACACGGTGAAGTGAATCAGAAACAGAAAGATAAATATCACATTCTAATGCACATATATGGAATCTAGAAAGATGATTCTGAAGAATGTATTTACAGGGCAGCAATGGAGATACAGACATAGAGAATAGATTTATGGACATGGGAGAGGGGAGGAGAGGGTGAGATGTATAGAAAGAGTAAATGGAAACTTACATTACCATATGTAAATTAGATAGCCAGTGGGAATTTGCTGTATGGCTCAGGAAACTGAAACAGGGGCTCTATATCAACCTGGATGAGTTGGATGGGGTGGGGGGGGAAGATGAGAGGGAAGTTCAAAAGGGAGGGACTATATGTATACCTATGGCTAATTCATGTTGATGTTTGACAGAAAACAACAAAATTCTGTAAAGCAATTATCCTTCAATAAAAAGATAAATTAAAAACAAACAAATAAACTTGGGCATTCTAGAAGAGAAGATAGAACATCTGAAATGAAGAATCAGTTGCATAGGCTTTTAACAGCTGAATGAGGCAGAAGAAATGTTCAGTGAAGTACAATCTGAAGTACAGAGAGAAAACAACTAAAAGCTGAGAGAACAGAGTGTGAGAGATGTATGAAACTGTCAAGTTATCTAGCATATGTGTAGAGACCCATAAGAAGAAGAGATTAAAGAGGTCAGGAGCCTTCTTTGAAACTGATAATAAGACTTAACATACATGTTCAAGAAGTTCAGTAAACCCCAAGTAGGGTAAATACAAAGAAAGCCACACCTAGGCATATCAGTCAAATTGCTAAAAATCAGAAATGGAGAAAAAATCTTAAAAGCAGCCAGGGGGAAAAGGACACAACATGTTTGGGAAGCAGTCATAAAATTTAAATTCAAACTATGGAAGCCAAAATTACAGTGGAATACTAGCTCTAAAGTTCAAGGACAAATAACTGCAAACTTAGAATTCTATGTTTATTGAAGACATTTCTGAAAACTGAAGTTAAATAAAGAAAATTTTATAAAGATGAAAATGAGAGAGTTCACCACCAAAAATACCCAAATTGTAGGGACTAATAAGGTTTTCAGGGTGAAAGAAAATTTTTAGATAAAACTATAGGACTGAAAGAAGAAATAGAGTAAATATTTGGGTAAATATACAAATATTAAAAAAAAACTTTTAACATAAGCTAACTGTATAAAGTAACACAAGTAATGATGTATGGTGCATAATATTTATAGAGATAAAATCCAGCACCCAACAGCACAAAATGAGAGGAGAAAATAAATAGAAACATGCTATTACTAGGTTCTTAAATTATTCATGAAGTGATAAAATACTAAATTGATGTAGATTTTAATTAGTTAAAGATGCATATTGTGATCTCCACGGTAGCTAATTAAAAATGCAAAAAGTTGTAACTAAAAAGCCTGTAGGCAATGTAAAATGGAATTTAAAAAAATTCTTGTCTAACTCAAAAGAAAACAAGGAAAGGAGAAGAAATTAAGAGTACATGGGCAAACAGAAAAAAAAAAAAAAAATAGCAGAAGGTATTTAAACTCAACTATACAAGATAGCAACCCACTCCAGTGTTCTTGCCTGGAGAATCCCAGGGACGGCAGAGCCTGGTGGGCTGCCGCCTATGGGGTCGCACAGAGTTGGACACGACTGAAGCAACTTAGCAGCAGCAGCAGCATACAAGATAAGCGACTGAGCATGCATGCATGTACATACAAGTTATAACATCAAGTTTTATTAAAAACCCCAGTTAAGAGACATTGTCAGATCGTATTAAATAAGACCTGGATACAATATATAGTTACCTACATCAAGGTAAATGGATGGAAAAAAAAAACCTATATTTCACTATTTTGATATTGGGTAGAGTAGACTTTAAGTCAAAAAGAATTGTCAGAGATGACAGGGGACATTTCAAAGTGGCAAATGGAATAGTTCAGCAGGAAGACCTAACAGTACTAAACATATATGCAACTAATCACATACCTACAAAGTATCTGAATGCAAAACAAAAATAAACAAAAAAGGAGAAATAGAAAAATCTTCATCATATCTGAAGATATAACCCCTCTTCCAGTAACTCTGAGAACAGACATACAAACAGTTGGTTATAGAAACTGTAGAAAATGTGAAATGGACCTAGTTGAGCTAATAAACATTTATATTAATAGAACACTGTGCCCAACCATGTAAAATACACAAGCACATAGCATTTTCATCAAAATAGGCCACATACTGGATAAAATAAAGTATGTGTCAAGTAATTTTCAAATGGCACTATTTTAGATAATTTCACTGTTATCGTTAGTGCCTTTCTCTAGCAGAAATATTTACAGACTCTCAAGGAGTCATACTCTATTTGACTTCTAGATGTTTGCAATGTACACAGCATTGTACTTACTCTCAATTTTTGCCTGGGTAATATATTATTTTTGAGGAAATAGATTGTATATCCACTTCATTGGGAAGATAACCTTGTCAGCTAAAAATTGTGATACTCTTATGTCTTTTCAAAATAACTTATGCTTATGCCTAGCATACTATTTTGTTGTTGTTGGCTAAATATCTATATCTATATATATCTCACATAGTCTTAATCCATTCACCTATTGATGAACACTTAGGTTGCTTCCATATCTTTGCTGTAATGATTAATATTGCAACAAACCTTTTCAAATTAGTGTTTTCATTTTCTTTCAATAAATGATTAGAAGTGAGATTTCTGAATCAAATGGTAGCTTTATTTAAAATTTTTTGAGTGAACTCCATACACTGTACAAATGTACAAATTTACATTCCGACAAGGAGTGCATGAGGGTTACTTTTTCTCCACATCCTCACTAAGACTTGTTATTTGTTATTTAGATAATAGCTCTTCTGACAGGAGTGAGACAATAACTCATTGAGGTTTTGATTTACATTTTCCTGATGATTAGTGATGTTGAGTATCTTCATATGCCTGTTGTCTATCCATATGTCTTCTTCAGAAAGATGTCTATTCAGATCCTCTACCCTTTCATACATTGAATTGTATGTTTGATTTTTGTTTTTTTGGACATTGAGATAAGTGAGTTCTTTATATATTTAGGCAATGGCATCCCACTCCAGTACTCTTGCTTGGAAAATCCCATGGACGGAGGAGCCTGGTAGGCTGCAGTCCATGGGGTCGCTAAGAGTCGGACACGACTGAGCGACTTCACTTTCACTTTTCACTTTCATGCATTGGAGAAGGAAATGGCAACCCACTCCAGTGTTCTTGCCTGGAGAATCCCAGGGATGGGGGAGCCTGGTGGGCTGCCGTCCATGGGGTCACACAGAGTCAGACACGACTGAAGTGACTTAGCATAGCATATAGCATATAATCCTTATTAAATATATCATTTGCAAAATCTCCTATTCATTAGGTTGCCTTTTTGTTTTGTTAATGATTCCTTTGTTGTGCAAAAGCTTTTTAGTTTCATACAGCTTCATTTGTATATTTTTGTATATATTTGGTTGCCCTTGCCTGAGGGCAAACTCCAAAAAAATATTGCTAAGATCTATGTCAAAGAGCTTACTGAATATGTTTTCTTGTAGGAGTTTTATGATTTCAAGTTTTAGATTTATGTTTTTATTCTGTTTTGAGTCTATTTTTGTATATGGTGTAAGAATATGGTCAACAATTTATCCTCAAACAATGTTGAAGAAATTGTCTTTTCCCAATTTTATCATAGGTTAATTGACCGTATGTGTGTAAGTTTATTCCTGGGTTCTCTTTTTTCAACATGTCTGTTGTTTTGGGCCAGTAATATGCTGTTTTGATTACTGTAGCTTTGTAGTATAATACGAAATCAGGGAGTGTGGTATCTCCAGATTTGTTCTTTCTTGAGATTGCTTTTGCTATTTGGGGTATGTTGTGGATCCATACAAATTTTAAGATTATTTGTTCTAGCTCTATGAAAAATATCATGGATATTTTGTTAGAGATTGCATTAAATCTGTAGATTTCTTTAAGTATTATTGGCATTTCAACAGTATTAATTCTTCTAGCAATGAGCATGGCATATATGTCAATTTTCTTTTGTTGTCTTCAGTTTCTTTCATGAATATTTTATATAGAGTACAGTTTTTGGTTAAATTTTTTATTCTTTTGATGCAGTTATAAATGGAATTACACTAAATTTCTCTTTCTGATAGTTCTTAGTTTGTAGAGATGATACAGATTTCTATCTATTAACTTTGTATCCTGCAACTCTATTGAATTAATTTATTCTAATAGTTTTTTGGTGGAGTCTTTAGGATTTTCTGTGTATAGTATCATGCCATATGTAAATAGTGACACTTTTACTTCCTTTTTAATTTTTTTCAGATACATTTAATTTATTTTCATTTTTCCAATTACTTTTGCTAGAATTTCCAGTTATGCTGTGGCAAGAGTAGACATCCTTGTTTTGTTCCCAATCTTAAAGGAAAAGTGTTCGGCTTCTCATCATTGTGTATATGTTGGCTGTGGGTTTACCATATATGACCTTTATTATGTAGAAGCTTGTTCTCTCTATATTTACATTATTGAGAGTTTTTATCATGAGTGAATGTTGAATTTTATCAAATTCTTTTTCTACTTTTATTGAGATGATCATTTAATTTTTATCCGTTTTTTTTGCTACTGTGATGTTTCATATTGATTGATTTGCAAAATATTAAACTATCCCTGCCTCCCTCATTTCATCATGATATATGATCCTTTTAATGTACTGTCAAATTCAGTTCCCTAGTATTCTGTTAAAGATTTTTGCATACATTTTTTGTTGTAATGTAACCATTATGTTTGACATCAAGGTAATACTGGCCTTTTAGAATGAGTTAGAAAGCATTCCCCCCTCTTCAGTTTCTTTGGAAGTTTCTTTCTTTCTTTTTTTTTTTTTTTTAAGAAAATGTATTTACTCTTTAAATGTTTAGTAAATACCTTTCTTTTTTTTGTAAAGAAACTTCCAAAGAAACTGAAGAGGGGGAATGCTTTCTAACTGTTTAGCAGAATTCTCCTTTGAATGTATCCATATTATCCTGCACTTTTGTTTGTTGGGAGTTTTTTGATTACTAATTTAATTTCATTACTAATTTGCTCAGATTTTCTATTGTTTCTGATTCAATCTTGAGAGGTTGTATGATTCTAGAAATAATCTGTCAATTTCTTCTAGGTTGTTCAATTTGTAGGCATACAATTGCTCTTATGATTTGTTTATATTTCTGTGACTTTGCAACTTCTCTTTCATTTTAATTTTATTTATTGGGCTCTTTTTTTCTTAATGAGTCTGGCTAAAGGATCTGTAAGTTCTGTTTATCTTTTTAAAAAGTCAGCTCTCAGCTTCATTGACCTCTTCTATTATTTTTCTTTTTTATTTTCTGTTTCATTTCCATTCTGATCTGTATTTTTCCTTCTTTCTATTAGCTTTGGGCTTTATTTTTACTCATCTTAATCTAATTTCTTGGGTGTAAATTGAGGTTGTTCATTTGAGATTTTTCTTGTTTTTTTTTTTTTTTTTTTGTGGTAGGCCTGTACCACTATTAGTTTCTCTTTTAGCACTGATTTTGATCCATTCTACAGATTTTGGAAAGTTTTATTTCTACTTTAATTCATCTCAAAATATTTTAAAATTTTCTTTCTGATTTCTTCACTGACATATTTGCTGTTTAGTAATACTGTTTAGTATCCACATATTTATGTTTTTTCTATTTTCTTTTTTTGAAAGTGAAAGTGCAAGTGGCTCAGTAGTGTCCTACTCTTTGTGATCCCATGGACTTTAAAGTCCATGGAATTCTCCAGGCCAGAATACTGGAGTGGGTAGCCTTTCCCTTCTCCAGGGGATCTTCCCAACCTAGGGATCAAACCCAGGTCTCTCGCATTGCAGGCAGATTGTTTACCAGCTGAGCCACAAGGGAAGCCCAAGAATACTGGAGTGGGTGGCCTATCCCTTCTCCAGCAGATCTTCTGGACCCAGGAATTGAACAGGGGTCTGCTTCATTGCAGGCAGATTCTTTACCAACTGAGCTATTAGGGAATCCCTTTCTTTTTTTAAAAAAAATCTTTAAAATAATTTTAAAGGTATTTTCCATTTAAAGTTACTAATAAAATATTGACTATGTTCCCCATGTTGTACAATACATCCTTCTAACTATCTTACAACCAATAGTTTTTATTTTCCAATCCCCCAAAACTGCACTGCTCCTCCTCCTGCTGATAATCACTAGCTTGTTCTTGATTTCTGTGACTTTGCTTTGTCTTTGTTATATTCATTAGTTTATGTATTTTTAAAATTCTACATACAAGTGATATCATGTAGTATTTGTCTTTCTCTGTCTGACCTGTTTCACTTAGCATAATACCCTCCAAGTTCATCTATGTTGCTGGTTCATGTACAACAATTTATACATATAGCTATTTTTTGCTAAAGTTTAACCACATTTTAAATTTTCTACATTTTTGACTCTCCATCATATTTTATGTTGCTGACATCTTATTTTACATCTTTTTACTTTGCATATCCTTTTCCTTGATGGCTCAGATGGTAAAGAATCCTCTTGCAATGCAGGAGACCTGAGTTCGATCCCTGGGTCGTGAAGATCCCCTGGAGAAGGGAATGGAACCCACGCCAGTATTCTTGCCTGGAGAATCCAATAGACAGAGGAGGCTGGTGGGCTACAGTCCATGGGGTCACAAAGAATAGGACATGACTGAGCAACTAGCACACACACACCCATAACTACTTATTATAATTGATTTTACCTGTTTAGTCCTTAAACCTTCATCCTATCTTTTTAAGTGACTGACTTACCACATTTATGATTAATATATGTTTGTCTTTACCAGCAAGATTTTTTTCTCTCATATGTTTTCTTTCATTTTGATCTTTTCTTTTTAGCTTAATGAAGATCATTTAACATTTTTGTAAGACCATTTTAGTGGTAATGCATTCTTCTAAATTTTTATCTGTCTGGGAAACTCTTTATTTCTCCTTCAATACTGAATGATAACCTTACTGCATAGAGTATTCTTGGTTGCAGATTTTCTTCTTTCAACACTTTAATTAGTCTACTCCCTCTTGTCCTGAAAAATCTTTGCTGAAAAATCAACTGATAGCCTTACAGGGGGGTTTCTTTCTTTCTTTCTTTCTTTTTTCTTGCTGCCTTTGAAATTCTCTCTTTATCTGTAACATTTTAATTATAATATGTCTTGATGTGCATCTCTTTGGGGCTTCCCCAGTTGCACTAGTAATAAAGAACCTGCTGCCAATACAGGAGATCTAAGAGATGAGGGTTCTATCCCTGGGTTTGGAAGATCCCCAGGAGGAGGCCATGGCAACCAACTCCAGTATTCTTGCCTGGAGAATCCCATGGATGGAGGAGCCTGGTAAGTTACAGTCCATAGGGTCACAAAGAGTCGAACACAACTGAAGTGACTTAGCATGCAGGCACACATCACTTCATAGGAAATAGATGGGGAAACAGTGGAAACAGTGTCAGACTTTATTTTGGGGGGCTCCAAAATCACTGCAGATGGTGACTGCAGCCATGAAATTAAAAGATGCTTACTCCTTGGAAGAAAAGTTATGACCAACCTAGATAGCATATTGAAAAGCAGAGACATTACTTTGCCAACAAAGGTCCATCTGGCCAAGGCTATGGTTTTTCCAGTGGTCATGTATGGATGTGAGAGTTGGACTATAAAGAAAGCTGAGTGCTGAAGAATTGATGCTTTTGAACTGTGGTGTTGGAGAAGACTCTTGAGAGTCCCTTGGACTACAAGGAGATCCAACCAGTGCATCCTAAAGGAGATCAGTCCTGGGTGTTCTTTGGAAGGACTGATGCTAAAGCTGAAACTCCAATACTTTGGCCACCTCATGTGAAGATTTGACTCATTGGAGAAGACTCTGATGCTGGGAGGGATTGGGAGCAGGAGGAAAAGGGGACGACAGAGGAGATGAGATGGCTGGATGGCATCACCGACTTGATGCACATGAGTTTTGGTGAACTCCGGGAATTGGTGATGGACAGGGAGGCCTGGTATGCTGCAATTCATGGGGTTGTAAAGAGTCAGACATGACTGAGTGACTGAACTGAACTGAACACATCTTTTTAGGTTCATCATGTATGGGATTCCTTGTGCTTCTTGAACTTAGACTTCTGTTTCTTTCCCCTTGCTTCCTTTTTTTTTTTTTTTTTTAATATTTTATAACTCCTTGTTGAAGTTCTCACTGTGTTCCTCTACTCTTCTTCCATGTTTGATGAGAATGTTTATGACTGTTGCTTTGAACTCTATATCAGGTAAATTACTTCTCTCTGTTTCATTAGGATTTTTTCTGGAAGTTTGCTTTATTCTTTCACATCTATTTTCATTTTGTTTGACTTTCTGTGTTTGTTTCTATCAACTAAGCTAAATGGTTACCTCTCCTGGTCTTGAAGGTCATATCTTCAAGAACACTCTTGAAGCATTCTTATGTAGGGATATTCTGATGTAGACTGCATGTGTCTTGTGGCTTTGGTGGCAATGCTGGATCCGGAGCTGGGCATCCAAGTGTTTTCCTGGAGTCTGCTGGAGATTGCCACTTGGCAAGAGGATAGGATGTAGATGCCAAGGACCTAAGCCAAGCATGGATTAGGTGGAATGTTGGAGCAATCTTGGTGGGATAGCTAGGGTTCCAGGCACTTTTCAATCTGCTTCCTCTATGCTAGAACTCAGAGGGCATTTTGTGTACAAGCCCTTAAGAATAGGGTCTTGGTTTCCTAAAAACCTCTAGCATTCCTGGATGTAAGTCCTGTTGGTTTTCAAAGCCAGTTATGAAGACTTATCTTCTGCTACTATTCCCCAGGGCTGTGATGCCATATCTGGGGCTTGAGCACTTTGTCCGCTAGGGAAGACTTCTGAGTTTGTGAAACCCTCTCCCATTTGTGGGTTGCTCTGCCAGGCGTGGGGGTCCTCACTAGATCATGTCTTTGCCTTTTCTATCCAATATGATGCATTTTTTTTTCTTTCATTCTTTACATCCTTAGTTGCAGAAGAGCTATATTCTGTTGTCTTCAGGTCATTTTCAGAGAAAGTTGTTCTTTTGGTGTGTTGAGAGGAGGCGAACTCAAGATATTTCTATTCTGTTATCTTGATCTGTCCTCAGGAGAGAAAGCATATTCTTAACATTGTATCTAAAGCACCTGGTAAAATAAATATTTTTTGAGTTAATAAAAATCTTTACACACTGAGGAAACCAGAAGGGAAAGAGACACGTGTACCCCAATGTTCATCGCAGCACTGTTTATAATAGCCAGGACATGGAAGCAACCTAGATGTCCATCAGCAGATGAATGGATAAGAAAGCTGTGGTACATATACACAATGGAGTATTACTCAGCCATTAAAAAGAATACATTTGAATCAGTTCTAATGAGGTGGATGAAACTGGAGCCTATTATACAGAGTGAAGTAAGCCAGAAGGAAAAACACCAATACAGTATACTAACGCATATATATGGAATTTAGAAAGATGGTAACGATAACCCTGTATACGAGACAGCAAAAGAGACACTGATGTATAGAACAGTCTTATGGACTTTGTGGGAGAGGGAGAGGGTGGGAAGATTTGGGAGAATGGCATTGAAACATGTAAAATATCATGTATGAAAATGAGATGCCAGTCCAGGTTCAATGCACGATACTGGATGCTTGGGGCTAGTGCACTGGGACGACCCAGAGGGATGGTATGGGGAGGGAGGAGGGAGGAGGGTTCAGGATGGGGAACACATGTATACCTGTGGTGGATTCATTTTGATATTTGGCAAAACTAATACAATTATGTAAAGTTTAAAAATAAAATAAAATTAAAAAAAAAAAAAAAGAATACATAAGAGTGACTGGTAGGAATGGGTGGGAGCCCTGTTGTTTCCCTAGTATTAGAGGCATTTGAGGAGGGCCCCTTCCTCCTGGAACAACATTAGTATCCTTATGTGGCTGAGCAAACCAGCCAGGGTTAGCGGAGCAGATTGAGAGAGACACAGAAGCATAATACAGAGAATCACTGCTGCTGCTGCTGCTGCTAAGTCACATCAGTCGTGTTCGACTCTGTGCGACCTCATAGACGGCAGCCCACCAGGCTCCCCCGTCCCTGGGATTCTCCAGGCAAGAACACTGGAGTGGGTCGCCATTTCCTTCTTCAATGCATGAAAGTGAAAAGTGAAAGTGAAGTCGCTCAGTCGTGTCTGACTCTCAGCGACCCCATGGACTGCAGCACACGAGGCTCCTCCATCTATGGGATTTTCCAGGCAAGAGTGCTGGAGTGGGGTGCCACTGCCTTCTCCACTAGGCCAAAGTTAAAAGAAATAAAAAAAGAATAAATAAGAGTATTTATGAGTATCAATATAAAGAGTCAATGTTAAGAAAATGATCATTCTTTGCTCTAGCTCTTTAGTCTCTCCTTGTTTTCTTGAGGAGCATATGCTTTTTTTAAATAATAGAAAAAGATTTAAAAAAAATAATACTTTAGAATATACATGCTTCTAAAACTTTTTGTTTGAATAAGAAATGTACTGAGAACAGTTATCCATTTTCTTCATTTCAGATACTGAAATTTTGATGTTGTTAAGCAATGCAAAGAGTTGGACAAGACTTAGTGATTGAACAGCAACAAACCAAGGCATAATTGGGGGAGAGAATTAAAAGTAACAAAAAAAAAGTTGTGATCCTTGAAGATATTGCAAATGAATAATGAATTGATCACTTATATAGTAATAGTTCTACTATAATGCAAAATAATTGTGACTTTAAGTATAAATAAAGGGCTATAGGAATTCCAATGAAGGGATGATCTGATGAATTACTTGAATTACTTGAATGTTGGGTGGTTGAGGAAAGCTTCAGAGAGAAATGTACAGTTGATATGACCTCTGTAGAATGAGTAGGATTTGGACAGGTTGAGATAGGAAGGGGCTTCCCTGGTGGCTCAGACGGTAAAGAATCTGCCTGTAATGCAGAAGACCCAGGTTTTATCCCTGGCTCGGGAAAGATCCCCTGGAGAATGAAATGGCTACCCACTCCAGTGTTCTTGCCTGGAGAATCCCATGGACAGAGAAACCTGGCGGGCTACAGTCCATGGAGTCACAAAGAGCTGGACAGATTAAGAAGGAAGGACATTCAAAGCACATGAATTACTTGAGGAAAGGCACAGAGATGGCAAAGTAAGGCATGTAAAAAGGAAGGTTTTGCCTGGATTATTAAGTGCAAGGAATTCATTAAAAGGTTGGAATGGTGAAACTAATATTAGTTACAAATCTGAATGTTATTATGCATATGGGTATTGGATGAGAATGCTCTACATTTCCTAAAGTCAAACAATTTGCTTCAGCCTCTTGGAAGTTAGATGGAGTGTCTATAGAGATGGTTGTGACTCCTCTTTAGTGGATACATATCCAGAATAGATTCCCAAAGTTCAAATTAAAAAAAAAAAAGTCTCTAATAAAAGCTGTTTGAGGGTAACTGGTTTTAAGGAGCCTAGCCTTCTGGACAAGCATTTCTTCTATTATTTCTATGAGAATTCATGATATTCTAGAGAACATTTTCACAATGACATTTTTTAAAAATCTGGTGTTCACTGTAAAACATTTCCTGAGGGTTGATACGTACTCTACAGTGTAAATAAAGTAGCAATTTCATGTTAAGAACTAGGCAGCTGCAAAGTGAATAAATTATTAATGCTTTTGAACTGAGTTTGTTTTACCATTTAAAATTTGGAGGAGCTAGTTTTTTAACAGAAAAAATTTTGATTATTATAATTGAATGTTTAAAGTCTCAAGGAATCTGTTCTGAGGCCTAATAACTCTTAGAGAGGAAAACATTTTATATCCTCAGCAACCTGCAGGAGTTTGAAATGTTTGCAAGGGTAATTTCCTTGAAGTTATAGTTAGGGTTATTAAAGTTCATTTAACAGGTAAAGTTAGCTACCATTTTCTGGAACTCTATAAGATGACAAGGTTTCTCATGTATAAATCTAGAACAGAATACTAGAGGGTTATGAACCATAATGAAATAATGTTCAGTATATATAAACATAATTTTGTATATTTGGGACATTCTGAGGACACTTCCAGATTTTCTCCTTTATATGGAGTTCAATTGATAAAGGAAGTTTTGAAATACTCAAGCTGAATTTTACAGAAGTAGCTCTGTTAAGTTCTTAGGTTTTTCCTTTTTTCTTTGAAAATAGATCTTGATTCACTTCTTAAAATAATAAAATATTATTAAAATAATAAATATTCATAAATAGATAACATTTATATTATATTATTAAAATAAAAATATTATTAACTAACTTCTATTTATTAAGATTTAATGTTATTCATGTAATACTTGGAATAAGTATTTATTATTTCTTAGAGTGTTCTGATGGAAAGATATTCATTTCTTAATGAACAAAGCTTGACAGTCTTGTTTTTAATTAAAAAGAATTTTATGGTTCTTTATATTTTCTGGATAATCTATTTTATCAGATATATGACATATACATATATTCTCCCAGTTTTACCAGATGCATGATATATATATATCTACTTCAAATTTGGGTCTTATTGTTTTCTTCTCTTAACATGCTTCTGAAGCTCAGAAGTACTTGATCTCAAGTTCAATTTGTAAATTTTTTTTTAATGAATCCCAACACACTATTTAAAACTAGAAAACAAAATAGTCAGTATCTTTGATAACCCTCAGACTTGATATTCTCAAGTGAACTTATTTGGGTAGTAAGTGTGAAAGAATGTAGCACTTCTAAAAATTACAAAATTATGTTTATATACACTGAACATTATTTAATTATTTTTAATACAACTGACTTAATAGATTAATTAATTTTATATTATGTGATTCAGTTAATTACTTCAGTCTTCTAAAAATTCTGCAGGTTAATGTTAGTCTTTGAGTTATAGGTATTATAGATTTAATGAAAAACTGAATACTAATTTGAATATTTCAGCTGATAAAATACTATTAGGAAGTGAACTAGGTTAAAATTGAAAATATTTCTTAATATGTCATAAACATATTATCATTCTTTTAAGAATAATTTCTTTTTTCCCAAATAGTACTTCTAATTACTCATATATTCAAACTATGAGACATTGTGTCTCCCTAAGTCTTTCAATCTAAAAGTTGCCCTGGAATTTTTGAGACTTCCATATCTCCTTTCTGCACATGGACATCACCAGATAGCCAATACTGAAATCAGATTGATTATATTCTTTGAGGCCAAAGATGGAGAAGCTCTATACAGTCAGCAAAAACAAGACTGGGAGCTGACTGTGACTCAGATCAGGAACTCCTTATTGCAAAATTCAGACTTTAATTGAAGAAAGTAGGGAAAACCATTAGTCCATTCAGGTATGACCTAAATCAAATCCCTTATGATTATACAGTAGAAGTCACAAATAGATTCAAGGGATTAGATCTGATAGATAGAGTACCTAAAGAACTATGGATGGAGGTTCATGACATTGTACAGGAGGTGGTGACCAAAATCACTCCTAAGGAAAAAAAAATGCAAAGTAGTTGTCTGAGAGGCCTTAAAAATAACTGAAAAAAGAAGAAAGGTGAAAGGCAAAGGAGAAAAAGAAAGATATACCCAACTGAATGCAGAGCTTCAGAAAATAGCAGTGAGAGATGGGAAAACCCTCTTAGGTGAACAATGCAAAAAATAGAGGACAGTAATAGCATGGCAAAGCCTAGAGATCTCTTCAAGAAAATTAGAGATACCAAGAGAACATTTCATGCAAAGATGGATACAATAAAGGACAGAAACAGTATGGACCTAACAGAAGCAGAAAATATTAAGAAGAGATGGCAAAAATAAACAGAAGAACTGTACAAAAAAGGTCTTAATGACCCATATGACCAGGATGGTGTGATCACTCACCTAGAGCAGGACATTCTGGGGTGTGAAGTTAAGTGGGCCTTAGGAAACATTACTACAAACAAAGATAGTGGAGGTAATGGAATTCCAGCTGAGCTATTTCAAATCCGAAAAGATACTGCTGCTAAAGCGCTGCACCCAATATGCCAGCAAATTTGGAAATCTCAGCAATGACCACAGGACTGGAAAAGATCAGTTTTCATTCCAATCCCAAAGAAGAGCAATGCCAAAGAATGTTCAAACTACTGCACAACTGCACTCATTTCACATGCTAGCAAGTCAAAGCTCAAAATTCTCCAAGCAAGGCTTCAACAGTATGTGAACTGACAATTTCCATATTCACAAACTAGATTTAGAAAAGACAGAGGAACCAGAAACCAAATTGCTAACATCCATTGGATTAGAGAAAAAGCAAGGGAATTCCATAAAAACATCTAGTTTTGCTTCTTTGACTATGCTAAAGCCTTTGACTCTGTGGATCGCAACAAACTGTGGAAAATTCTTGAAGAGATGGGAATACCAGATCATCTGACTTGTCTCCTGAGAAACTTGTATGGAGGTCAAGAAACAACAGTTAGAACTGGACATGGAAAAACAGACTGATTCAAAATTCAGAAAGGAATATGTGAAGGCTGTATATTGCCACCCTGCTTATTCAACATATATGTGGAGTACATCATGAGAAATGCCAGGCTGAATGAAGCAAAAGCTGGAATCAAGATTGTCAGAAGTATCAATGACCTCAGATATGTAGATGACACAACCCTAATGGCAGATAATGTAGAGGAGCTAAAGAGTCTCTTGAAAAAGATAAAAGAGGAGAATGAAAAAACTGGCTTAAAACTCAACATTCAAAAAATAAAGATCATGGCATCTGGTTCCATCACTTCATGGCAAATAGATAGGGGAAAATGGAAACAGTGACAGACTATTTTCTTGGGCTCCAAAATAACTGAGGACAGAGACTACAGCCATGAAATTAAAAGTTGCTTGGTCCATGGAACAATAGCTATGACAAACCTAGATGGTATATTAAAAAGCAGAGACATCACTTTGCCAACAAAGGTCTGAAGCTCCAATTCTTTGGCCACCTGCCATGAAGAGCCAACTTATTGGTAAAGACCCTGATGCTGGGAAAGATTGAGGGCAAGAGGAGAAGAGGGCGACAGAGGATGAGATGGTTGGATTGCATTATCAACTCAATGCACAAGTTTGAGCAAACCCTGGGAGACAGTGAAGGACAGGGAAGCCTGGTGTGCTGCAGTCCATGGGCTCACAGAGAGTCAGACATGACTGAGCAACTGAACAACAATGACAATATTCCCTTTCAATAAAAATAAATAAATAAATAAATCCGTGTACTGATGATGTATTATGTGAAAATTTGGCTTTTACAACTTAAGGTTAGTTTCTTATATGAATTTGCTGTCAGTGTTCCAGGTATTACGATTTCTGCTCCAAGTGCTTGTAGTTTTATTTATTGGAAGACTCTCTAATGATGAAGAGTTTGAAATCTCCCTGTCAGAATATAAATGGATTTCCCAGAGCTTAGCATAACAATGTGTAAAATAGATACAGAAATGATGTGATGCAAATTTTCTCAGAGGTGTTTTTCCAGGTATTTTAGAGGATACTTTTCTCATTAGATACTTAGCGAAAACTACAATTCCTTGGTCAGGTGCAGGCTGCCCCTGCCCACATCGCCCTTAGTTTCAGGTGTAGTCATTTCCCACCCACTGTGACGCTTGGCTGTTAATAATTCCCCATTACTCTTTGTGTTCTTAAATTTTTCCTGGAGATTTAGTGTCTTATTAAATATTAGCTATCTAATGAAGAAGGGTGTGCTAGTTGCTCAGTCGTGTCCAACTCTGTGATCTCATGGACTGTAGCCCACCAGGCTCCTCTGTCAATGGGGTTTCCCAGGCAAGAATACTGAAGTGGGTAGTCATTCCCTTCTCCAGGGGATCTTCCATACCCAGGGATCGAATCTGGGCCTCCTGCTTTGCAGACAGATTTTTTACCATCTGAGCCAAATGTAGAAGGTAGTATTAAAAAAAGAAAGAAAGAAACAGGTACCAAATATAGTCATTTTTTCTAAGCCCACATTACCAAGCCAAGACTTACCTAACTCGATTGTAGTTTGACCTTCTTCAGGGATGTAATCTTAACTAGTCAGTCTGAAATTTCCTGGTCAGCACCAGTGAAGTGATCTACCTATTAGACCACTTTGTTTTCCAAAGGAAGGTGACCTTGTTCAAAATAATTATTTTTTTTCATTTGCAACTTCCTTGTCCCATCCATTCTCCTCAGAGCTACTGAAAAGGGAAAATGTTTCGTTTTCTCTAGCTCTTAGAAGATCCTTTCCATTTACTTGATGGAATGATAGTCTATTCATGAATTATTGAATAAAGCCAATTGGATCTTCAGATTTACTCAGCTGAATTTTGCTGTTTAACAGTAGCATCTATTCTACACTCAAAATTCAGGCAACACATAGCCAATGACTGACTGGCAGAGGGGTACAAAAAAGGCTAGCCACCTTGCCTCAAAGTGAGATGAATTTTGTGCTGTTCGAGGGGATCAAACTGAAGTTAGTCTCTAGCTGAAATGGGTATTTTGTTTCTGAAAGCACTCTCAGTAAATCACTTATGCTTCTCATGTTCTGCCTCTGGGAAATTTGACTTAAGACAAACGTATTTTGGGGAAAAATTGTTTATTACTTATTACTGTTTATTATTATTATTATTGCCTACTCTTGGAGAGTCAGAAAACTTTGTATATTAAAATTATGATGTTTAATGGCACCCCACTCCAGTACTCTTGCCTGGAAAATCCCATGGATGGAGGAGCCTGGTGGGCTGCAGTCCATGGTGCTGCTAAGAGTCGGACACGACTGAGCAACTTCACTTTCACTTTTCACTTTCTTGCATTGGAGAAGGAAATGGCAACCCACTCCAGTGTTCTTGCCTGGAGAATCCCAGGGATGGCAGAGCCTGGTGGGCTGCCGTCTATGTGGTCGCACAGAGTCGGACACGACTGAAGTGACTTAGCAGCTTAGCAGCACAGTTGCAGATATTAATAGTTTTCTTTTGTACATGATATTCTAATTCCTTAACAATGGAATAGTTTTTTTTTTTCCTGTAGTAAGATGTTATATCTCTCAATTCTGGTGTTTCTTAGGATATGCTTGGGAAAAAACTGGCTTAGAATGTGATTCTTTATTTAGGCCTAAAAGACACAAACTTTGAATTGAAAAATTATATCTAACTCTCTCAGTATAATGCCAGTTTTGGTCCATGCTCTTTAAGCTCTAGCAAGTACTTTGCTAGCTGACTTGAAAGGATGAGACACAGAACATTTGAGATTTTGGTCACATATCAAAGTAGAGAATATCTTTCAGGAAACACTCTTTGTTACTTTAAGCAACTCTTCTTGGGTGCTCCAACTTGATGGGATTGAAATTCTGACTCCTTTATATTAGCATTTGCCTTTCTTCTCTCTGATTGCTAAGAAGAGCATACATATGGTTTGCCCTGCACAGTAAAGTCTTGGATTAACTGGTTATCTAGGGTTATTATTAACATTGCTTTTCTCTTAAAAATGCCCTTGCTTGATAATAACATGTAGAGTTTATCTACCTATAATCAGTGATTTTTGCTTTCCTAACTCTGGAACTCTTTCTAGGCTTGATACCTTCATGTCCTACTGAGTTTGCCACAAGTTATGACATTATGTAATTGTGTAAATGAGCTCTGTCAAAATGTCCTCTGCCCACTTGATATATTGAAATTTATTCTAGAAATACATTGAGATTATCATATCCAGGGAGAAGTTAATAACTTGTTTAAATGTGTAGATTATTGCTATATGAATAGTTTCCCTTTTATCCATAATCTTAACATCTGCTTAGTATACCATCAATTCTTTTTCTTAGACTTCTTTAGAGAAACAAGAAGTTTGTACATTTTTTTTTTCTTTTGTGAAATTTCAGTTCTAAGATAGAATGGTGTGAGAGCATCACTCCTTATGCCAGCTCGAAGTTAAAATGGTGTGAAAATATTGAAAGTGTTGAATGTAAAACAAACTTCTGGAGAACATATCTACAGTTAAAAAATAGGTCACTTATAGCTCAGGACTACAGAAGTAAGTAATTAAGATTCAAGAAATTTGGCTGAGTATGACAAATAGTGAAAAAATATCAAGTATTTTTAAACATTTTTTATTCTGATGAAATAAAAATTAAGTCATTTTATATTTTTTCTTTAAGCCCTGAAAAATAATTTTACATTGTTTTCCTCTGGACATAAAACACAGAACTAATTCACGTATTTTAAGTATTTACCTGAACTCCATAATTCCAAAAATGTTTTTTAAATGTGACCTTTCTATATTGCCAGTGGGACTAACATTATGAATGTGGGAGAATAAGAACCAATACACTTTTCTGATGCTCAGAGGGATGGAAGTCCCCATAAATCGCCCTGTTAAGAAAAACACAGTTTCCTCTTTTGTTATATTTTTCTGCATTGACAAAATTTTTCATGTGATTTTATCTTAATTTGTAATAGAAAATTTCACCAAAATGTGTTGAAACTTTTTTCCAGCATGTTGAGTCATACAAAAAAAAAAAAAAAAAGTTGAGTTCTGCAGAGATTTCCTATGTCTAATGTTTTGGTTTTACAGGTATTTTGAGAAGAAATAAATGCTTTTCAAATGTCGATTCATGAGTGTATAGATTAGTGACTAAATCTAAAGTTGATTTAAATATTTGACTCTTCTCTGTGGTTTTCCTTTACCTTATAATTTTCATTAGTACAATAATAAACCAGCAGACATATTGATCTTAAGGGATTTTCTTTTAAACAACAAAGACTTCACAAATTTTAAAAAAGCCATAAATATGTCATTGTATTGTTAGTACTAAGGAAATATGTACATTACCTGTCTAACACCATTGTTTTTTAGGTCAAATTTTATGCTCAATGAGAACACTATTAGAACTATTAGAACATGATTAGTCTAGCATGAATTATGTAAAGATTTTACATTTCATGAAAAGATGGGTAAAGATGGACAAGACTGAGAAACTGAACTGAACTGAATGTGAATTATAAAAAATAACTGCATCACAGACTCAGCTACTGATGAAGGAGAGATGTGAACGGGTTACACAGGCCTCCATCAGTTCAGTTCAGTGGCTCAGTTGTGTCTGACTCTGCAACCCCTTGGACTGCAGCATGCCAAGGTTCTCTGTCCATCAATAACTCCCTGACTTGCTCAAACTCATATCCATCAAATTGGTGATGCCATCCAACCATCTAATCCTCTGTCATCCCCTTCTCCTCCTGTCTTTCATCTTTCCCAGAATCAGGGTCTTTTCCAATAAGTCAGTTCTTAGCATCAGGTGGCCAAAGTATTGGAGTTTCAGCTTCAACATCAGTCCTTCCAATGAATATTCAGGACTGATTTCCTTAAGGATTGACTAGTTTGATCTCCTTGCTGTCCAGGGGACTTTCAAGAGTCTTCTCCAACACTACTACAGTTCAAAAGCATCAGTTTTTCAGTGCTCAGCTTTCTTTATAGTCCAAATCTCACAGACATACATGACTACTGGAAAAACCATAGCCTTGACTAGATGGACCCTTGTCAGCAGAGTAATGTCTCTGCTTTTCATTATGCTGTCTAGGTTGGTCATAGCTTTTCTTTCAAGGAGGAAGTGTCTTTTAATTTCATGGCTGCAGCTGCCATCTGCAGTGATTTTGGTGCCCCCAAAATAAAGTATCTCACTGTTTCCATTGTTTCCCCCTCTATTTGCCATGAAGTGATGGGACTGGATGCCATGATCTTAGTTTTCTGAATGTTGGGTTTTAAGTCAACTTTTTCATTCTCCTCTTTCACTTTCATCAAGAGGCTCTTTAGTTCTTCTTTGTTTTCTGTGATAAGGGTGGTGTCGTCTGCTTATTTGAGGTTATTGGTATGTCTCCTGGAAATCTTGATTCCAGCTTGTGCTTCATCCAGCTTGGTATTTTGCATGATGTACTATGCATATAAATTGAAAAAGCAGGTGACAATATACAGCCTTGATATAATTCTTTCCTGATTTGGAACCAGTCTGTTGTTCCATGTCTGATTCTAACTGTTGCTTATTTACCTACATACAGATTTCTCAGGAGACAGTAAGGTAGTCTGGTATTCCCATCTCTTTAAGAATTTTTCACAGTCTTTTGTGATTCATAGTTAAAGGCTTTGGCGTAAATAAAGCAGAAGTAGATGTTTTTTCTGGAACTCTCTTGCTTTTTCAATGATCCAACAGATGTTGGCAATCTGATCTCTGGTTCCTCTGCCTTTTTTAAATCCAGCTTGAACATCTGGAAGTTCACGGTTCATGCACTGTTGAAGCCTGGCTTGGAGAATTTTGAGCATTACTTTGCTGGCATGTGAGATGAGTACAAGTGTGCGGTAGTTTGAGCATTCTTTGGCATTGCCTTTCTTTGGGATTGGGATGAAAACTGACCTTTTCCAGTCCTGTAGCCACTGCTGAGTTTTCCAAATTTGCTGGCATATTGAGCGCAGCACTTTCTCCGCATCATCTTTTAGAATTTGAAATAGCTTAGCTGAAATTCAACCACCTCCACTAGCTTTGTTCATAGTGATGCTTCCTAAGGCCCACTTGACTTTACATTCCAGGATGTCTGGCTCTAGGTGAGTGATCACACCATCCTGGTTATCTGAGTCATGAAGATCTTTTTTGTATAGTTTTTCAGTGTATTCTTGCCACCTCTTCTTAATATCTGCTTTTGTTAGGTCCATACCATTTCTGTCCTTTATTGTGTCCATCTTTGCATGAAATGTTCTCTTGATATCTCTAATTTTCTTGAAGAGATCTCTAGTCTTTCCATTCTTTAAAATGTAGATAAAATAAAAATACATGTACATTTAAAGGGGCTTCCCCAGTGGCTCAACAGTAAATAATCCACCTGCATTACAGGAGACCTGGTTTGTATCCTTATGTATGGAAGATCCCCTGAAGAAGGGAATGGTTACCCACTCCAGTGTTCTTGCCTGAAAAATTCCATGGACAGAGGATCCTAGGGGACTACAGTCCATGGGATTGCAAAGAGTCAGATATGACTGAGGGATTAACACACACACACACACACACACATTTAGAGACACTGCAATGCACCGAATGACAGAAGTAGAAGAGCATTTTCAGCTTCCTAATCCAAATGTTAGGAAGGCAGGAGGAGAAGGAAGGCAGGAGGAGAAGGGCATGACAGAGGATGAGGTGGTTGGATGGCATCACTGCCTCAATGGACATGAATTTAAGCAAGCTCAGGGAGACGGTAGAGGACAGGGAAACCTGGCATGCTGAAGTCCATGGGGTCACAAAGAGTCATACACGACGGAGCAACTGAACAACAATAAGCCAAGTGTGCTGCCTGACCTCCGTGGGCTAGGGGTGAAGGCAATGACATTGGAGAGACAGAAATTATACTGGAAAAACAATAGCTCTATCAACTGAAGTTAACAGAGGTAAGCATTCCTGTTTGGAAAACATCCAGAAACTCCAAGGGGAAATCCCTAACTGTGAAAAAGCAAAAGAGTAGATCCTTTCAGAGCCTAAATTGTCAAGTCCTTGGTTGACAAGTTATGCATGTGCAAAAGACACCACAGAGTGAACACCAAAAAGAAAGGCAGAGACTAGAGAGAAAAATACTTTTGAAACTTAGAGCAATAGGGAACCAGAAATATGAATTTCTTGTTTTAAAAAAACAAGTGCATTCTCTAATTGTAAATATCTTTGGGTGCAGAAAGCCTTAAGGGTAAGATTGCAAAATTGAAGCCAAGGATTGCTGGAATTAAGGATATTCTAAAAAAGCAAGGAGACCTGCCAAATTCTGTATGTAAAAGAGAATCCCAGGGGATTAGGTTAAATAAAATTGCAGCAATGGAAAAGCATAAGAACAGGGCAGATGTACAAGCTGCATGACTTAGAGTAGAAATAGTTTGTGATTTGATTCTGGGCAACTTAACTATCAGCTAGAAAAAAATCTGATAACCATTAAAAGAACATTATCCATTGTTATAATAAATTATCTAAAATGGGCAAATAACAGCCAAACCACCAGACACTAAAAGTGTAACTCATACCTAGGCAATTTTTTTTGTAATTTAAAAGAAGGAATCAATAGAATCCTATTCATAGTAAATCATATTAAAATAAGCAGAGGAAGATTTCAAAGCAGACATTCTAAATATCTGAATGAAATTAGGAATTTCATTCTTAATAGAATGGAATTAGAATGTTTTCAAATATTAGAAGGCAAATAGGGCATCAATAATTGAAGAGATGAGCAATCTCAACAGAGAAATGTAAACTATTAAAAAATCGTTCTGGAAATGAAAATTACAATTACTGAAATAACAAGGTGAACACAACAAGGTGAACACTGTATTAGAAATGGTAGAAGAAAGATGCAGTGATTTGAATATGCTGCTGCTGCTGCTAAGTTGCTTCAGTCATGTCCAACTTTATGCGACCCCATTGATGGCAGCCCACAAGGCTCCCCTGTCCCTGGGATTCTTCAGGCAAGAACACTGGAGTGGGTTGCCATTTCCTTATAGACCAAGATAATTTTCTCAATCCAAAGTTCAGACAAGGTTTGCCAAGTGGTGCCAGTGGTGAAGAAGCCACCTGCCAATGCAAGAGTTGTAAGGGACACGGGTTTGATCCTTTGGTCTGGAAGATTTCTTGGAGTAAGAAATGGCACCATTCCAGTATTCTTGTTTGGAAAATTTCATGGGCAGAGGAGCTTGGTGGGCCACAGTCCATGGGGTCACAGAGAGTCAGACATGGCTGAGTGACTGAACACATACTAAAGATCAGATGGAAAAAGATAGAAGAATAAAGAGTATAATCTCAGAGATCTGTGCTTATGTATGAAGCAGTTCAACATACACATAATTGAAATCCTAGGAGGAGAAAAATGACAGAAAAATGATTTGAAAAAAAGTCAAAAACTTGAAATTTGATGGAAAATACTAAAGATTCAATACTCATGGAAACTTAAGCTGACTGAAAATGAAGAAATCCAGTTTGAGATATATGTAGTTTGAATATAGATTGCCAATCAAAAGGAAAATTTGAAAACAATGAAAGAAAACAATAACTTTAATAATTTTAATGGCTCATTTATCATTAAAAATTCTGGAAGCCAAAATTTGTTGTCTTGACATTTTCAATATTCTGAAGGAATAAAAGAAGAAAAAAGATTTCTGAATCCAGTGAAGTTATCCTTCAAGAGTAAAGATGATTGTCTGTTTCTAATTGCAATAAAATTCTACAAAATGCAAACTAATGTATAGAGAAAAAGCAGATCAGTGATTGCCTGAGAACTGAGGTGGAGGGAAGGCTGTGAAACACTGAGGTAAGAGGAAACTTATGGAACTCATGAGAATGTTTGTTGTCCTCATTTATTGATTTTGATTATATATATTCGGGTTGGCCCAAAAGTTCATTTGGGTTTTTTTTGTGTGAGACATTACAGAAAAACCTGAATGAACTTTTTGGCCAACTCCACATATAAACCTGATGAAATATACACTCACACATGCGTAGCGTGTGATGACGTGATAAAAACTTACCAATTTATATCTTTTAAATATGTGAAGCTTATGTTGCATCTATTTAATCTCAAAAATCTGTAAAAAATGAAGGCAGAATAATCACATTTTCAGGAAAGCTAAGACTTAGAGAATTTGTTGCCACCAGACCTGAACTATAAGAAATGGCAAAAGAAGTCTTCAGTTCGGAAGGGAAATGGTATTAGTTAGCAAATTAGATATATATGGAGAAATAAAGACCATCAGAAAAGGTAAATACAATAACTATTTTTCTTCTCATTTTTAAAAATGACTAAAAATTACAGCACTTATTGTTTATTATGTATATAATCTATCTCAGACAAACATGACACTAAAATTAGAGAGAACAATGGAAATAGACTTTTACTAACTGTCTTGTATTTTTCCTGAAGTAATTTACTATTTTATTAGTTTAATATTAATTATAGGTAGATTGATACATGTTTAAGAAACATACCCCTATTCTTAGAGGTATCACTGAAATCACAAAGGAAAGAAACAGCTAAAAATCAATAGTGTTGAGATGGAATATTGCAAAATATATGAATATGTTAATCACAAAAGGAAGAAAATGAATAAAAATATACAGTACAATAATAGACAAATATAATTATATCAATAATTATAGCAAATGTAAATAGCTAAACACTTTTTAAGAAGGCAGAAATTGTCAATCTGTATTAAAAAGCAAGAGCTAAATATTTGTAATCTACATAAGGTGCTCTTTAAATACTAAAACACAAATAGACCAAAAGTAAAAGGCTAGAAATAGATACTCAAAGTAAACAGTAAGCATAATCAAGAATGATTACATTAATATCAAACAGAATAGATTCCCAGAAAAGGAAAAAAAAATATCTTAAATCAATGAGCTAAACTTACACGTAAGCAACTAGAAATGGAAAAGTGAACTAAGCCAAAACTAAGCAGAATGAAGAACATAATAAAGGTGACAGCAGAGATCAGTGAAATAGAACACTAACAAAGAAAAGAAAAAAAAATCATAAAATGAAAAATAATCAGTCATGTAACTCTAACTGAAGTGATAAGGAAAAAATGGAGGCAACACAAATTACCCAAATTAACATTGAAAGAACAGACACTACTATAAATCTTTTAAAAGTTAAAAGGAAAATAAGGAAATACTATGAACAATATTTTTCCAGTAATCAGAAGATCTAGCTACAAAAACACATTCAGTATATAAAAAAACAATTATTTTTTCTATATACTAACAATAAAAATGTGGGAAATGAACCTAAAAAATCACACTATCATGAAAAATAGGAAATGGTGCTAGTCAGTTGCAAAATCGTGTCTGACTCTGTGACACCGTGGACTGCAGCATGCCAGGCTCCCCCGTCCTTCACTATCTCCCAGAGTTGGCTCAGATTCATATCCACTGAGTGTGTGATGCTATCTAAATGTCTTATCCTCTGCCTTCCCCCTTCTAGAGATAAAAAAAAAGAAAGCGAAAGTCGCTCAGTGGGTTTGGACTCTTTGTGACCCCAATGACTTCAGCTGCCAAGCCCCTCTGTCCATGGAATTCTCCAGGCCATGGAATTCTCCTGGGTAGCCGTTCCCTTCTTCAGGGGATCTTCACAACCCAGGGATCGAACCCAGGTCTCCAGCATTGTAGGTGGATTCTTTACCATCTGAGCCACCCAGGGAAGCCCAAAATATAAGAAAATATATGAATAACATATTTTGAAAACGATAAAACATAGCTAAAACTTAAAGAAACAAATAATTACAAAGATATACCCATTCATTGATTAGCAGATTCAATATTTTTAAGATATAAATTACAGATTGATCTGTAGATTCTATGTAAAAGAAATCAAAATTCCTGTGGAATTTTTGGTAGAAATTGTCAGTTTAAAGTTTTAGACTTATATAGAAATGCCAAGATCCTAGAAGAGGAAAAATAATTCTGAAAAACTGGAAAAAATTAGAGGATTTAGATTCCTGATTTCAAGACTTAGATAACGTGGGATTGGGATAATAATAAACAAATAGATCAATGGAACAGAATAATGTTCAAAATTAAACCAACCCATATATTGATTGTAACAATCGTACAGAGATGAATCAATGATCAGTGAGTACATTTTTGATAAATTGTACAACAGTTGGATAACTATGCACAACATATATACACGCACATATATTTATGCATATATAGACAATATACTTCTCTCTCATGCTACTCACAAAAGTTAATTCAAAATAGATAATAGGTTGAAAAATTCTAAAAGAAATCATAGAGATCTTTGTGATATTGGGTTAGACAAAGACTTATTTTAAAAGACACCAAAACCATGACCTATGAAAAAAAATAAGTAGAAACTTTAAAACTAAAACTATTGCTCTCCAAATATGTTAAGGAAAACAAAAATGCAAGCAACTAACCAGGAGAAAATATCTCCAAAACATATGCCTAATAAAGAGTGTTCACAGTACAATAACATGATAATCTTGTTAAAAATTAATAAAAAATATTTGAACCAATACTTCATAAAGAAGAAATAAAAATGAGGAAAAGATACATGAAAAGACGCTCAACATCAGCACACACTGAGGAAATTCAAAACACAGCCAAAATGATTTATCACTACATACTTAACCAAAATGGCTAAAAATTAAAAAATGAAAGTGACAATACCAAGTATTGGTGAGGATGTGAAACAACTGAAGATCTTAGTCTAGTTTACAGGAATGCAAATGAATATAATACCTTGGAAAATGGTTAATCTCTTGTAAATTAAACATATTTGCCATAATACCCAGCACTCTCACTCCTGATGTTTATCCAAGAGAATTAAATACTTTTTGCAAAGAGATGTGTATGTAATTGTTGATTGCAGTTTATTCAGAATAGCCAAAAGATGGAAATAACCCAGTAATATGTCAGCTGAAGAATCCTATTTGGTGGTATTAAGGTATACCTCAATTAAAAAAAAATAAAATACATATACAAAGGTCAAAAATTGTATCAGAAAATAAATGAGATGAAAAATAGATGCCTATATGCAAGTCAATAGTTTGGGTATAGGACTCTGTGTTGCACATTAAGATAAAGAAACTGCAGAATTCAATGAGAGTCCAAGGCTGAGAACCAGATTTCATCATCTGAAATTAGAAGTGGGGAACAGTTTTAGAACTGATTACAAAATCAAAGAATTATTTGTTCTCTGAGAATTTTATAAAACTCTACTATCAGTTCAGTTCAGTCACTCAGTCGTATTCAACTCTTCGAGACCCTATGGACTGCAGCAGGCCAGACTTCCCTGTCCAGCACCAACTCCCGGAGTTTACTCAAACTCACATCCATTGAGTCAGTGATGCCATCCAACATCTCATCCTCTGTCATCCCCTTCTCCTCCCATCTTCCATCTTTCCCGGCATCAGGGTCTCTTCAAATGAGTCGGTTCTTTGCATCAGGTGGCCAAAGTATTGGAGTTTCAGCTCTAGTATCAGTCCTTCCAATGAATATTCAGGACTGATTTCCTTTAGGATGGACTGGTTGGATCTCATTGCAGTTCAAGGGACTCTCGAGAGTCTTCTCCAACACCACAATTCAAATGCATCAATTCTTCAGCGCTCAGCTTTCTTTATAGTTCAACTTTCACATCCATACATGACTACTGGAAAAACTATAGCTTTGACTAGATGGACCTTTGTTGGCAAAGCTATGTCTATGCTTTTTAATATGCTGTCTAGATTGGTCATAGTTTTTCTTTCAAGGAGTAAGCGTCTTTTAATTTCATGGCTGCAGTCACCATCTGCAGTGATTTTGGTGCCCCCCAAATAAGTCTTTCACTGTTTCCACTATTTCCCCTAACTTCTTTTTTTTTTTCAAGTATTTTTACCACTTTATTTATATAAATGAGGCAGAGATACTGAAGTGGTTTGCCATTTCCTCTCCAGTGGACCACATTTTGTCAGAACTCTCCACCATGACCTATCTGTCTTGGGTGGCCCTGTATGACATGGTTCATTGCTTCATTGAGTTACACAAAGGACAGTCCAGGGGGTCGCAAAGAGTCGGCCACAACTTAACAACTGAACATTAACAATTGATATAAATGACATATAAATGTGTCAGTTTAAGGAGTGCAATGTAAAGAGTGGATATATGTATATATTGCAAAATGTTTATTACATCCACAACTTACATACTTACATAGTTAATAGTGTGTGTGTGTGTGTGTGTGTGGTGAGAACTTTTAAGATCTACTCTCAAAACAAATTGGAGAGCCTAGAAGAAAAGGATAAATTCCTAGAAGCGTAAAACCTTCCAAAATTGATTCATGAAGAAAAAGAAAAGTTCATTAGACCAATAACGAGTAAGGAAATTGAATGAGTAATCAAAAAAACTTGTAACAAAGAGATGTCCAGTGCCAGATGGTTGCACTGGTGAATTCTATCAATAATTTAAAGACTTAACACCAATCCTTCTTAATCTTTTCCAAAAATTTGAACAGGAGAGAACACTACCAAACTCATTTTACAAGGCCATTATCCTGATAATCAAAGCTGCATAAAAACATCACAAGAAAACTTTAGGCTAATATCCCTGATAAATGCAGGTTCTGGTTGTATTGGTCAATTATATTATTTGTTTGTGGGTAGAAGGTGTTAGATCAGTTCAGTTCAGTTGCTCAGTCATGTCCGACTCTTTGCGACCCCATGGACTTCAGCATGCTAGGCTTCTGTGTCCATCACCAACTCCTGGATCTTGCTCAAACTCATATCCATAGAGTCGGTGATGTCATCCAACCATCTCATAGTCTGTCATCCCTTTCTTCCTCCCACCTTCAATCTTCCCCAGTATCAGGGTCTTTTCCAATGAGTCAGTTCATTGCATCAGGTGGCCAAAATATTGAGTTGGATATGTATCTTTAAATTTCTGCTTGATTAATGAAGATTATTCATTACTTTTATTTTCTTTTTTATTTGTTTACATCAACTTATGTTTGCTAACTGGCAGCTTGGTTTTAGAATATATAGCTTGCAATATTTTAACTTTTTGAACTAATTTGACATTTTATGGTTGAATTTGTTCAAATTCCTTAAATGTTTGAAAAATAGACTTCATTTATTTTACTGTGAAATGCAAATCTATTTAAATTTGGATTGTAATTCAAAGTAGTTTGTAGTCACCAAACAAATTCACTATTTATCCTGTTTAAAACTTTTACCTTCTTCTTTATGTCAAATTATGGGAAACATTTAAGCCATGTTTAGATTTTTGTTAATTTCTCCTATTTCTAGCAATGTGCTTGCTGTAAAAATTTTGGTGCTATTATTTTTAGTGCATAAACCATCAAGACTATATTCTACACAAATTGCAATTTTTACGCATGGTTGGAGCCTATTGTATTTTTCTTGAATTTTAACTTGTCCAAACTTAATAACCCTCTATTATTTTCATTTGTTTAGTATACCTATTTTTGGTAGGCAAAATTCTAAGGTAGGACCCAAGTTTCCTGCCCCTGGTATAAAATCCTGTATAAAGCCCCCCTGACTTGAGTGTTGGAGGAACTTATTAATACAATATGGCACTTACTCCCTTTATGAGGTTACATTATATTAGCAAGAGTGATATATGTATTACTTTACAAAAGATCTATTTTAGTATTAATAGATTGGGGAAGGGGGGTTCTCCTGCTGGCCTTGAAGAAATAAACTGCTCACGTGTAAGAGGGCCATATGGCTAGGACCAGAGGATGCTTTTAGAAGCTGAGAGAATCCTCAGGTTACAGCAAGAAATACAAAAAAAGTAGTATTCACAATCAGTTAAAGAAACTCCATCATTTGCCATCATAATTTGATAGTAAACATGAACCTGGCCACATCTATTGAATTAAAAATAGACTTTTAACAAAATATTTTAAAAGTCAATGTAAGCCAATAAGTTAGGTAGTTGGATGATGGTGTAAGTCATTCTAAAAGTTCCCCCTATTCTCATCTAAGACACAGTACTCAGGTATTTTCAATGAAATCATATGGAATACATTCACAAACTCAAAAATATATATAGCTGAGTAGGAAATGGCACCCCACTCCTGTCTACTTGCCTGGAAAATTCGATGGACAGAGGAGCCTGTTGGGCTACAGTTCATGGGGTTGCACAGTCAGACATGACTGAGTGCACAGGTACACACAAATATAGGGTAAAAAATACTGTGCCTACCAATTAATTGAAACTTAAATTGTTAATGAATTTATATAGTGTTTATATTTATAGCAATTTAGCTAACAAACAAAACCTTACTTTCTTTCAAGTATTACAGAAAATTTTGTGATAGCTGTATAAGATATTCAAGTAGATAATAAAAGCATTAGTGTTTTTTGTTAAGGTTTTAATTATCCTTATTATTTCCCTGTTATGCAATGTCCATTATGGCACCTGCTGGCCACTTGTGGATGTGGAGCAATTTAAATATGCTATTCTGACTATGGAAATAAGTTTTTATTTAAATTAATTTAAATTTTAAAACATTTAATTTTGTTTTTGGAAAAGTTTTAAGTATGCTTGGAAAATCTGGGTGTGTGAATCTACTTTTTCAACTGTAAATTGCATGAAAGCTAAATATAGAAAAAGAATTTCCAGTGAAAATTTAGTGGCCAAATCATGATGTGAACAAGTGTAAAATATACACTGGATTTACAAGATTTAGTATAAAAATTGTAAAATATCTTGTTAAGAGTGTTTTATATGTGTTGTATAATCAACTGATATTTTGAATATATGGGGCTAAATAAAGTACTTTAAATGTGCATATTTACTTTTTGATTATGATTGCTTAGAAAATTTAAAATTTCACATATGACTTTTATTATATTTTCATTGGCCAATGCTACTCTATATGGTCTTGATCTTTTCTATTTTACTTTGCACTTTTATCTTAGTTCTTTTCAGGAAATATTTTTAAAAATTTAAATAGCTAAAGATTATAGATCTTTGGGAGAATTTTATAGAAGAATAATTCACGTTTTAAGCAGGAAAACCGACAATTTTTGGGTGGGGGAAAGGGATGTTATTCTCAAGTGGAAAATGAATTTCACAGAGGAATTCATTTTAGCATGAGCTACTTAGTATTTACATAGGCATTTTGAGATTGAAAATAAAAATGCTTTAGGACCTGGTGTTTAAAGAATGACTGAGAGCAGCTCCATCAGAATTGTTTGAAAAAGAAGGGTATATATTAATTAATTTTGATTATTTCCCCTTTCTTAGAACTCACATTTTTCTCTCTTAAATTGGTAGAAGACATCAAACGGAACCTTTCACTGAACTCTAATCTTTCTTAGTTTTCCATGACCCAGAGAACACCGTACTGCTTTTTAAAAGATAATAATTAAAGCCAAAATGATGTTATGAAAGGTTTTCTTATCTTAATTTAGGGTAGGATTAAGGTTTGAGCTTCTGTTTGTGTTTGGCTTTTGGAGTATCAGATCAGATCAGATCAGTCACTCAGTCGTGTCCGACTCTTTGCGACCCCATGAATTGCAGCACGCCAGGCCTCCCTGTCCATCACCAACTCCCGGAGTTCACTCAGACTCATGTCCATCGAATCAGTGATGCCATCCAACCATCTCATCCTCTGTCGTCCCATTCTCCTCCTGCCCCCAATCCCTCCCAGCATCAGAGTCTTTTCCAATGAGTCAACTCTTCGCATGAGGTGGCCAAAGTACTGGAGTTTCAGCTTTAACATCATTCCTTCCAAAGAAATCCCAGGGCTGATCTCCTTCAGAATGGACTAGTTGGATCTCCTTGCAGTCCAAGGGACTCTCAAGAGTCTTGTCCAACACCACAGTTCAAAAGCATCAATTCTTCGGTGCTCAGCCTTCTTCACAGTCCAACTCTCACATCCATACCTGACCACAGGAAAAACCATAGCCTTGACTAGACGAACCTTTATTGGCAAAGTAATGTCTCTGCTTTTGAATATGCTATCTAGGTTGGTCATAACTTTCCTTCCAAGGAGTAAGCGTCTTTTCATTTCATGGCTGCAATCACCATCTGCAGTGATTTTGGAGCCCAGAAAAATAAAGTCTGACACTGTTTCCACCATTTCCCCATCTATTTGAAGTGGTGGGACCGGATGCTATGAAGCGGATGTCTTTTCCAGGTTTTGAAAGCATACTATAATATAGTTAAGTGTTGTTGAATTTGTAGTATTTACCAGACACTAAACTTTTTGTCTGTTATCATGAAAAATTTAGCAAAAGGGAAGGAAATAGTGTGAAATACATGTATTTTATGCAGACATACAGGGTTAATTATCACAGTTTGAGATTTTTAACTCGAAAGTAAAATGAAGTCGCTCAGTCGTGTCCAATTCTTTGCAACCCCATGGACTGTGGCCTACCAGGCTTCTCTGTCCATGGGATTGTCCAGGCAAGGATACTGGAGTGGGTTGCCATTTCTTTCTCCAGGGGAATCTTCCTGACCTAGGGATTGAACTCCGGTCTCCCGCATTGCAGGCAGATGCTTTACCCTCTGACCCACAAGTGAATCACTCTAAATGAAAGAGATTTGGATACTACATCTTTAATCATTTTTTCCTTTAATGCTAAAGTGAAGGAAAATATATGAGTTTATTTATAAATTGCTATGTGAGCAGTTATATGAAATTTATGCTGTTTAATGAATTATGGAAAGTAGCTTTGAACAAACTAAATGCCCATTTCATTTGATCAAAGCATGTTTTTACAAATCCAATAATTATGCAATGTACAGTTTTGTTTTGTCTTTTTTTAAGTTTTCCAACATATGGTAAACAAGCACTAGGTTTTCCTCATTTGCACAGTAATACAGACTTATAGGCTAAGGGTGATTTATGTACTGAAGTAATTTAAATTCCATACCTTCAGAGTCACAATGCATATGTTACATGCCTATAATTATGCTCCTCCGGGTGTGCAAGCCAAGAAGGTGGCAGACTCAGACACAGAAAAAGAAAGGAGATTGATGATATGGTATTTTGCTAATACAATGCAAGGCACTAACAGATCATGAACCTCATTCTTGCCTTTCCTACCAGTACCTTCTAAATTACATTTTCAAACTGATGTCTTCACTGCTCTCTCATTTACAGAATTTGCCTTAATTATAAAGAAATCCTCTTGGGGAAAAAAATGCAAAAAAGGGTAAATAAAACAATACTTCAAACTTCTTTGGTTGAAGGATAAAGGATCTCTCCCACCTCCTCAGACATACTCATTTATTAGATCTGACATACACATGCTTCAATATAAAACATTTTCCCCTAAATGTATAGTCATTTGACAAAGAAACACTAGTTTAAGGGAACCAATATACAGCACTGGTGTCCTATGAAAAGTCACGCTAAAGGAAAGTAGAGTATTTTAGGAGGGTACCACTCATTTTACTACTTGTAAGTTACAATTTTGCATACTGTTGTCTCAAAAAGACTGATGTTGTGGATTTTCTTAGGTTTCCCACAGGTTGCTAGGCATTTTCTTATTCCTAAGTGTTAGGTGACCTTTAAGATGACTGAACATTTATACGGAATACAATTAGACCTGGTAAGCAACTTCTATTAAATCATACATCCTAATTCCTTTATTGTGTTAGTGGTATGATGTTTAATGGCCACTTCTTTGGGTCAGTTCAACTTTAGGCTTCACAGATTCTATTTTTCTCTAAGCTATTAATGGAATCCTACTTAATTTCAAAGTTTTAAACATAATTCTTTGCTTTTTTCCTCTAAAGAAGTATGTTGTCCCATTGATAGTATCAAAATATATCTATTCAAAAAGGGAGAGATAAATACTGCTTTACATATTTTTTTCGGATGATTACCTCTTGTTGCATGTAAAATGCTAGTTTGATCTTCGGTTGTTTTTATTTTAATACTATTTGGCCATTTCAGATCAAATTTTCCACAGATATATTTTGCACATTTGATGAGATGATGAGAAAATTACATAAACACATAAAAGTTGATTGACATATGCTATATTTGAAGGAGAGTAACAAATTTAAAAATATGGAAAATTGCTACATCTATTAGAAAAAATTCTTTTGATCAGTTTTGTTAGTGTTGCTTGGTTTGTTGGTTTTTCCTGGAATCCTGTGGTTGGGGTGTACTGTGTAATGGTGGGCATTTGAAGCATCGGCTCTTCATATGTCTTCTAGACATACAATAGGCTCATCCAGCTACGTTTTTTAAGGTAGCTTTACTTTAGCAGGTGCTATTTTGACCCAAAAGAAAAGGAGAAAAAGAAAATTTTAAAAAGCCCTTAGATAACAAATTAGAGATGATTAGTGAATAATTTTAAACAAGTCAGAATCGTTCATTTAAGTCGTAGGACACAGTGGCTACCAAAACTGTGTCTTTTGTGTGACCTCATTGTTTTACTGTAAATGTGTGTGTGTGCATTTATGATCATTTTTCTTTATTTGTACATTGAAGTTATTGAGACTCAGAGATTAATAAGGTGGTGTTAATACATGTGGATTATTGCATAAATTTGAGAGTTGTAAAGGGAGGCTGATTTTTGAGACTAAAATATTGTGCAGAATTTCTGAGTTATATTGTTTATACATTTTAGAACCTCAAAATAGAATATTGTTGAACCAAGGAGTTTCAAAATGGCCAATAATTAAAATATTTTCAAATACTAATAGTGACAAAACTAGTTAAGCAATTATTGCAGTCAATTTTTGAGTGGTTATTAAAAATTTATTACACCAAATAATTCAAATTATTCTCTAGTAAAATTAGATTTTTTTCATTAGTTATTCCATGCTTTTCTTTAAATTATCCAGCAGTCTTTGCTCATTAAAACATCTTCCTGAAAATAAATAAAATCATAAATTATTTACTTGTTTTTAAGAATTTCCTTGGGGAAGATTTTCTAAAAATTTCTTCAAAAGTTAAAAATAACACATGTTAATATAAATACAGAAAGTCTTCCAGTCTGAAAGTTATCTTAATTCAAACTTTGTCACTGTAGCCTTTTATTTCCTAAGAGTAGCACACCATGTATTATTTATTATTAATAATGATTAATTCTTCTGAATGTTGTTGTTTAGTCATTCAGTTGTGTCTGACTCTTTGAGACCCCATGGACTGTAGCCCACCAGGCTCCTGTCCAGGTGATTTCCCATGCAAGAATACTGGATTAGGTAGTCATTTCCTTCCTCAGGGGATCTTCCTGATCCAGAGATCAAACTTGCTCTCCTGCATTTGCAGAGGAATTTTTTACCTCTGAGCCACCTGGGAAGTCCATTCTTCTGAATACTAATTGGTAATTTTTCTAGTAATTAATAATTTTTCAACTGCTAATATTTATAATGTATACAATAAATTCTAGATAAAGACAAAGACATAGTGATTTCTCTGAGGGTTAATGAAAAGATAGAAATGCAGACATAATGATTAAAACAATTGCTGCTTTAATGAAGGTATTTCAGAAATTAGTAGGAGCATAGGAGAAGGACTATTAAATTAGAAGAAAGAAATTCATTCAGCAGTTGCATCATTCTTCTCAAAGTTGTTTTACATTAAATGCTGTATTTTCCAGAGACCTGAACAGCCTCTGACAAATGACTGTCACAGCTTTACAGGAATTAATGACTTATTTGGGACATTGATCAATTGTTTTGGCTTCCTGTAGACAAAGACTATATCAAACATCTTGCAAAAAAGTTCAAGGGGAGTTTTAAGAACCACATATCTCTACTCAAATCAAGAGATAATAAAAAACAATATTCTGTGTTTTTTTTTAAAGACTTTTTGTATCCATCAAAAATAAAATGGAAATTCAATATACTAAAATCAAGAGTAAAAATTTTACAGTATTAGAAAATCTTAAGACTAATTAATTAGGTACTTTAAAACTTTTTTTGTGTGTGTGGAGTCAGTCCAACTACTTGAAAAATGAGCATCAAGAATATACAGCAAATAAAAAGGCTCACTGTTCTGAAAAAGTAAAGTTTTGCCCCCTACCACCACTGTATCTGACAGTGGTGTGCTAGAATCAGCTCAGCCCACCGGGGTCACAACACCCAGTTGCTGGCATCCTTTCCCAACTTTGCATTCAGTGACATTACATTGGCAGCTTGTCACTGGTCATGTGGGAGTATTAACATCCTGGAAACTGGCAAAGGCTACAGGTCAGAATTTCTTTTTCTTTTCCAGAACACCACTGTTAAACATCTACCAGTCTGCCACTGAGTACTGGGTGTGGAATGGAAGTACTCTGAGGATCATAAATGAAAAAAAACATTAATCTAGTGCAATACTTCAGTGTAATCTACATGTTACACTGAGGGGATCAGAGAGATGATTCGGTATTTTCTGCAGATTAACATATCTTGATATATTACAATGGACGTTTAGGATAGACTACAAGTGATGCTGTTAATGGGCTGAATTCTGTCTCTTTAAAATTCACATCACTTCAGTTCAGTTCAGTCGCTCAGTCATGTCCAACTCTTTGCGACCCCATGAACCACAGCACGCCAGGCCTCCCTGTCCATCACTAATTCCTGGAGTCCACTCAATCCCATGTCCGTTGAGTTGGTGATGTCATCCAACCATCTCATCCTCTGTCGTCCCCTTCTCCTCCTGCCCTCAATCTTTCCCAGCATCAGGGGCTTTTCCAATGGGTCAGCTCTTCGCATCAGGTGACCAAAGTATTGGAGTTTCAGCTTCAACATCAGTCCTTCCAATGAACACCCAGGACTGATCTGGACCTAACACCTGGTGCCTCAGAATGTGACTGTACTTGGAGATAGGACCTTTCAAGAGGTGATTAAATATAATGAGGCCATCAGCATGGGCCCTAATTTAATTTGATTTACGTTTTTAAAAGAAGAAAAAAAAATTAGGTATGCAAAGAGTCACTGAGGATGCATGCTCACAGAGCAAAGATCACAAGGACACAGGGAAAAGGTAGACATCTGGAAGCCAAGGACAGAGACCTCAGGAGAATCAAACACCTTGATCTTGGACTTTAAGCCTCCAGAACTGTGAGAAATAAATGTCTATTGTTTTAGCCACCCAGTTTGTGGCAGCTTTAACAAACTGATAACAGATGTTTAAGGTCTTTGTCCAAGAATGCGCATGCTCAGTTGCTAAGTCATGTCCTAGTCTTTGTGGCCCCACGTGACTGTAGCCTACCAGGCTCCTCAGTCCCTGGAATTTTCCAGGCAAGAGTACTGGAGTGGGTTGCCGTTTCCTTCTCCAGGGGATCTTCCCAACTCAGGGATCAAACCCTTATCTCTTGCGTCTCCTGCACTGGCAGGTGGATTTTTTTTTTTTTACCACTAGCGCTACGTGGGAAGCCCACTGTCCAACAGTATTTTGGCACAAAAACGATGGTTAGAGCAATTATAGAAGGTCCTAGCATGACCTAATCAAATGTGGTTTTGGTCATTGTTTTTCAACGACTCTTAGTTGTAAGGAGCCTTGTTTTTCATACATACATACAAGCAGATAGGTATATTAGGCTTAGTGTCTGCCTCTCTAGAAATCAGCATTTATTCTTAATTCTTTTACTATTCTTTAAAAAATAGCAAGCAGTTTCTTTGCATCTAGCTGATCTTGCATTTGGAGAAAGAAATGGCAACCCACTCCAATATTCTTGCCCGGAGAATCCCACAGACAGAGAGCCTGGTGGGCTATAGTCCATGGGATTGCAGAGTCGGACACAACTGAGCGACTAACCCACACACACAATCTTGCATTAACTTTGGGTATATTTGTGCTGTGAATTCAATCAGAGTGAACAGATTCTTGGTTTAGTAAATAGGCAAATCATTCATTGGAAAAGCAGGGATGTGAGAAATTCTCAGCCTCTGATTGTACGGATTTCATGCATATCTTTGGGAAAAAAAAAGATGAAGTATATTAATGTAGTTCTGATCACAAACTGTATGATTTCATTTGACAAGTATTGCTTATTGCAGGAGCAAACTGTATTGTTCCTTATACAATTATCACACAGTTCTCATTCCTGGGCCTTCCATTATTAAGATCTTTTCCTTCTATTTCAACTAGATATTGTTAACCTGTTCTTACTTTTTACCTCTCCAAACACTCTCTTTTATAGTTGCCTTCACTTAACCTTCTTTCTGGTTTTCCCATTTCTTTGGTTTTCCTGGTACTAATAAATATACTGACCTCCACTGTTTTTAATCTAACAGAACATACACGAGTGTTACAGCTCAATAACAGGAGATAAACAGCTTCATGTTATTGTAAAGCAATTTTAAGAAGTATCTGTACAGCAATAGAACTGGAATCCAGAGCAACTACAGGCAATAAAATGTTAAATCACGGTTATTTTCCTGACTATGAATACAAGCAGTGTGCTTGCAAATCACTAGAGATACTCGTTAGAGAATTGCATTTATCATATCTTAATGTGTGATTTTCCACATAGTTAATGGTTGTAGGTCTCTTTTAAAATAGTGGGTCTTTTGACCTTTTTTTGAAACTCAGCTTCTTCATTTCTATGCATTTTACCTACAAACTTCAATTTCTAATGCTTGTTTGTCATTTGGTATATGTTTACTTCTGAAATTAAAAAGATTTGAGAAACAAGAATGTGTAGCAACACATTTTTGGATGTTAATATTGCTGCTGATCTGACTCATATTCATGTAACATACTATCACTAATATTTGAAAAGAACAACTATTTTTTAGCAAAACAATTTCTATGAAATATGTCATTATGAAAAATTTGATCAGACTTGTGGCCTTTCTGCTAGGTATTTATCTAAGATGTTGGAATTTAAAACTTCAAAGAATGTGGATGATATGTATATCAAGGTTGAAAAGTATTGGCGAATAACAAAACTGTTTTTTGGTTCTTGAATTCCCTACTTCCTACTTTATAATTTGGGGGAGCAACGGGACATCTCCATCATAATTTTATCAGAAATAAAAAGAAGCTCTCCTTTCCATTAAATAGCTCTTATTTAAGAACTATTCAAGTAGAAAACTATTGTTAATATGAAATTGTTATATTTAAAATTATTGTACCTTTCCTAGAACAAATGTATAAAACACCTTCCTTTTCTTCTCAGTATTGAGGAAAAAAACTGATGCACTCATTGCATAGAAAACAACATCTCTCATCAGTATTTTCGTTTATTTGACGGTATACATTTTACTTTAGAAATTTTTATGTTTTAAAAATTTATGTATTCTAAGTTGTAATGTTGAGAATATTGTTTTGTTGTTAAATAGAGATTTTGAAAGTAATATGACATTAACATTTTCCAAAACTCTCAGCTAAAGTCAGATGTTTGGATGAGAAAGAATTTCACAAATTGATGCTCTAATAAACACTGCTTTGCATACTAAATAAGCAATTCTGGAGTTCTTCAAGTGTAATATCTATAGAATGTCTTCTTTTGGAGAGTTCCAAATTCCTAACAAATATGATTTTACTATATCCACATGAGGTTGCATATTTTAATTTCAAGAATATGCTGTATGTTTGGAAAACTGAAGAGCTGAAATATTATATGTTGAAATCACATAGAAGAGTCATTGACAGTTAACAAACAACAAAATTGCTTTGTCTTTTGAATAGTTCTACTAAGAAATATGCATCAACATTCTTGGAAATGATACTAAAAATTTTACAAAAAAAAAAAATCATAAAAACCAAAAACACCCTCAGTTGGTTTTTCTTGTTTCCCTTCATAAAAATAACACTATGTTAGTTGCAATAAAATAGAATGATTTCCTTTTATTTGATAAAAATGTAATACTCCATAACTTTTTTCATGACCACAGAAAATTACTTATATCCATATTGAAGAAAAAGGAGCAAATACATAGCAAGATAGTAAAAAAAATAAATAAATAAATCACTTAACATTTTGCTTACCAAAAATTGTCTGGAGTTCAGAAATGTGAAAACAATTTGGAAAAAAGCTCTTATAGAATTTATCTTCATAAATATAAATAAACCTGTAAAAATTAGGATTTTATTTTATGGAAGGACTTTAGTTTTACCTTTTAATTTTTAACTACAAAAGCAAGTCTATCCTTCTTGAAATAAAATCAAGTAGCTCAGAAATAAATGTAGTATATTAGAAATTCTCCTTCCCAACTCCTTTATTTCTATTCCCAGAAATGCCCACTGGTAAACATTTGGTGTGTATTATGTCAGATGTCCTTTCATCATATAACCAAATGTAAAATTTAAAAATGATCATTCCATGCATATTTTTTAGCTGCTTGCTTTTTTAATATTTCAGAATATCTTCATGCCAGTACATTCTTTCAAATGGCCTAATAGCATTTTCTTATATGACTATGTCATCATTTATTGAATTAAAAACTTATAGGGTGATGTTTAGATTATTTCCACTTTTAACTCAATTTCTAAGGCAATAGTTGCAAAAGATATGCTTTAATTACGAGTGAGAGTATTAGTTATTCAGATGAAGAGTACTAATCTCCTAGGGAATTCTCATTGACTAAAATCAAAACAGGAAAAAATAGAGATCTAAATGTTATACTACATTTTTATACCAGTCACCAACTATGTAGTGTATTCGAAAGGACTATAGATTTGGAGTCAAGGAATCTGGGTCTTTCAAATACAGTCACTTATTAATTGTATGTCATTGGGCAAACCATCTCACTTCTCTGAACCTCATGCTTTCATCTACAAAATGATGAATGTGAACTCCACATTCATCCTTAAAATTCAGCCTGTGAGCTCCACATTCAGCCTTGGACAAAGAGTCCAAGAACTCTAAATGGAAGATTCAATGTTGCTATTGTAAAAAAATGATGTACCATCACTCACTAGGCAAGGAGAAGATTTCAGAGAAAAATAAACAGTACTTCATCACTTTAGATTATTCATTTTGTGGTAGAAAAGGCTGATGGGTGTCATGGCACACCTTTGCATGCCCATATTTTAGCTATTCCCTGTCCTATAGCCTCTACTACAGATACACTCCTTGTCCTATACACTATACTACAGATACATCTAGACTTTATATTCCTAAGAGGGATGCTCTATACTCAGACACAGCAGATTAATTCAGTTTTGAGTGGAAGGGTTTCTGATCCTTGGTCTGTCTTGATTGATCAGATTTTCTCAGAGCCTTTGTTGTCTAGGTAGATTCTTGACATTAGAATTTAATTAGGACAGTTTGTTTAGTATGTAGTTTGCCAAACAGCAGCTTTGAGATTCTGCAAGTGGCAGAGAACTGATTTAAGGACACTAGTATTTACTCTCACCTCTTCTACTAATATAGTAAATGATTTGTTCTTGGCTTGTTTGAATCATTAAATAAAGAACTGATTGCTGTTGTTCAGTCACTAAGTCATGTTCGACTATTTTCTACCCCATGGAATGCCCAGGCTTCCCTGTCCTTCACTATCTCCCTGAATTTGCTCAGATTCATGTTCATTGAGTCCCTAACCATCTCAATCTCTGCCACCCTTTTTTCCTTTTGCCTTCAGTCTTTCCCAGCATCTGATAAGTTGGTTCTTTACAATGGTAAAATGGGAATAAGTGATTTTTATCATTCTATTATATAGTCTGATTAAAATAAAAATGGACTTCTTTAGGGGAACCCTTTCTTCGAACTTCCCTGGTGGCTTCCCTGGTAAAACGTGTATAACACTTTTTTTTTTGGAGCTGTAACTCCTTTTATTTTCTCTGTTTAAAAGCAAACAGAAAACAAATATTGATTTTGTTATACATGAACAAAACTTCTGCCTGCAATGCTGGAGACCTGGGTTTGATCCCCGGGTCAGGAAGATCCCTTGGAGAAGGAAATGGCAACCCACTTCAGTACTCTTGCCTGGAGAATGCCATGGAGGAGCCTGTTAGGCTACAGTCAATGGGATCGAGAGAGTTGTACACGACTGAGCAACTTCACTTTCTTTGGACACACATATCAGGCACAATTCTATGGTCTTTGTGTCTGGGTAATGACAATAAAAATGTCAAGTATAAAAAACGTGTGTAAAATGCTTGGATGCATGGTGCCACAAGGCAGTACAGACATTAACATATTATGTGTTTTCCTACCAAATCCAAAGTGAGCACTGAAATCAAGCTATGAGCTAAAGGAATATGTCTTACAGTGGCAGACAGATCATCTACCCTAACTCTAAACACCCTGCGCCTAGACTATTCTTATTTATGCCCTGGATGGTGTTAGATTTTATTTGCTTTATGTTGCATTTCCCAACAAAATGTACTTTATAACCAGTTTTCTTAATGGCAATTCATACACAGTGTTTTTATTTAATAGTCATCAATCACTCTGTTACTAATTGTTTCATTACCTTTCTCATATTAGCAACTGTGAACACCCAACATTACTTATGAGGTATATGAGTGCCCTCTCTCTCCTGGGCAGTGATGCTTACTTAGGAAGAGAAAAGAGATCCTATAGCAGGATTCTTGCCTTTCACAGCTCCTACTGTCCCCTGGGGTGAAGGCCAGCTCTAATTTTTAGAATAATTGCCATGAACATAGTTTATATATACAAGGAGCCCATGAAAACGGCTTCAGTGTTGATCCTCACATTAATCCCATTTTTCTACTCTCAAAAGAAAAACTAGCATTATCCTTATATAAATAATTTATATGAAGCCATTGGCAGGGGAGTGGGGGGAGGCTGGTGGCTTATCTAAGAAGTCTGATAGGCCAAATTGCTTCTTCTTGTAGGGGATAGAAGATTTTTAATAACATTATTAAATTTGTTTAATCATTTCCATAAGAATTACAGTCCTGACCCAAATATCTTCTAAAATGTATGAATTTGAATGAAGAATTTTACATGTCAGTATCAATAATCATGTGAAAGCTTCACAGGAATTCAGTCTGTTGAAACTATACGGACGAAGAGTGTGATTTAACTGTTTTGCTCTTCACCTAAATACAATGATTTCTTTAGTCTACTTTTTAATTTCTCTTTTTGGTGAGCTTAATTTAATATGAATCATCGAAGAATAATTGCAATTATCTATAAAGCAAATTCATCTCCTTTATTTGTATATTGGGTTGGCTCTGCAGTGTTATTTCATTAAAAAAATAATTGTTCACATTTTCATGTTGAACATTCTCAGAAACCTTCATCTACTTCTAAGCAAAAAGCTTTAGAATTTTTTTAGAATCTGGATGTTAAGGCAGGCACCACTACCAATTCTGGTTGAGACAGATGAATGTATTTTCTCAGCAAGATTCAAGACTCCATGCCCCCCTGTTAAGGCTCATGCTATGAGCAGGGCTGGTACTGTTTATGACAGATGCAAATTATGCTCAACATCTTTTGTATTTTACAATTTATAATCAAGCATGCATCCTCCAAATCCAATTCTTTCCTTTAAAGCCTAGAATTCTGGACACTTCATAAAGCAAAAAGCTTGCTGCCACCTTCAAGGAACTCAAATTATCTGATTTTTTTTATTTGCTGCTGCCATTAGATTGAAATGATTTTTCTTCAGTTTGCTCAAAGCCAGATTTAAAGTCAGGTCCCAGAGGTAACAGGAAAGTCGATCCCCTAAGCTACTCAGTCGTTGTTTGCTTTTTTTACATGTAATATCCTACTTCTAAGCCAGAATATAATTTAAAATACAAAACACACTCTACATAAATATGTCCTTTGGAAATTTTGTAATCTGACATTTAATAGAAGTTAACTAAGTGCCTTGTATCATATTTGTTGAGGAAAATGGAGAAATTATAAATATCCTTCAAGACAATTAGTTCTTAATAGCTTTCTACATATTTTGAATGCTACACAATTCCTTACTACTTTAGATCAATAACATGACAAGCTCTTTTTGAACAGAGACTTGCTAGATTTCTCATTTACTATGCACCTAAATAAGCTAAAAAGGCATTCAAAACACTTCATACATTATGAGCCATTCCAAAAACTCTCCTTTGCAGTCCCTTTCTATTTGCTGGGGAACAGCAAAGGGTTACTTAAGCCCAGACGCTGCAAGAGCAACAGGAATCCATTGGCTTTCATTTGTCCATGTCTTTCATTTGATACTACCAGTATTAATAGCTTCGCAAGGAAATTCTGTAGTCATTAATCATAATAATTAATCAGATCCAATTATATTGCATATAAATGCGAACAAATTGCTGAAAAAATAATGATCTATCACCAACATGTCACAAGGAAAAAGAGACTAAAATAGTAATTAGAAGCAGGGATTTAGTTGTGTACCAGTGCCCTGCAACTGATTTTAACAGTATGATGATTCGATGATGTAATTAGTCAAAAGTCTAGCAGGCTTTTTTATAGCAGACCATCTAATGACTGTGCATCTGGAGAAAATAAAGTCCACTTTTCTACAAGATTGTTCTGCATTTGCTCCTCACTTTGCACTTCTGAATAAAAAGGATTTGTTGCCCTTAGCTTTCTAATACTGGGAACTAAATTGTTCCTGCATATGTTTTCTAGATTTTCAATGTGCATTTGTGAAGTAAGGCTGTCTGTTAACTGAAGATCACTGAATTTAGGAATTAAGATACTCTAATGGCTTTCTTTCTGTTTTACTCTTGCAATCATAAAAATGCATAACATGTAATTCAAAATAAAATGTTTTAGTTATAGTGAGTTAACACTGTGGGTAACGTGCATGTTAGCTACGTTCACCTATCTTCTTTCCCTTGAACTGAACTGGAAACATTTCAGAAAATGGAATTACTCTGTTTTCACTTCTGTTAGCACACTCCAGAGCACTGGCAGATTTTATCAGAAACCATTTTTAAAAATATGTGTGTGTATCAATTCTTCTTTAACAGATTTAAAGATCTAACCAAAGTACATTGTTCTATACAAGTTACTCTATAAAAGAATTTTAATAGGTTTTTTTTTTTATTTTCACTTGTCTCACGGGATAGAACTTCCAACATATATTTTCAATTTAAAACTTGTGCTATGCACGTACATAATTAGTGCTAGTTTATTGTGTGGTCAAATATGTATTTTTAAACCTTTCAAAACATTTCCTTGCTTGACTCACAGATTACACATAAAATGGTTAACTAAAGATTGATGAGCAGTTTTTATGATAGGTTTGCGACTTGAAAATAAATGTTAGGTTCATCGTAGTTTTCAATACTAAGCACTGCACTTTACTGTCTTTGATCTCAGTGTTGCGACTACTACAAAGAAATAAAACCTTATCTTACCTTTTCCAGCATCTACTGCAGAAGACCTCAATAATGCATAAGAACATCTGGAAGTACGGTAATTTCAGCTATCAGAGATAAGAATTGACACAGAACAGGTAAACCCTACAAAGTCATCATGTTGAAATGAACTGATTAAGGTTTAGTAGCATAAAACATCATGTATAGTGTTTCCATGCTTGCTACATCTCGCTATTTTATATTAAAAAGGAATGTCAATTATATATATTTAATAGGTTGATTAGCTGGTAGCAATATTATATTTTACATAAAGAGACAGAAATGTCTGCAAATCTATTGCCACACACATCTATTTAGAGTTAACTGTGAGTTCATAGAAAATACATGGGCATAGTAAACAGGGTTTTGAAATGACAATTTTTTACTGGTTGCAAGTGCTAATTGCTAGTTTCTCAAGGGTATAGAATTAATCACCTGCTAGATTTACAGTCTCTAGGTTGAGACCTGAGGATGGAGGCAATAAGAAAAGCTCTTGAGGGACATATCATATGGTGAGTCTAAATATCAGTCTCTATGCATATGTAAATTGGTAACAAAGTTTTTTCAAAGCTCAAGTATGCTAATTTCAAACAGGCAAGACTAAAGCTAGCTTTTAGCAGCTGTTTAACGTCTGCCTGTGGGTGGTAGAGAGAGCTTAAAATACAAGCAAACAGTGGTGCATAAGTAATTAAGCAACATTTTGCTGGGCATAAATAATTCTGTTTATATTGCTCTTTTGAAGAGTATGGAATACAAAATAACAGATCAAGTGCACTTTTGGTCACCAGAGGTTAACTGTTCCTCCTTACCTTTTCTTTGGTTTTACAATTTAAGGGGAATAAATAAAAAGTCAATCGTTTTAAGTTCATAGGACATAAAATTATTTAAGGTGGGGGAAAAACACTATTACATAATCACTGCACTTACAGTTCAACTATATTATTTTTAATTTATGGAAAGAAACTTTAATATTTAATCTAGCATTTTATCAAAAGAAAGTATAACATCTAATCAAAGATTTGCTTATTAACATTTATTTTAGGATTATTAAAAGTAAATTATTGGGATGTCTGTTTAAAAAATTTTTTTTCAAAGTCTAAAAGAGAAAAAAAAATGCCTCGAGTTTTCAGGACCAGTTTTAATTATCCCATATATTAAAAATAAACAGATATATGATTCATTCAGAGGTTATTGCCTAAAAATAAGGAATGATTAACTCAATGTACCACATATAGATAATCACCTAATTTGAACAGCTTTTGCTAAGCCACTAGAAATGTCTAAAAGCAAAAGGGAAGCTGGTATAGAAAAATTTCATTTGATTTAATAAAAACCTTGAAATTGACCAGAAGGAAAATGAAAGATTTAACATGATTTAGAAATACCTAGTCTGGAAAAAAAAGGATTATAGATACTAACTGTGAAAAGAGTCAGGGGTTTAAACTTTGTTTTTGTTAAATATTCATGGTTTAAGGAGTTAATGGTAAAAGGAAGTACTCAGTTGGGTATCAGATATTATAAAGGATTTTATAACACATAAGGATTCTAGGAAGGCAGGAGTAGCCATTTAAGCACAAGATTGCTATTTCCCTTTGCACTGAAGGAGGAGGTAAATGAAATAGAATTTTAAAATCCTCTTTTATCCATCCTTAAGATTCAAAAAATGTGTAAAATTTGGTGAAATAAAACAATTGATTTTTTATGATGTTTCTATGTTTTCTAATTTTTCATTTTTAAAAAAAAAAATCTGTTATGAGGTTGGGTTTTTAAAACCACATAACTTTAACAGAATATCAGCTAGAACAATGCATGATATGTACAGACTTGATACTCAGTCCTAGTCGTCTGTGGTCTTTCCCTAGGAAAGACACTGATATTTTGCACCTGGTTCTTCTCTTTCTCTTCTACAAGACGTGGATATTAACACCACTTCCATTCTCCCTAACAAAGTAAAAATGCTTCCCAGGTGGCGCAGTGGTAAAGAATCTGCCTGCCGGTAGAGGAAACACAAGAAACTCGAGTTTGATCCCTAGGTCGGAAAGATCCTCTGGAGTAGAAAATTGAACCCGCTGCAGTATTCTTGCCTGGAGAATTCTATGTACAGGGGAGCCTGGCAGGCTACAGTTCATGGGGCCGCAGTTTCAGACATGACTGAGCGACTGTGCGCATGTGCGCGTACACACACACACACACACACACACACGCACACACATGACAACGTAAAAAAAAAAAAAAGGAAATTCGGTTAAATGACTAAAAATTAGCATTTCTTTGGGACACCATTCTACAGCTTCTCAAGCTCATAGAACATCTTACTCAGATTAACCTTGCTGAGCAGTTCATTTTCTATGAACCAATAGGTAGAGCTCTCATTATCCAACTAGTGGAGGATCTAGGGGAGAAGAAAGCAAGTAACAGGCTCCCTGTATCTACATGACAACTTTAAGATTTGTTTTAAAATTCTGACAAAAGTGGATAGTCACCAATACTCAGAGTAGTATAATTAGTGTTCTTTCTCCTCAGTCAATATTTTCCTGAAAATTGTACTGTTGTTTATGCATATCCTGAGCAATATCTTTTTTTAATCAGAGGAGGACTTGACTATGTACATTTAGGTAAAAACATGCATATTTTTATACGTTATTAGGGTACCGTAAGTCTTGGTCATGTATGATTACTCAATGTACTCAAGGTGTTCAGTCACTTAAAGTATGATTATGTATGAACTTTAAATATTATTTTAGGAGATTTTAGGAGTATGTCAAGGTTGTATACTGTCACCCCTGCTTATTTAACTTACATGCAGAGTACATCATGTGAAATACCAGACTGGATGAAGCACAAACTGGAATCAAGATTGCTGGGAGAAATATCAATAACCTCAGATATGCAGATGACACTCCCTTATGGAAGAAAGTGAAGAAGAACTAAAGAGCCTCTTGATGAAAGTGAAAGAGGAGAGTGAAAAATTTGGCTTAAAACTCAACATTCAGAAAACTAGGATCATGGCATCTGGTCCCATCACTTCATGGCAAATAGATGGGGAAACAATGGAAACAGTGAGACTTTATTTTGGGGGGCTCCAAAATCACTGCAGATGGTGACTGCAGCTGTGAAATTAAAAGACGCTTGATCCTTGGAAGAAAAGCTATGACCAACCTAGATAGCATATTAAAAAGCCTAGACATTACTTTGCCAACAAAGGTCCATCTGGTCAAAGCTACAGTTTTTCCAGTAGTCATGTATGGATGTGAGAGTTGGACTATAAAGAATGTTGAGCACTGAATAATTGATGCTTTTGAACTGTGGTGTTGGAGAAGACTCTTGAGAGCCCCTTGGATAGCAAGGATACCAAACAAGTCAATCCTAAAGGAAAATCAGTCCTGGATGTTCATTGGAAGGACTGATGTTGAAGCTGAAACTCCAATACTTTGGCCACCTGATGCAAAGAACTGTCTCATTAGAAAAGACCCTAATGCTGGGAAAGATTGAAGGTGGAAGGAGAAGGGGATGACAGAGGATGCGATGGTTGGATGATATCACTGATTCAATGGACATGAGTTTAAGTAAGCTCCAGGAATTGATGATGGACAGGGAAGCCTGACATGCTGCAGTGCATGGAGTCACAAAGAATTGGACATGACTGAGTGACTGACCTGATCTGAAGTGAACTAGGAGATATGAAGTGTTCTGGTTAGCCATACTATATTTCTTCCTCTTGATCTGCAGGCTTCTGTGTGCTTCTTAGTACCTATTATTATTTTGGAATTGCATATGCTCTGAGGTTTTTGTCCCACCAAAAATGGATAGTTACTGAAAAAGCAAAGTAACACTGAAAGTGGAGTTAAGTTTGGGTTGCCATAGACGTATCATGGAACATTTGTTCTATACCTTCTCACGTATTTGTCAGTGGAGGATAATAATTTACACACTTTAGTGTAATTCATAAGTAAAAATGTTGTTCTTATTCTCATATTATCTGCAGAGGTATGAATGCAGCCAAGCTTAGACTTTTAGTGATCAGTTTAGTTTAATGCATTTTTAAAGAGAGAGTAGTATAATTTTGTTCAGAATAATCCATCTGATTAATATAGACCTCAACTAACGAACTATGATCAATTTATTTTGTTTCACTGGCAAAATTAATATTAATCTGTAAGATATGAAGAAACAGTGTACAGTTTACTAGGAGAGACCAGAAATAGAGGTCCAAGTTGGAAAAATGATCTGACAGATACTGGAATATGGAGTTTTATTCCAGAGCTGAGTCCAGGGCTAGAAAGGCAGGATGTGGTAGATACAACGTATGTAGCTACTTGCTAAATTGCTTCAATTGTGTCCGGACTCTTTGCAACCCCATGAACTGCAGCCCATCAGGTCCTTCCGTCCAAGGGATCTTCCAGGCAAGAATACTGAAGTGGGTTGCCATGCCATCCTCCAGGGAATCTTCCTGACCCATGGATTGAATTCGTGTCTCCTGCAACTGCTCCATTGCAGGTGGATTCTTTACCACTGAGCCACTGGGGAAGCGCTGATACAATGTATATAGATATCCAATGTCAAACAGTTAACAAGAACATTATGGGACTAGGAAAATCCAGAGAATTCTAATACCAGGATAGAGACTGCTTTTCCTCTACAAACTTTGATGCTTTTTGTAGTATGCTGCTGCTGCTGCTAAATTGCTTCAGTCGTGTCTGACTCTGTGTGACCCCATAGACGGCAGCCCACCAGGCTCCCCCGTCCCTGGGATTATCCAGGCAAGAACACAGAAGTGGGTTGCCATTTCCTTCTCCAATGCATGAAAGTGAAAAGTGAAAGTGAAGTCGCTCAGTCCTGTCGGACTCTTAGCAACCCCATTGACTGCAGACCACGAGGCTCCTCTGTCCGTGGGATTTTTCAGGCAAGAGTACTGGAGTGGGGTGTCATTGCCTTCTCCATTCTGTAATATATTTATATACAAAAACTTATACAAAAATGCAGTGTCAGAGGGTAGCAGAGATTGTACAGTCTGGCAGATAAATATTCTATAAAGGTGGGCAAAGCAGAAAATTCCCTTAAGGATAATAAGGCTTATTCTTAGAGATGTTTGTAATCCATCCCAGTTGGGACTTGGTGCTTCATTTCATCTGAAGGAAATGCACACTTATTCATTCTTCCATTCACTCAGCCACTGACTGTTTACTTCATTTCTGCAACGTGTGGGATGCTGTGCAAATTAAAACAATGCAAGGTACAAGGATACAATAGAATGGTAGGATCAATAAGTATGGAAATACTGAAAAGTGAGAACTGAATGTTATTCATCACTGACAGATCTCTCCCTTGATCTCTGACTTTTTGAGCAGCATATGACAGCTATTAAGAGATGGGTTTACCTGCAATGTGGTCCAACATATAGGAGAATGCAGAATATCTGTGAATGTAGAATAGCTGACTGTAAACTTTCTCTTTTAAGCTACTCTAAAATTCTAACCACTCATCATGCCATGCTCTTTGGAAATGGTTGCATGGGTATATGCTAGCATAGATTGCCTATTGCTCTATTATTCCCTATAAAATTCTAAAAGCTTTGAGTGTAGGAAACTTACTCATTCTTAAATGGTACCCCGTATGCCCATAGTCACTCTTTCCAGTGATCATTCAGAAACTATTTAGAGCCTGTTAATGAAAACTGTCTTCTTCAGGATGTACCTTTATCTTATCTTTGCTTCCATTCACAAAGTTGAATTTACTAAGAATTTCAAATGTCCTCTCTTTTAAAGTTGTTAATTTCAAATGAAGAAGACTGCATAGTTTTCTACATTGAGAAAGAAAATTTTAATTTGTGAATCACTTTTTGATATTTTTCTTTTTAAAGAAAAGCATTCTGCTGATTTGTTTTAAAGGTGTGTTGCTTTGAAAGAGGCAACAACAATTACACGAATGGGAGTTTGTGTGGGAAAATTAGTGGAGAACAGCAAAATCACTCAAACAATATGAGTGTCTGAAAGAGGAGAAATCCTACTTTCTTATATCAATTAACTTCTTTTCCAGATAATATCCAGGTCTTTTGGATATATAAAAGAAATTTGCCTCGTGAATTTCCTTTGAAACCATCTAAGCTCCTCTTTCTTTTTCTATTTTAGATTGCAGTCAGCACATGGAGTTAATACATACTTGGATCAAACAGTGAGGAGACAGTAGGAAATCACAAACTAATGGTCTTACCTTGAGGGAAAAAACTGTGGTGTTGGAGAAGACCCTTGAGAGCCCCTTGGAGTGCAAGGAGATCCAACCAGTTCATCCTAAAGGAAATCAGTCCTGAATATTCTTTGGGAGTCCTGGTGTGCTTGCAGTCCATGGGGTCGCAAAGAGTCGGACACAACTGAACGACTGAACTGAACTGAACTGAGGGGGAAAATGTTCTGTATGCATTACATCTTTATACACAATACTACTGTACATACATTTTGGAGGTTAAAATTAAAGAAAATTAAAACTCATCATACTATCTTTTTAACCAATCCAAATCAACAGCTGTATAAAGAGTAGGGCTGGAGCAAAGAAAGATGAGAGTTTCTCATGGAAGACCTGGAGGTCTGTAGGTTGCATAAGACACCTTGAATGTGAATCACTTCCTCCACATTCTCTCCTCTTTTGGTGTCAGTCTGATATATGCACACCAGCTATACAATGTTAAACCTTCTTGTGGTTTCTGAACTGAAATTCATCTTAAAGGCATCACCAAATCTGTTGATTATATGTCATGATAAGGGGAAAATCTAGACATCATTTCAGTCTTTGGGTTTTTCTCCTGTTTTCAGTATGTTTTTATGGAGATGATTGTTCAATGCTGAGATCAACTGCACCTGAGAAACTTCTATTATATTTACTAATTTGTATAGCAACCAAAAGGTAAAAAAAAAAAACAAACAAAAAAACACACTTGGTTATTTCATGAGTTTAAAAAATAGCCCTGGGGAAAAATGCATCACTTTTTAGTTTGTATCACTGCTGTGTTTAAGAAACCTAAAAAAGGGAATTTCATATTCTCATATTTTGACAAGCACTTTACATTTGCTTGAATAAATATTTTACTATGAAAGGAATATGATTAAAAAGAAAAGAACACCCCACACTATTAACTTCTTAGGAACGTTAAAGCAGTAAAAGTACACACTCCATAAGCCAAGGGATACGGCAGCCTTCACTTAACTCCAACCCATCCTGGGAAAGAATTTTCTTTCTTTCTTATTTTTAAAAGCTCCAAGAAACCCTACACTTGAAGAAAGGGAAGATGTGCTTCAACTGTCATATTGATGTGGCAGAATTTAGCTCTTTTGTGAAGAGCTCCCATGTCGTCAGAGCATAAAGACAATAGTATACTATGTAGAGGGCCAATAAATCAATTAGCTTTAACAGTCACAGTTCAGGAAATGTATTTATTCTTTTCGATGAATACCTTCTTGTGACCGTTCTTCATAATGTTAGGGTCAATTTTTCACATGGAAATTATATTTAGTGGCTGAAAAAAATCACTCATAAATTTTGTAAAACAAAAAGAAGTACTTACTAATGTAGGAGAACAAGTTTGTTTTATTTGTAATTATCTATCTTTAGAGTAATTGAGATTCTAAGCAGCAGCTAATAGCCTCACTGTCTCAAATTACTATTGCCTGTAACTTTACCTTGCCAAACATCAAAGAGCTTTTCAATTGCAACTCTACTACTAAAACCTGGGTCATTTTCTAGCAATTAATTGGAAGAGGTGATTAATAGCTTAATAATGGGTTGCTCTGTGTTTAAAAAATGCAGGGGATGTGCATAGGAAAGGAATATGTAATTTTGTATCCCTGAAACATAACCTAATTGAAAAATCAGCAGTTGGTCTTATTTACTTTAGGCTTGTATTTCCAAACCCTCTTTTGATCTACTCTGAGAAAATGTGTAAATCTGGAGAGTATTTTTTAATTAACTCCTTAAACACGGAACACGCTATGAATTTAAGGAGCACAAGCTATTCCATGGCACCTGCTGTGCCACAGTCAACTTCACAGGAATTTGAGGCCAGTACATGTCAAATATCTACCTGTATGTGCAGATGGTGGAACCCATTCAGCAAGTCACCCACTATCAGGGTACCTGTGGATTTGTAGAGCATACCCTCCTACAGCAGAGCCTTGTGGCTGTGGTGCCTGGGAGCCTGTGTCCACTTCTATTATGCATTCCTGTGAATCGATACACACAGATTCAGTGGCTGTAAAATATCTAGCTGTAATCTATCAAACTACCCTTCCAGAAACATTCAATAGACGTCAGTGCAATTTTGTGAGTTCTCTAAGCAAAGTGCTCCATGGTTTGAGATTAGGTCTCAAGGAAATGGCAAGTTGGCTAGTCAGATGCAGAGGAGTTTAATGATGCGTGAGGTCTCTAAATAAAAGCAAAGGATGAGACTAGCAAACTGAAAAGGACCAGGACTCGTTTGTCTATCTCATGACAACAGCATGTTGTTCCATGGCAAATGTCCTCTTGGATATGGGACTCACTGATTTTTTTCCCCATGATCTAGCATAATTACCATAGATTCTCTTAATTTCTTTCTCATGTTGCCAGAAGAAAATAAAAAACAAGGCTCTCAGTTTCCAACAAATTTCTTGACGTTATACATTCTCATTTCCAACATTAGTCTCATCTTATTCCAAATGACACTAGGAAAGTGAAAGTGAAGTCGCTCAGTAGTGTCCAATTCTTTGCGACCCCATGGACCACAGCCTACCAGGCTTCTCCGTCCATGGGATTTTCCAGGCAAGAATACTGGAGTGGGGTGCCATTTCCTTCTTCAGGGAATCTTCTAACCCAGGGATCAGACCCGGGTCTCCCACATTGCAGGCAGATGCTTTACCGTCTGAGCCACCAGGGAAGCCTGACACTAGGAATACTGGGCTATTTATCTCCCACGGTAATTACATGGTGACTTAACACTAGAGGAAATCAGTACTTCACTAACTGATACTCTTTTTATAGGACCAAACATAAAACAAAAAAAGAAAAGTGAAAGTGAAAGTAAAGTCGCTCAGTCGTGTCCAACACTTTTCGACCCCATGGACTGTAGCCTATCAGGCTCCTCTGTCCATGGGATTTTCCTGGCAAGAGTACTGGAGTGGATTGCCATTTCCTTCTCCAGGAACAAAAAAAGAAGGACTTATTAAATAAATAGAACAATTCAGAAATGAGCTCCACTTCCCCAGCTCTCACAAACCCAGTAATCCATTTGAGAAGTCCGATTTTTTCTCCTTGTTTGATTTATTTTCCCAAAGTTAAGGACCCAACTGGTCCCAGAAATTTTCTTTTAACTCTTTAACTTTCCACACTTATTGGAGAATATACAGAAATTAAAATAATAATAAAAAATTAAGAAAACAATGGTTTTCTCTGCCACCACTAAAAAATATACAGCTACCCCAATTTAATCCAATGTAATAAAGATGAAGTGGCGTGCTAGTGACTGGGAAAGCCAGTCAGCTGAAAATAAAGACAAGAATGGCTTTATTAGATTGTTAGATGTTCCTAAGTAGGGCCCGAGTCATCCTCAGATGTCAAAGGCTAGAGAAGGCCTGAATGCATAGAAAATAATTCAGTTGCAAGAGGGCTGAACTGTACCTTAGAAGTTCCTGCTGGCCAGATAGCCGGAAATTCTCATTATTCTCCAACTTGGAGTAGAAAGGTCTGCTTCCAAGATGTGGTGGAGATAAACCAATATGGTTGAAGTAATCTTTTCTTGCATAGCTTTTTATAGTTTTCCTTGAAATAATAAATTGTTATGCTTGCTTTACTTGTTTATCTCTAGCTACATCTCCCCATAACCTCCAAATCCTTAGTGTAATTTTCTGTGCATTTGAATTTTTGAATGTGTTGATTTTAATTTCTGGTGACCTCCCTCTAAGAAGTCTCCGTCCATGTCTTAGCTCTGGTTTGATTGTTTTCAAGCTAGGCCTGTCACGAAGTTTTGTCTCATTCTTGTCGTCTGGAATTCCTTTTATGTTTCTCTTGCTTTACTTCCTGAGTCTGGTGGAATAAATCCACTAATGAATTTTTGTAAGTACGTTGTTAGAGCCTTTGACAAATGTCTGTTGTTGTTGTTGACTATTTGAGACCCCATGGACTGTAGCACTCCAGGCTCCTCTGTTCTCCACTATCTCCTGGAGTTTGCTAAAATTCGTGTCCATTGAGTAGGTGATGCTATCTAACCATCTCATCCTCTGCTACCCCCTTCTTCTATTGCCTTCAATCTTTACCAGCATCAGGGTCTTTTCCAATGAGTCAGCTTTTCACATCAGGTGGCCTAAGTACACAAACCTATTTGTTCCATTGTTTGCTAGCTCCCAATGTTTCTTTGTAAAGTCAGAAACACCTCATTCTTGAGCTCTTGTATATAAATTTTTAAAAAGAGGTGAGTTTTATTTTTCTCTGAAAGCAATTCTAATCTAATTGTAAAACTTGATACATTAAATTTTCATGATTTTGTGCTTTGATATTTGTCATTTTTATTCTTCACACTGGGCACATACCTAGAAATATATATATCTTTTAGTTCTGGGGAATTTCCTTTATTTTTCTTAATAAATTTTTCCTTTCATTGTCTATGTTTTCTACTTGTCAGATGTTAAAAATCCTGAGTTGGTCCCGTAACTGTTTTATTTTTTCTCATCTAATTTACTCTGTGTTTTATATATATCCTTGAGCTTATCTTTCAACTCTTATATTGATTTTTAAAATTTTGCTTTTAGATTATGTTTCCATGGCTTATTTCTTATTTTTTTGATTTTAAAGGTATTATTTTGTATGTTCTATGAATGTAGTATCATATATTAGTTTCTAAGTGTACTAATTACATTTCCCACACAATTTTCTTTTGTATCAATGCTATGTCTTTTTCTACTTTTAGTCCATATTTATTGTTGATGTCCCTTTTATTTCAAGAGTTTTAATTCACATCTTCTTGCAAATATCTGGTGGTTATTGACTGTCCTAATTGGATCATTGACTGTTCAATAAGCAGTTCAGGAAGAATGTCAGTTGGCTGACTTTGCTCTGGGATTCTCAACCTGCTAGCTAGCTTGTTGTTTTGCTGGCAGGTGGGGTAGTACAAGCTTAGCCATAGTTACTGAGAGTGGGGTAAAAGGAACATTGTAGACTTTTCCCCATTTACAGTGTTGTGCCTTTCTCTGTCATCTGTCCTTAAATACAGTATTTCTTTGTTTTGTTTTACTTTTCCCCTAGAAATTAGAATTTTCAAAATTTTAGGGATGGAAGAAATGCAGTACAGGTAGTGTCTGGACTACCTATTACATAAAGTGTCAGACATTTGTCCCTATGCAAGTATTCTCATTTAGAAAGTTTTTCTTGCAAAATTGATGCATTTGTGATGCTTTGTTTTATTTGAAAAGTGGAAAAGAGGAGACTACTTTTTTTTTAAATTAATACTAAAATTCAGGTAACCTAAGCACTTAGTGATTTAATTTTCCCCAAATCTTAACAACAGCATTACTTGTTAATAACTGTCACCTCTTTTATAGATTAACCAATTAAGGCTTGGAGAAATTTTTTAAGTTGCATGAAATTTCAGGGTAAATGGCAGCATTAGTATTTGTACCCAAATTGCGTAGATTCTAAAGCAAATTTTATTTTTAACACTATGAAACCTCCATAAAAAGCAGATACTTTAAAACTGATTTCAAAGCTGATTCTAGCTAGAAGAGAATTGATGGGCTGCAGAATAAATGAGACTAAGAATCATAATGAGTTTTCTTGACAAGGTGCCATTTTGTTCAGCCTTTAACCCAGAGCCTCCATTTTATCCCTATCCTCCCTATTAAGCTCTGCTTTGGGCATTTTAACTTATATTAGAGTATAAAATATAAACAAAAACTTTAGAAATTGCACTTTCCAGAGACATTTGAATGATAATAAAGGAAGATTTTCAGTGAAGCCCTAGTGATGTTTCAGGAGGTAGAAGAAGACACATTTTGAGCTCAAGTAAATTTCTGAATACCTATGTAGATAGACATCTGTTCTTTCTACTGACAAGGTCATTTATTAATGTTGAGGAAAAATGAAGCAATATGGCATTACAAGGTAGCTTCTCTTATTAGCAAGAAGAGAAGGAGGCAGAGAAAGATCTACTTAGGATTCTGACTTAATAGGCCAGCTCTTAAGATTTGGCTCTCAGGGGTGGGTTTGTGTTATGCACAATGTTTTATCTAAAGCAGCTAGGAATGGGAAGAATGAGAGTATGATTAAAAGACAAATGGGGACCAGTGACTAAACTAGATAAGAGAGACAATATGGTATTCCTAAATTTGAGATAAAATTATGAGGAGTCTTACATTGAACTATATTATATGACAATAGAATACTAATGGTAATCCTTGCACTTGAAATTTACAGTTAGACCTACACTTGGAGAAATTGAATCTGATAGAAATATCTTCCTTATCTTCATCTGTATTTAAGTAGTTTAATTTGTTGACAAGGATATAAATGGAATTGAATGAACAATAGACTCCAGAGTCACTGTAGATAAGATGGTTATCATTTATTGCCCAGCCTGGACCACTTATAAGACTGGGAAGGGGACATTAGTGCAAAACACATAAAAAGGAAATCTCTCAAGTGCATTGGGATGTATAGTCATCCTACCTAGGATGAAGATGGAGAAACAGGGTAAGATAGAGCATATAAGAACTTGAAAGAATATTTTTAGGAAGACATGGGAAAAGAGAAAGATACTGAGTCATTATAATAAAATCTTTGGCTTTTAATTTCATATTCCAAGTCTTTAATGGACTCAAAAATAACATTTTTTTCTGATGTAGACCATTTTAATTTGCAAAGCTCTTACTCAAAAAATGTGAGAGTGTGCTCCTGTGAATCTATATATTCAGGGATATTAAATAGCAATATTTTTGATGATTTAAAAATTTTACTTTCATTTGTTTAGAGAAATATATTTAGTTTTACTCCTTTTATAACCAGAGAAAACAATACTCTCTGTGTTTATCTTATGTATCTAAGTGCTCAAAATGTATGCTGAAAATTATTTAGTAATGTAGGATACCATAAAACCTGTGAGATGCCAATACAGTATTTTGTTGAAAGAATCATTTAGTCCTTGATAGACAAACTGTGTTCAAATTATTTCTCTTTCATTTGAACAGGGCCAACTTATCCATCAAGTCCACCAATGGGCACAGCAGCTTAGGCCTACAATAATTTTGGAGGCTTAAGAAATAATTTGTTTAAAAATCTGATTTCAAACAATAAACTTTTAGAGCATGAAAAATGTTTGAAGTATTTAATAATAACATAATTGTTCTTATGTCAATCAATATAATCAGTAAATACAATTTTTGATAATTATTATGGAGAAAGAAGTCTCACAAAAGCAGAACGAGTAAGGCCTACAAAAATCATTGAGTCCAAGGAACGTGGAGAAAAAAAGAAATCCTATTTCCTAAAGAAATGCTCTTTAAAAACCCTGAAGTATAGTGTTGGAATACATTTTTTCAGCATTACTTAAGATTTCATTTTCTAATTTGAGTATCTGGAACAAGGTAACATATTTTCTTGGGAGTTAAAAAATCTCTAAAGATAATTAGACTTTTTCCTCAGATATCCTTGTTATGTGTTTTGTGGAGAAAACTACTTTTGTTTCCTAATGTCTTTTCATCAACTATGGTAAAAAGTCCTCACAGGAACTATTGAGGATGTTTCCTTAGGGAAAGGTGGAGGAGATGCCTGAGCTGGAAGCATTAGCAAGCCTCTCGGATGGAAACAAGGATGTGTGCTGTGCTAAGTCACTTCAGTTATGTCCAACTCTTTGCGACCCTATGGACCATAGTCCACCAGGCTCTTCTATCCAGTTTATTCTCTAGGCAAGAATACTGGAGAGGGTTGCCATGCCCTCCTCCAAGGTATCTTCCCAACCCAGGGACTGAACCCAGGTCTCTTGTCTCTTATGTCTCTGACATTGGCAGGTGGATTCTTTACCAGTAGTGCCACCTGGAAAGCCCCAGAAACAAGGATAGAGGGAGCATTTGATTATAACTCAGGTTCACAAAGGAACTAGGTGGGACCTCAGCTTCACATGGCCAGCCTTCTTTTCATTTAGGACCAAATTTCAGGTGACTGTTGGAGTTTCCCAGGTGGCACTGGTATTAAAGAACCTGCCTGTCAATGAAGGAGACATAAGAGATGTGGGTTCAATCCCTGGGTCAGGAAGATCCCCTGGAGAAGGGCATGGCAACCTACTCCAGTATTCTTGCCTGGAAAATCCCTTGGAGAAAGGGGCCTGGTGGGCTGCAGTTATGGGGTCGCAGAGTCAGACACAACTGAAGTGACTTAGAACACATAGTGTTCAGGTGGCTGTTAGGACTACTTTGCATATTTCTGTGTAAAGTAAACAAATGCCATTACTTCCACATTCGAATCTTTGCTCAATTGGTGAAGGCAAGTACTACACATAAGGAATAAGACTAAACATATGTCCTTGTTACATGAACACTTTAGTAGGATGCTACGATTTTCTAAAAGATATACATATGCTATATACCATTTTTACCTATAACTACTTGCATCATTATTAATACAATGATGCTACTAGTGAAAACATAATTTAAAACCGCATATATGGGGTAGCACATTATTCAAATGTGTTGCTGCCTAAAGCTCAGCTTTTTTGTGCACCAATGCCGAATCAAATCTCGGAGACAGAGTTTTGGGTGGAGTAGAAAAGGATAGCTTTATTGCTTTGCCAGGCAAAGGGGGAAACAGCAAGCTCATGCCCTCAAAATCATGTATCCCCACTTGGGAAAGATAGTGGCAAGTTTTATAGTAAAAGAAGGAGTGATCAGCTCATGGACATTCTTCTCATGGTTTGTTGGTGAGATAAGTAGGAGTCAACATTGTCAAACTTTAGGTTTAACTGGTCTGGTATCTACATACTTGTGGCCAGCATATCATAATTTCTCCCACCTGGATGCAGTTTCAGATATTGCTGTGTGTATCTGTTGATGGGGAAACAGGACCTTGTCCCAAGGTTAGAGACTGGATCACTGGGTTTAAAAACATGATGACCTTAAGAGTAGTGCTTGTGGTACTCTGAGAATGGTAGTATAGTTGGATTAGATTGAGGAAATTATGTAGAGAAAATGAATGTAAAGCATCATGTCAAGAAACATTGATGCGAAGCAGACAGTGTAAAAGGAAGTATGCTAGAAGCAGAGTTGTTTTTCTTTTCTTCCTTTCTTCCTCCTTTCCTTTCTCTTATTTATTTATTTATTTTTTAAACAGGATCATCTAGATTATCTTTGCATGCCCATAGAAATGACATTGGAGGGAGAGAGAGGCTGACAATGTAAAAAAAGCCATAGAAAATTAAATTAAAGATCAAATTTCTCATCAATGTAATGGATGGGGAAAAGGAAGGATTCCAATTCAGCACTGACAGGTAGTAGGGCACTTTATTTCCAGCAATAGGTAAGACAGTAGAGCATGTGATGTGAACTGATTGGTCATTTTGCTGGGGGAATAATAAGGAACTCCTGTTGTAGATATTGGCTAAAGTAAATGACTTTATTTGAAGAAGAGAATTTCTAACCAGTCAACACAGAACAGTAGAACAAAGACTTAAAGTCAGCTAGGAAAGATTAGAACCTGCTTTTACTTGACCATCTCTTGAAGGACATTTGGAGTCTTTTGACATATTAGTTTCTAAAGATATCATTCATTTGCATGATGATAATCGTGTAGCACATTACCTTATCTTATTTACATGGATAAAATAGCTTTTTTGGTACGGTGGTGGTTTAGTTGCCAAGTCTTGTCTGACTCTTGCAACCCCATGGACTATAGCCTGCCAGGCTCCTTTGTCCAGGCAACTGGAGTAGTTTGCATTTCCTTCCCAACCTAGGAATCAAACCCAGGTCTCCTGCATTGCAGGCAGATTCATTACTGACTGAGCAACGAGGGAAGGCCCTTTTTTGGTGTAGATATGCCATATTTGTAAATGTACCTAAAATCTCTAAAAGTTTGACATAAATTTTCTTAATTCCTTAAAATAGGTGTTACAAATAATTTCCCCATTCATTTACCAATCTCAGAATTCTATAATTTAATTTTAGGACTCATACTTTTGGAATGTCTATATTCCTATCAAAGGCTAACTGCTTATCCCCACCATCCCCTTGTATGACCACTTCCCTGATTATACCAAACCTATGGAGTGTTTTCCTGAAATGCTTTAGCTGTACATTATAATGTCTTTTTGATTGTATATGGTCTGCCCTGATACTCAATTTATCAGATAAATTTCTCAATGAATTTTAAACAGTTTAAGGCCAAAGAGCTGGCCGGTTGCTAATTTTTAACTCTCTCCTTAGTTGCTAGTCCAGTGTTTTCAAGTTTTAGCAAGTGTTTAATAAATGCTTGTTGAAAAACAGGAATGAAGTATATTTCTAAAACTTAAGAATTCCTATTTTGCTGACACACACCTTTTTAAGAATGTTTTTGAAGAGGTGGTCTACATATGGTTAAAAAAAAAAATCATTTAGTGTAAAAGTGAAAGTCGTGGCAAAAGATCTTTTTGTCCAGTAACCTCCTGCAAGCCTGATTCTCTCCCCAGAGCCATTCCTGGTTCCACTTTCTATATATCCCTGCTGATGAGGTTCATCTCACTTTGCAGTATTCTGAGTTGGCAGATGGGGTATGTGTACAGACAGGGAAAAGTTCTCTTTGAGTTGAGATACTGGTTTATTTTTTAGCTACTGTGAAATAATTAAAAATGAATCGATACAGTTGAATTGTAGGGAGCATATTTATTATTTGGAGCAGTTATAAAAAAATTCCTTGAAATTAAAAATCATACCTTGAACAGGTCGATTAGTCAGATTTAATTTTTCTTTCACTTTCTTATATTGGTGTAAATATTTTCATGTCTTATGCATAACCAAAAAGTATATTAAACTGTCAAAACATAAATGATTTCCTTTTGGCCACCATGGCTTGAGGGATTTATTTCAAGTCTGTTGTGCTACTATTTGCCCCTAGGATGTGTAATCTATATTTTAGGGGAATGTGACTTACTGCAAGACACCTGTATTATTTATGTGTGATTAATATTTGTGTTATGGTGAATGAGGTCTTTTGGCTTTACTTTTCTCTTATAGTGACTTAATCATTTCTCACAAGAATGTAGTCATTGTAATAAAACATTCCACGTACTAGTTTGTTTTTCAGCAGTGACAAATGCAATTGTTGTAAAATGTGAATTTTCAGTTATTAAATATGGCATCATGAATGTAATTTACTGGGCTACATCTATAAGATGCTGCTGTATGGCACCTCTGAAGCTGAAACCAAACCAATCCTTGTTTGTATGAATTTAAATATAAACAGTAGTGAACAGCATCTTTAAATCACAATGCTTAGGCCAGCAGACCTAATCTGTGTTTTCTGAAATAAATCTGTAAAGTGTACAACTAGTTGGTTATATGGATGCCTATTAAAATGGTCTCATTGTAATTTGCAAATTTGCAACAAATTATGAAGATCTTTGATCATCCCTGACAGATAATATCATGTGCCAAATTAGGACATATTTCAAAGTTCCTTTCTGTGGGTCATAAGCTATGACATTTTTCACAACTTTCCTTTAGTAAAAGCATGTATGAAGAGTGAGAAATTGTATCAGTTCCAAAATCTACACAACTAAAATTCAATTAGGTATTAACTTTACCTTCCAGAATCATCTTCTTTCACAACTGTACAGTAAAACATATTGCTCTTAACAGCTATTACTCAGATTTGGTAGCATATGGATTATTAAATATGAAAGAAATTCATCTTAAAATGTCCATAATAATTCTTTTGATCATATTTTGATAGCTTTGCCAAATGACCAGAAAGAAGCTATAAATATAAAAGATGATGTATATATTGTAAGCTTCCTCTTGCAAATACGTAAGAATTTGTGTGGTTGTGTGTCTGTGTGTGTTGCTGTTGTTCACTGCCATATTACTTAAAATTTGAAAAAATATAAATAACTCTGGAACATAGTACTTTTTTTGTCTTTGTATATAATCCATTATTAGAGCTATAGCTTGGTTTTTATGCTGTAATATTGCAAGTGGTAAATATTTGGAGAAAAAGCCCTCTGTCTGTATTTTGGAGAAGAAATTGGAATATGTCTATTAAAGGTGTGAGAGAGGAATCTTCCATGTAAATATTGGAACTGTGACATATTAAATACCTTTCAGGTATACATTAAAATTGTAAAAGTGCTCAAACTTATTGAGCTTCCAGAGAAAGTCATCAAGAGTATTAAAGAATGATGTTGATAATTACACTAAATTCAGCCAGGATACGGTGGACAAGGGCTTTAAAACTTCAGAAACATCAATTAAAGCCCAAGTTGTGTGCAATAAGCATCAAAAATTGATAAAAACTCAAATTTAGGTTTTTAGATTTAGTGTTTAAATCAATCAACTGCAAACAAGATTTAATTAAAGAATATTATTTCAAAGTGTAATTACCTACTGGGATTAGAATGAACCTCTATTGCCCATAATGTTCTCCTACTGTGATCCCACACTGAAAAATGTTGAGTTTTAGATTAATATGCATCTTGTAAGTACAAGTCCTAATCTCAATCTTAAAGGACATTTAAAACACACTTGGAACCTTCTATGCAATCAAGCCCAGTGTGACTACTCTGTCCACCATGCTAAATTTGTGATTACATTTTTTATGTGCATGATTTAAATCGCTTTAGCAGCAGTCCAGGGAGCATTTTACCCTGCATATTAATTACACAAAGGCTTTGTCATGTGAGGGTCTCAGTGGTCATGGTCTGTAATCCAGCTCATTTGAACTGTGAGTACAGTTTTTGAGCATGCTGTGCACATCAAGCCCAGTTTTAAAGCTAGAATAGGCTGAGACGGTTAACAGGTATGGTTCCTGCTTAAGGAATGAATGCCATTTATTTAGTGACATCTGCAAACTAATTGCTTAAAAATCTGAAAGTGAATATGTGTGCTCAGAAGGCTGCTATTAATACATAAGAAAGGAGACTCTGTGTCACAGCATTCCAGTTCTTATTGTCTTAAGCTAGCGTTTTACAACTGATCATACGAATCCTTTATAAAATTCTTCATATTTCAGCAATGGGCTTTTTCTGTCATTAAATTTTAATAATTTTGTCATCATCAGTATATTTTCAGATTTGAGACCATTTAAATATTATTATGATTTAAGAGGAATTAAATATATTTTACAATATATTTATAAACAAGCAGAATATAAAGTGAAAGATCATAAAAGAAATCACATCATTTCAACATAATAATTTGTAAATATTCAGGACTTTCTGATACATTACTTTACTATAACAATTTGGTCCTAAAGATTAGAAAATTAATATTTTTGGGGGTTTCCCATTTTAGGAGTCTAATCATATAATGTTAGTATATTGTGTGCCTACGTGCTAAGTCACTCCGGTCATGTCCGACTCTTTGCAACCCTATGGACTGTAGCCTGCCAGGCTCCTCTGTCTATGGGATGCTCCAGGAAAGAATACTGGATTGGGTTGCCACACCCTCCTCCAGGGGATCTTCCCGTCGCAGGGATCGAATCCCTGTCTCCTGTGGCCCCCGTACTGCAGCTGGATTTGTTACTGCTGAACCACTGGGAAAGCCCAGTATACTGTATATTACTAAGTTAAAAACAAATATGGGGGCTCATATCTGATATGACACTGGAGGTTTGATGTCATGGAAGTCAGCACTGAATTTTAAACATGAAAAAGAATCACAGTGATTTGCGTGAATGCCACATATAGATACCCAGGACCCATGCCAGACTTTAAGAATCAAAACCAATAAAGGGGCATTTGTATATGCATGTGTTTTCTGAAAAGAAGACACTGAAGATTCAGAACCACTTATAATTAGCTGAGAAAATTAATAGAAAATAGCTATACTTTAATCTCTGTCCAAACAAGTGTAATGACAAATGTAGAAAAGACTTTACAATAAAAGAGTGGCAAATGCCTCAAGATTCACTTTGCTAGGAAACTCCACTGAATCTCTGTCAACTAATGATGTAGCAAGCAGTCTTTTAATTGACACAGTAAAGAATTTGTTTACAATATGGGAGACCTGGATTTGATCCTTAGGTCAGGAAGTTTCCCTAGAGAAGGGAATGCTGCTTACTCCAGGATCCTTCCCTGGAGAATTCCATGGACAGAAGCTACAGCCCATGGCGTTTCAAAGAGTTGGACAAGAATGAGCAGCTAACACTTTCAATATATTATCATACTTTCCTGGGAGAATGAGGGAAGTACAATATTTTAGAATACTAAATTACATCTTAAAAATATAAAATATAGACTTAGTCAGACAAACTGAAATAGTTTATAAAGCCTAAGTGGAAATAAAGCAAGAATACTACCCTTGTTTTTAAGTTTTTAAATGTATGGCCTATCATGACCACAAATATTTGAAGGAAAAAGAATCATTTTCAGAAAGAATGATCATTTCTGCTTAAAAAAAAATTGTTTTCTGTGATTTATGTATACATTTTTTCTATCCAAAGCAATTTGCCTTGTATTTATTAGTCTTAAAACCTAAGTTGTAGCTAAACTATTTGAAATTCTTGCAGGAATTCCTGAGAAAATTCAACTCATTCAACTTTCAATCCGGATATTTTTAAAAAGTACATTTGTGTACAACATAACGTAAATGGTACTTAAGAGAAAGATAGCTAAACTACGATCTGTGCTTTAGAAACTCAGAATCTATTGCAGATGATAACAAATAAATAGATATATAAATAAAAAGATTAAAATGTAGTATGACACGAACTTCATAAAAATACAAAACTTTATTTTCAGAAACTTTCAGTCTTCTGTTGTCAGATTCATTTTTTTATTTTATGTGTTTTGTAAATAAATGATTTCCCACATTATTTAAAACAATTATTTTGGGGAAAAGTAGAGAAAACACAATATTAACATTTATGAAAATAGACTTATTTTCATTTACTCAGGGTAGAGTTCATGATTTGAATGAAGTAGATCCATTCTAAACCAAGGTGGATAATTTTAAATTGATTTTTTGCTGCAGGAAGAATTGTGTGTAAGTTTAATGTTAGGTTATAACATGCAAAGGGTATGTAAAGTTTTATATATTTCTGTGGAATTGGCTCAAATTCATCCTATGGGTTGAGTTGCGTATTTAAAGGACTTTTTGGTGTGGTATTTGAAGAGTCAAATGCTATGTTGACTTACACTTATGCATCATTGTATTATAAAAAGATTCAAGAGAAATTTGGCTATGCCATTTAGCAGGTCTGACAGCCTTTGCAGGAGTGTGAATACTCAAGAGGCCATGTAAAAAATGCAGTGTCTGTGTCTGAACATTTGTGCTCTGTACTGTTGGTTTAGGTTACAAAAGATTATGATGCTTTTTAAAGAAACAGAATCAATTCAATCAATTCTAAATATCTTAATATTAATTTTGATTTTGGTATAAACTTTGGAATGAAGTTTTAGGATATATATCTAGATAATTCAGATTATATAAGCAGCTTTGGCAAAATGATGAATATCTTACTAAAAAAAAGGATTATCATTAGGGTGGAACTTGCTTCTGTTCTTCATTTCCCACTTGGCTTCATTGGTGCCAAAAATTATGAATATTTGGAAACACTGTTGGTAATTGAGTTTTTCACTTTTCTTGAGGATGTTTGGCATCATATAGCCATAAGCCTCATCGAATTTTGTATCGTTTACAAATGATTTCCTAACAGAAGAAACTTCACATAAGACATTTGTTAAGAGCATATTACTTAAATTGGTTTGAATACTAAATCCTAATGTCAGTCCTTTCACATCTTATCAAAGAAACACTGTTTTCTTAAAATAATCTTAGTCTTTTAGTAACTGCCTAACATAACACTATTCATAATATACCATGACTCTTTCCAGATACAGTCACTGAAAATTACGCTTTTTGATCATTTATTCAAACTTACAATTCTTTAAGAAATGTCTTTCCTTTCTTAGAACTGTTCCCAAAGTCTGGTAATGTGAAGTTAAAAATGCCCTTTCAGGGTTGATGACTTTTCTTTAATGTACTTTCTCCTGTTCACCTAATAGAGTTGTGCATTAATAAAAATCTATAGATTAGCTGTGTAGTTATTTTTCTAATGGAAAAGCTCCCTAAATATCTGGCATTTTGGATCAAATTTTAATGTTTCCAATTTTGAAATCTCAGCATAAAACTGTTGATGTGGTTCCCCTTTGATAAATTATAAAGGTACACTTTAATGAACATTGAATAGGATCACCTTTGCTACTTGGGGTAATAGAATAAAATAAAACAAGCAAACACATTTTTCTTACTGCCACATGCCTCTCCTTAATAATAACTTTTGTCTCTTCTGCAGAAATAGATGCTGTGTAAGTCTCATTAAATTACCTGATGGAATAAATACACAGCCCATAGCTCGGCAGTCCATAGTAAACTGAGCAAGGGTCTTGATATCTCAGAGTTCTGCTTATTTACACATGCCTTGGACTCTTCTCACAGATATGTAAATTATTCTGGTTAAAACTAAATGCTAAAGTCTACACCATTAGTCTTCCACTTCATGATCTCCACATGGGGCTGTTAGAGGGATAATGTACCATACAATACACGGTTTACTTTTAATTAATAGAAAAAAAATGTGAAATGAATATTAAATGTAGTTTAATGTGAGAGAAAGCTCAAAGCAGTTTGGTTATTTATTTATTTAGTAAAAAATATTCAGCCCTGCTTCATCATTAGAAAATTAAGTAATGCATTACTGGACCTGCAGCCTTGCTGGATACTTTGGAAGTAAAAGGCGGCTTGGAGAGGTCTTAACAAACTAGCTAATGGTAACTGGGCCTGGCACAAAGAGGGGCTATTTTAGGAAGAGGTTCAGGAGTTCTGCTCTGTGTCTTTTGAATCCTAACAGAGCTTTTCTGCCAGAGTCTGTTCTGCGCTAAGAATGTCCCCTGTTCTATACTGTACTAATCACAGGATCTGGTGTTAAATCTTAGAAACAAAACAAAACAAAACTCATCAAATAGAGCATTTAATTAAAACACAAGATCTGTTTGTCTGTGTTATAATTCAATGTGTCAAAATTACTGCCTCTGTTTTTAATAAATAGAATTACCAAGTCACAAACAGTTTATCACACAGTTCCCAATGACAGAATAGAATTTTAATTATATAACATTATTTATAGCAATGAAATGATCATGTTTCATAATATTTGCCAACAGCACAAGTTAGGATTTAAATAGAAAAGCTCTATTAAATAATCACTTCCTCCAGTGGATTCCCTTTTGTCTCATTTGGCTCACCTAGGATAAGGTGAGGACTTTGGGAAAAGACAAAGGACATGCAAAACTCTGGCTAGGCTTTAGGAAATAACAAAGTCCTCACTGAAGGCACTTATTTGCAAGATTAAAGGGTTTGAAGTAAAGCCTGAAATTAGTAACTTTTCATCTCCTCTTTCCCAGACAGCCAGTGTTTTGTAATAAAATAAAGACCTTGCACTTTCAAACCTTCGTGCCAGACAGACTGTGAAACTGAACACTACTCAATTTTAAATTATTCATACATTCTTAATTGTGATGTTATCCTTATAAATGATAGTAATGGTACCGTTTAGAACCTAAAAACCAGCAGGCACCTGCCAGTGAAACGGGTTCATTTAAAGCACAGCCATTGAATCCTTAATACGTGAGGCTATTTGAGAAGACTCAGCTAGGAGAAAGTCAGTAAGACATTCAATTTTACAGTTAGGAATTAGGTAGCTTGACATGATTAGCAGAAGGGAAGTAAAATGCCAGTACTGAATTTACAAACCATTTGGAAAAATCACCCTGCGCTTGGAGAGTACCTGCAGAAAATTCTAACTTTCCTTATAAGACCGTTAGCTACAAATAGTTGTTTTTGTATTGTTTAGCAGAGATCGAAATATACTGTGAATCAAAGAAGATGTGAGGTTGTGAATAAAATGACTTGCTCACTTTAAAAATTATGAAAGTGTGTGTGTGTGTACATGGGTGTGTGCGTGTCTGCGTGCATTTTTGTGTGAATGTGAGCACTTAAAAAAGTTTTCAAGAAAGATCCTTATAGTCCAAATAGATCTTTTAAGAGAAAGATTATTAAGAGAACACAGTTAAATCTGTAAAATGAAGGTCTTTACAAGACATATATACCAAAGTCATTTTACTTTCTCCAACATTTAAAAAAAATGATGTTGCTTTGAATTCATTTTCAGAATTCTTTTAGTGATATCAACACTTGTCATGGTGTTGGGAGAAGAAATGTCTCTCTGAAATGTGGCCATATTCTTTTGGAACATACTTGTTAAAAAAAATAGAAACTTTTTGAGGTTGTGTCATTTTTAGATGGCCATTTTTATATGCATCAATTTCTGTAACCTTTTGAGCGATTTTTTTTTTGCTTTTTTTTTTTTTCTGTTTGTGATTTCAGACTAAATGTTTTTAATAGGAAAAATGAATTTAACTGTTAAATATTTTATTTAACCATCAATTTTCTGACAGACTAAATAAGTAAGGAGATAAGTAGCAAATTTCTATGTGTTCAACTTAGAGTGTAAGATATGCATGTCTCCAGGTCTCTAATGATACTATTTCAGGTATCATTAAATGATTCTAGCCCGCATATCATTAAAGGCTTAGAAGAGTGGGTGTTAGTGAATTGCACTAGAATGCCTAAAAATCTGTTATTTATCCCTGAAGTCTTTTCTTGTATCCATAAAAAAAGCAGTCTTTGTCCACAAGTCTAACAGTTCATGAATATAAGATCTTAACGTAATTTTCCACAAAGCCCAACCAAAAAGATTTTTGTTATTCTTCTTTAGTTATTTGATTACTTGGATCTGTTATTTGACCTCACTGAAGTGAATTGCTTTCTACATGCATTTATGCTGATGATATTTTTAATTAGTATAATAAATACAACAGTCAGATAGGAAGGCTACTAATATTGTACCATTAAAATAAGGTGTCTCAGACTTGAAATGTATCCTTTACTTTGAATTTGAAATTTCAGAGTCTTAGAAGTAAATGTAGTTTACATATTTCAAGTATGGATGCTTGATTCAGATTATTTGAGTTGAGATCCAGCACTTACTTGTTTATTTACCTCTTATGGTGTTCTGGGGCATAAAGAAAAAATGAGATCAAATAATGTAAGCATTTATTTATGTGACTGATTTGTAGTTCAATAGCTATGAACTGGTTTGAAGGTCAGTTTTCGGAGAAACCAGCCTTGTACATTATTCTATATGGCCTTGCCAGCAAATGATTGGGTCCTTAGCATGTTGAACAAGTAAAATGCAATGAAAGTCATCATAAATTCAACTTTATTTAGCTGTTCCACTGCTCCTTTAAGCTACTGGAAGATAGTTCCTACCTTGCTTCTTGGTGAGAGTTCCAATAGGCCCATGACTTCCTGCTCATCTTCAAGTGTCAAAAAAAAAAGACTTTTGTTTCTAGCTCAACATTCAGTTTCAATTCATTAATTGAAATGATCCAATTGCAATAAATAATACAAAACTGTAACATAATTTAATCATAAATCTTTTCCCAACCTCTACTTCATTACTCTGACAAGGGCTGGCACATGTAGTAAAAGATCATCGCAGTTTGTCTTTCTACATCTAGCTTCCAAGGTTGTTGGCTGAAGTTTCAGATTCTGTCAGGTAAGGGTAGGGGCTGGGAGGAAAGGTAGAGGAATAAGAAAATTCAACACATGACACTTTCATGTATATTTGTGTTTCTCTTTAGCATTCCGTTATTTGTATACTTACAGAAATTCATTTTACTTATTTATTTTTTTCAGTCACCAACAAAGGTCTAGTAAAAGCTATGGTTTTTCCAGTAGTCGTGTATGGATGTAAGAGTTTAGACTGTAAGAAAGCTGAGTGCTGAAGAATTGATGCTTTTGAACTGTGGTGTTGGAGAAGACTCTTGAGAGTCCCTTGGACTGCAAGGAGGTCCAACCAGCCCATCCTAAAGGAGATCAGTCCTGAATATTCATTGGAAGGACTGATGCTGAAGCTGAAACTCCAATACTTTGGCCACCTGTTATGAAGAACTGACTCACTGGAAAAGACCCAGATGCTGCAAAAGATTGAAGGCGGAAGGAAAAGGGGATGACAAAGGAAGAGATGGTTGGCTGGCATCACTGACTCAATGGACATGAATTTGAGTAGGCTCTGGGAGTTGGTGATGGACAGGGAGGCCGGGTGTGCTGCAGCCCATGGGGTCGCAAAGAGTTGGACATGACTGAGTGACTGAACTGAACTGAAGTCGTGCCTGACTCTGCAACTCCATGGACTGTGGCAGGCCAGACTCTTCTCTGTCCTCCACTATCTCCCAGAGTTTGCTCAAATTCATGTCCATTGAGTCAGTGATGCTATCGAATCATCTTATCTTCTGCCACCCTCTTCTTCTTTTGCCTTCAATCTTTCCCAGCATCTTTACCAATGAGTCAGCTCTTCCTATCAGGTGACCAAAGTTTTGGAGCTTCAGCTTCAGCAACAATCCTTCCAATGAATATTCAGGGTTGATTTCCTTTAGGATAAATGGTTTGATCTCCTTGTAGTCCAAGGGACTCTCAAGAGTCTTCTCAAGCACCACAATTTGAAAGCATCGATTCTTTGCTGCTCAGCCTTCTTTATGATCCATCTCTCACATCTGTACTTGATTACCGGATAAATCATAGCTCTGCCTATATGGCAAAAACTTTGCCTGATGTGTTGCTTTGTTGGCAAAGTGATGTCTCAGCTTTTTAACATGTTCTCTAGGTTTGTCATAGCTTTCTTTCCAAGGAGCAAGGGTCTTTTAATTTCATGGCTGCCGTCACCATCCACAGTGATTTGAGAGCCCAAGAAAATAAAATCTGTCAAAGCTTCCACTTTTTCTCCTTCTATTTGTAATGAAGTGATAGGACCAGAAGCCAGGATCTTAGTCTTTTTTTTTTTTAGATGTTGAGTTTCAAGCCATCTTTTTCACTCTCTTCTTTTACCCTCATCAAGAGACTCTAGTTCCTCTTCAATTTCTCCCTTTAGAGTGGTGTCATCTGCATATCTAGGTTGCTGATGTTCAATGTTGTCTTTTTTTCAGATGGCTTTTTTTCATTTCTCTAGTCAGAATTAACTGGCCACTTTTGTGTTCCCATGTGTGCTCAGTCACAGTGTGTCTGACTCTTTGTGACCCTGTGGACTGTAAGCCGCCAGACTCCTCTGTCCATGGAATTTTCCAGGCAAGAATACTGGAACAGATTGCCATTTCCTACTCCAAGGGATCTTCCCAACCCAGGGACCTAACCTGAATCTTTTGAATCTTGTATATTGGCAGGCAGGCAGGTTCTTTACCACTGCACCACCAGGGAATGCCCAGGGCACTCTGCATATTTTTTTATTAAGACATTTGCCAATTGACATCACAAGTAATTATTTATAAACTCTTTTCCCTTGGTCGACTGTGAACCACATGAAGGAAGGACTGTGTTTAAAACTTGTTCATTCTTTGGGTCTCCAGACAATATCACAACTTCTAAAACATAGCAGCTAATAGCTAAGTTGAATTTTTAATCTCATTTGGACAGACTGAATTGATATTTACTTTTAGTTGAGTAAAAATTTACACTTAGACCTACTTGACCTTCCTTATTCTCTCAGCTTGTAAATCTATTAATGCAGTGCTTTTAGTATATGAAACAAATTCAGGCTTATTTATGGAAAAATTCAGGCTTCTTCCTCATATTTGGAATTATTCTTTGGAAAAGTTAAGCATGTAATTCTCTTAACTTTGATAGTGTAAATTTCCCATTAGGCATATTTTCTTGGGATAAGGAATTTATTTCCTTTGGATAGTTCTGATGGTGGCTTAAAATTTTAAACTATTTAATATGTAATCACATTACTTCTAAAAATAAGAGTATAGAAAATTTGAAAAGTAGAAAAAATAATTCATAATGAAATTTCTCACAAAGGGATGGAAAAATACTGTAATATGACTGCTAAATCTGACAGAGTTTAATGACTCCAAGGCAGTGAAGATTCTTTGGCTACATCTGGCCCTGTAATTGATTTACAATGTCGGCCGTGATGCAAAGGGAGTGCCATGTATAAGCCGTCCTCATCCTAAACATAATCACTAATCACATGGTAAGGATTTCTTTCTAGTCATATCCACTCATGTAAATTATTTATGCCATTTTAGTTATTGTGCCATGGTTGAAAAATTAAAGTAGAAAAATAACGTCTAGAACCAAGGAGATGACAACTTGAGTGCATTGTGCTTTCAGTGAAAGAAAGTGAAAGTGGAAGTTGCTCAGTCATTTCCAACTCTTTTCGATCCCATAGGTAATGTGCTCCATGTAGATGATATACATGTGGCTTTGCTTCTGTTTTTTTTTTTTCCTCTTCACTAAGTTGTCATTTGTATTCAATAAAATGCACCCAATTTAAGTGTGGTTTGACATGCTTCAGTAATTGTATAAAATCATGTAGATACCACCACTAGCAAGATACATTACTATTATTAGTGTATTTTAAAAGGGAACTTTAGTTGCCTGAAGTGTATGTGGAAGATCAAGATTATGAAACGATCAGAACTGATGCATACTGAGACTGAAGGAAGGAACTGGACATTTTTTTATTTGAAGAAAATTCAACAGTGAAACATGACAGAGTTCTTCATATATTTGAAGGGTCATCTTTGAAAAAAAGAATTGGATAATTTCTTAATGTCCTTAAGATACAGAACAAAAAGCAATATGTGAAGACTACAGGCAGGTAGATTTCAGCTGAACTATGAGGATTTTAGGAATTGGTGTCTTACAAAGTAATGAGATTCCAATAGTTGCATGTATTTAACCAAACATTTAACATGTTAGGAATTTTATGGTAAAATTTCCTAAATTGGATGGAGGTTAGAGAGAATGATCTCTAAGTATGCTCTTGTGAAATATTTGTTGAATGAATGAGATCACTGTGGTAGTTAGAAGGCTTAGATAGTGAAATACTCACAGGAGAAATGGGATTTGAGTTGAAGTAGGGAGGCCTTGAGGGTTTCAACTAGGTACAATGGAAGGTGGGTGGAAGTAATAGAAGAAAAGGTATTAGAAAGGCAAAGGTATGCAACAACACATTTCCAATCAAATTGGGTTGTTCTAAATAACCACTTGGATTTTATGGATCACAAACCACTGAAATAGGAAGAAAAATATTCTCTCTTACGTTGCTTTCCTTATTCTTCTCTTTATTCTTAAAATGGATTTACACAAAAGAGAAGAAAGACTTTTATCTATTTGAACAAACTCCCTGGTCTCTTAAGCAGAACCAATGATCTTAAATTGACAAATGGCACATAACTACAAACAAATATATAGTTTTCATTTAAAAGCACCATATAGATTTGCTTTTCTTTCAGGCAGATAATGGGGCTTTTTTACTCAGAGTTCAACTGACAGAGAATTGGTAGATTTTCTCTGTAATTTGCTATTATCCTAAAACTCAAAAGCAAACCCAAATGCCATCAGTGGCTATAAGCTGTGATGTATTTGTAAATGGAAATTTGACCACTTCAAATAGCAAAATCTTCATTTCCATTAGAGTTTTATGAACTGTCTGATTGTAGATCAGGATAAAATGTACACTATTCTGTAGACTGCTAGGATATACCAGGCAAGATGATGAAAACAAAGGCAATTATTTGTTCTAGAAATCACATATTTCATTAGGATGTCATGAATGACTATAGCCACATTGGTGCACATTGCTTTTTGTTGGATTTATGCCCTCAAACTTATAAAGAAGTCTTCTGTTTTAGGTAAGAAAATTTGCCTCTGGACATCTTTCTTGTGTATATCTTTTAATTATGAGTTTAAAATACAACATTTTATACACCACCAACATTTAATAAGCACCAATTAATTTGGTAATCATCTTCCCTGTCAACTCACAAAAAACTGCATATAAAAAAAAAACAAAGATAAGATATTCCTCATTACTTTTGCAAAGAAAAATAAAGATAAAGGTTAAATAAATTATTTTTGTAGGAATAAACACAGGTAAAAAGCAAAGTTTAATGGATCAGAATTGACAGAAGTGACAAAATATTTTATTAGAAATAGAAGAATGTAAATATGGTTTTGAAAGAGAATCAGGAAAAATGAGAGTTTTACACAGAAAAATGATAGAACTATAACTGCAAAGTTACTGTTCTGAATATCCAAGCTAGTGACCAATTCAGACAAAATATAGGCTATTTTGTTTTTCTTATTCAGATAAAAACAATGTGAATAGAAAGCCAAAAGTCTTAGACTTTCGTTCTTCTTGAGGGAACTGACAAGAAATATTCCTGAATGAAACAGAAGTGTTTGCCTACCCTGTTGGCATAAATGAATGTTCTTAAAATAAGTTTACTAGAAAATTTCTTCTTTTGTGTGGTTTGAGAAATAACAGACATAAAGGATAGGCTCCTCCTTTCTCTAGATTCATGGTCTTTGTATACCTCCATATTGGATGTAGGAACAGCCCTTTGATTATCCTTGCTATCTGGGAATAGGTTATCTGGATTTGGCTATCCAAGTTTGCTATTGGTTTTGTGGTATTATTGTAGGTTGAGAAATCTTCACATCTGTGTAATCCTTGATGGTTTTTTCTGTGAAGTAGAGTTATAATATGCCCAATTAGGGCATGTTCAGAGGTTGACTGTACTACTTTTTAGTTATGCTACTTTGTACAAGTTATTGAACTATTTTGAGATTTAGATTTTCACCATGAAGTGGGTTTTAAAAATACTCAGTTTAGAGGGATTGATGTGAAGACTAGAGAATGCATGTAATGTCAAGTTTATAATACATGAAACAAAGATAAACCACTATATTTATTGTTAGGGGGGATATAATTAGAAGACATCATCATGTTTGAAAGGAAGCAATGTGATTCATTTGCTGTCGATTTGGTCAAACCTGAAGGGTACCAGGCTCAGCTATACTGGGAACTTCACAATCTTGGCTCTAAATATTTTCATCGTCAGTCATTTTTAGTTATTCATTCAACAGGCATCTGTTAAGTGCCCACTACATTTCAAGCACTACTCTAAGTTCTAAGGATAGTCAGCCCTCAGTATCTAGACGCAGCTGAATCTAGGACCAGCACCTCCACTCCTGCCACCCTATACCAAAACCTGCAGATGCTCATGACCTCATATAAAACGGAACAATATGTGTACATAGCCTAGGCATATAGACTATGCACATAGTCTATCCTCTCAGACACTTTAAATCCTCTCTAGATTACTTGTAATTCCTGGCAGGCTACAGACCATAGGGTCGCAGAGAGTTGGACATGACTGAAACAACTTAGCAGGCTGGCACATGGTGTGGAAGGGGGGCCACTTATTGCTGAGTGTGATCATTATCACATGGTGGGAGTAGTAGAAAATGAAGCTTTCAAAGTACACAGGGATCTGGATACCATTCCATGGGAACAGAGGTGGCCCTGATGATGTTTAGCAGAAGTCAGATACCAGATTTTCATTTTATAAAGATCCTTTGAGCATCAGTGTTGAGGATGTACCTGATAAATGGGAGGTAGATACAGGGAACTAGCTGGAAGTCACGAGAGTGCATCCCCTCATAAAATCTATTTCCAATAATTTACTATTGCAATGATTGTTAATCCAATTCAGTTAACATTTACACATTAGCACTCTATGTGATTATGCCCATTAATGAAAATGATCAATATTGCTTCAAAAATATTTATGTCACTTTCTCCCGAAGTCTTTGTTCTACACAGCAAAAATAAATTAATGAGGTGATTTGAATAGTCAAATATAGTTATCATTTTGTGTTTATTAAAGCTATTCTCCCAACAAACTTATTTTGCTATCTGCAGAATTATACTATGCAGATGTGTCAGTATGCACATTTAAATAATAAACACCCCATATACCCAAAACTTAGTTTAAGAAATAAAGTTTACCAATATGATTCAAAGCCACTTGTATGCCTGTCCCATCACATTCTCTCCCTGCTCCATTATCTATAATTTTACACACCTGTTTTATTTTCCGTAAGAACTTTGTCATCTTACAATTTCTTTGTTTAAACTCTTCCTCCTGCCCCCATGGCAACCTAAAAGAGGATTAAGATTTGTAGTGTCTACCCTGTGTCTGATTGATGTGCGTGAGAATATTCCCCAGTTGGTATTATAGCACAGAGCTGGTGAGGTGAAAGCACATTTTATGTTAGCACAGAGTCAAAAATACTTGGAGCACTGGAATGCACATATGTTATCTTTGAACTCCTGCCAAATCATAAAAGGATGTAAAGAGATATAAAAACTATTCTACTATAGAATGAAATATTGTCATCAAGATCATACATTCTTTGGTGTCAGTCATTCAGATTTTCTTTGAAACAATATTGACTATTAATTCCTCCTCTCTTTTCTAGGTCAATAGTAACTATTTTTTAGGTCTTCTTTGACTTTTTACAAAACACCACTTCTACAAAGCCCTTTAAATAGTGTCAGCAGAACGTATTCAATGAACATTAGCTCACAGTGTTGTTGCTGTTATTGTCATTATCACTGTCACCTCTGTCCCACCATAGATATCCTATAATTTAATTAAGAGAAATACAGTAGTGAGAGAAGTTATTGTATAATTTGGGAAATTTTTGCTACATTAATGGTAAAGCACTACGTTCAATATTTTGGTAGTTTTACAGATAAATGGAAATTCAGTGACCCTAAATTAGATTTTTATGCAACCTGTCTTTCCATTTCCATCAGTATGATCAACCCTTTTTAAAGCATCATTTTCTATATTATTTAAAACATGAAAGCAGCAGCTCAGCAGTATTTCTTTTCTTCCTGAGGCCACTGAGACAGCCCTGACATAGCTCTAGGTAGAGTCACATGAGCAATTCTGACCAGTAAAATATGTTACTTCTAAATGGCAGCAATGAGAAGCCTCTGCATGATTGTCCTGTCTCTATTCCTCCAGTAGTATTCATGGAAATTGTTTGTTGGGAAGGTGGAGAAGCAAGGTTGAAATATCTTAGATTATTAAGAGGTGGACACAGAAGACCGCTGCCCAGGAGGGTGACTTGACCTATAGCACACTTTGCATCAAGTAGAAATAAATTATAGGTGTTAAGCCACTGAGATTTTGAGGTTGTTTGTTACCTAGTCTGTCTTGATTAGTTCAAAGTACTACTTTATTTTTTATGCACAACTAATACTGGCATCCTTGTCTTAGAGAAGAAGAGCACATTACTCATCTTAATAGACTCTCACTGTACTAAAAGGGTGAAGACTTGGGAGATAAATATTTATTGCTGTTGGAGTTCACTTGCTTTTATTCGGTATTCTAATGGTTGTTCCCAGATACTTAAGTATATCTAATAAACTGACTGTAACATTTCATCATTTTAACATATAAATACAGAACATCACATAATACCTTATTGCAAGGATTAGTGTTGGCTAAGAATATACATAGACAGATATACTAATCTTGAATCCTATTGCCATCACAAATGAAGTAATCCAGATGATGATGATCTTAGAAGAATAGGATCTAATATTAAATTTAATCATCAGGTTATTTTGCCAATGGCAGTTTGTTGTGGGTGGAAAACTTTTTATCTAAGACTGAACAGGCCACAACAAATGCTAATTGGACAGAGTTTGTGGCTAGCCACTAGCCTAAATTATGCTCCAGGAAGAAATTACCTCAAAAATGATTTGCAACAAGTTTGATACCCAATTGTATTACATACCCATTTTTGATAATATGGCTCTGCTCTGGGTCCTCATCTTCATTCTAAGATTCAGGCTGAAGGAGCAACTGCTATCTGAAATATTTCTGGTCTTGAGCTATGCTCACTAGCTTGGTTTCTCCAGTGGTGAAAGCAGCTGTGGTCCTCTGAAGAGCCGGTCACTGTGATCCATGGTTGCTTCTGCTATGAGACTGATCCTCAAAGCCTGTATTCTTCTTCGTTATTCATAGCCACATTTGTATATCTCAAATTTACTAGTGTCTGGGTAGGGTGAAATCAAAAAGAATCACTCACGTGGTGCCCCAAAAGACTGGAGAACCCGGTCTCTCATCCTGCTCTTCCTTTCCTGGTGAAAGGAACTCTTTCTAGCTGGGGTGTCCCCTCTTCGTGCTGTATAGTGGCAGCTTAGAGGATCAGATATTACAGGGAAAATGAAGCTGTTCTTCCCTTTTCATTCAATTATTCTCAGTTTTGTTTGTTTCACTGTGTTGCTGATGTTTTCTTAAGTGAACTCCTGCACTCTCCCAGAACTGTTATTGAGGGATAGCTGTCTAATTGTTGATCTTTGTGGTCATGGAGGCTGGGGTCTCCTACTTTGCCATTTCGGCTCCTTTCCTCCTGTCTCAAAATGCATTTCTTTATTTGGCTTTAGAGACAACATAGTATCATATTTCCTACTTAACTGACCTTTACTTCACAGTTTCCTTTGTTTGCTTCCTCTGTTCCACCCCTAACATTGGAGGGTACTCAGGCCAGGCTGTGCTCCTTTTTATTTGGTCTATTTATATAAACTTTTCAGGTGAGATCTTTTAGTCTTAGGGCTGGAAAGAATCTCAATTTATCTCCAGCATCAACTCGGCATTCTTAACAGGCATGACTCTAAGATTCCAGAAGTCAAATCATGGCCAAAGCAAAACTTCTCTTCTCTCCTGTACTTGCCCATATGAGTAAATCGATCCTGTCTACATGGTGATCACCAAAAATCTTGGGATTATTCTTTCTATTAGGTCTGCTACCATCTTTTCTACAAATATATCCCGTGAATTTTACTTCCAAAATACAGTCCAAATTCATCCAATTCTTTCAATTACCCCACATTTTCTCGGCAGTGGTCACAGGACTGGGAAAATCAGTCTTCATTCCAATTCCAAAGAAGGGAATTGCCAAAGAATGTTCAAATTACCATATAAGTGTTCTTATTTCACATTCTAGCAAGGTTATGCTCAAAATCCTTCAAGCTAGGCTTCAGCAGTACATGAACCAAGAACTTCCAGATATACAAGTTGGATTTTGAAGAGGCAGAAGAACAAGAGATCAAACTGCAAACATTTGCTGTATCATGAAGAAAGCAAAGAGTTCTGGAAAAACCTCTACTTCTGCTTCATTAACGATGCTTAAAGCCTTTGACTGTGTGGATCACAAGTGTGAAGAATTCTTAAAGAGATGGGAGTACCAGACCATCTTATCTATCTCCTGAAAAACCTGTATGTGAGTCAAGAAACAATAGTTAGAATTGGACATGGAAAAACTGACCATGTTTTGGACATGGAAAAACTGACTTTAAAATTGGGAAAGGAGTATGACAGTATATCATCACCTTGCTTTTTTATTTAACTTACATGCAGAGTGCATCATGTGAAATGCCAGACTGGATGAATCACAAGCTAGAATCAAGATTGCTGTGAGAAATATCAACAACCTCAGATATGCAGATGATACCACTTTAATGGCAGAAAGTGAAGAGGAACTAAAGAGCCTCTTAATGAGGGTGACAGAGGGTGACAGAGCAGAAAAAGCTGCTCGAAATTCAACATTCAAGAAACTAAGATCATGGCTTCCAGTCCTATCACTTCATGACAAATAGGAGTAAAAGTGGAAGCATTGACAGATTTTATCTTCTTGGGCTCCCAAATCACTGGATGGTGACTGCAGCCATGAAATTAAAAAGCGCTTGCTCCTTGGAAGGAAAGTTGTGACCAACCTAGACAACATATTAAAAAGCAGAGACATCACTTTGTCAACAAAGATCCATATAGTCAAAACTATGGTTTTTCCAGTAGTCATGTATGGATGTGAGAGTTGGACCATAAAGAAGGCTGAATTCTGAAGAATTGATGCTTTTGAACTGTAGTGTTGGAGAGTCTTCCAAGGGACTGCAAGGAGATCAAACCAGTCAATCCTAAAGGAAATCAATCCTTAATATTCATTAGAAGGACTGACGCTAAAGCTCCAATACTTTGGCCACTTGATGCAAAGAGCCAATTCATTGAGAAAGACCCTGATTCTGGGAAAGATTGAAGACAAGAGGAGAAGGGGGCAACAGAGGATGAGATGGTTGGATGACATCATAGACTCAATGGACATGAGTTTGAGCAGACTCTGAGAGATAGTGAAAGACAGGAAAGTCTGGTGTGCTGTAGTCCATGGGGTCACAAAGAGTTGGACATGACTTAACAACTGAACAACAGTAATAAAAACTTCTGTTTCAAGCCATTTTCTGTTGTTTGAACTACTGTAACAATCAGCTAATAAGCTTGTTTAAAGCTCTGATTCTTTGAATCTCCCCACTGAAGCCTGAAGAGCTTTTGAAATCCTACACTGCACACATATTTCCAGGCTTAAGAACTTCTAGGAATTTCTAATGAAAATAAGCTTATATTTGCCCTTTGACCTTTTCACTAACTCCTCATTTTACTTGGATATTCTTCCCATAGATTTTATCACAGTTAACTTCTTTGTGTCATTTTGATCTTGCATAAATACCACATCCTCAGAGATAACTTCTGAAATCCTCAGTTTAAATTTGCATTCACTATCACATTGCACTCTTAATTTTCTTCCAAATACTTATAACTACCTGAAAAGCTTCTTGGCTATTTGTTTGTTGATTTTCCTTTACTTGCAGTGCAAGCTCAATGATAAACAATGACATTCCCTGTATCTTTTAACCTATGTCTCAGCAACTTGTCTATTGCTGTCACATGTAGGCACTATTTCTTAATAAAGAGAAACATCATTGGGCCTTATAAGTGGATATATACAAAAATTATAAAATAGTTTCGGAATAAATTTATTCTATATTCATTAACAACCAACATCTCGGGAATCACATTCACAGTCTAAATCTGATGCTATTGAACAGAAAGCAGTTACTGAATTCTGTTTACTTAAGTAGCTGTTAAGTGGCAAGAAGCTACAAAAATGCATCAGGAGGAGCCCATCAAGAAGAAGGTTGGCAGAAAAAAAAAAAAAAACAACAGAGTGGCCAAATCTTCCAAATTACGTAGAAGTTTACCAGAATCTGAACCTATTGTGTGAAGCACATAAGACACATTTTATTAACATCACTTAAGAGTCACAAAGAATATAATCAATCTGATTTCAGTGTTGACCATCTGGTGATGTCCATGTATAGAGACATTACTTTGCCAACAAAGGTCCATCTAGTCAAGGCTATTTCCAGTGGTCATGTATGGATGTGAAAGTTGGACTGTGAAGAAAGCTGAATGCTGAAGAATTGATGCTTTTAAACTGTGGTGTTGGAGAAGACTCTTGAGAGTCCCTTGGACTGCAAAGAGATCCAACCTGTCCATTCTAAAGGAGATCAGTCCTGGGTGTTCTTTGGGAGGACTGATGGTAAAGCTGAAACTCCAGTACTTTGGCCACCTGATGCGAAGAGTTGATGCATTGGAAAAGACTCCGATGCTGGAAGGGATTGTGGGCAGGAGGAGAAGGGGACGGACAGAGGATGAGATGACTGGATGGCATCACCAATTCGATGGACATGAGTTTGGGTGATGGACAGGGAGGCCTGGCGTGCTGCGATTCATGGGGTCACAAAGAGTCGGACACAACTGAGCGACTGAACTGAACTGAACTGAAGTCACAAATCGGACTTCCCAGGTGGCGCTAGTGCTAAAGAACCCACCTGCCAATGCAAGAGACGTAAGAGACACAGGTTTTATCCCTGGGTCAGGACGATCCCCTGGAGGAGGGCATGGCAACCCACTCTAGTATTCTTGCCTGGAGAATTCCATGGACAGAGGAGCCTGGCAGGCTACGGTCCATGGGGTCTCAAAGAGTCAGACATGACTGAAGTGACTTAGCATGCATGCAAGAATCACAAAGAGCAGTGAAAGGAAAAGCAAGAAATGAATCCCAAGTCAGCTGTTGTTACTGAAGACGAGTTCATTTCCTATTAAAATAGTGTCAATAGAAAATGACAATGTGACTTCATAAGAAGTACATTATATTGAGCCCAAAAAGAAAGTGAGATGAGTATAAAATACTATATAAATAGCAAAAGGATCATGATAGAAGAAATTAATTGCCATTGTTGGTAATCAGAATGATTAGATTAATCTTTTTGGTAGGAAACTTTATAGAATTAAATCCTTTCTATCCCAATGGGTGCTGCAGACAATTAAACAAATATTTTCAGTAATGCATTATAGAAGCAGAGAATAAAGAACATTTCACAGGTTAATTTGGCCAAATGTTCAATATATTTCATGTCAGGTGCTCAGTGTCAGACTCCTCAGTTGCAGTTCATCCATTTTCATAAAATCTTAGCTGAATATTTAAGAATGGGTTAAGAGCTCAGTTTGTTAAATATTTTATTTTTTGTCTACATAATATCTTTGCTCTAAACTTGTTGGATTATTGCATTAACAAAGGAAGAGTTTGCTTTAAGTAAGATGAACTCCATTCCTTCATTCTCACCAGTTGAGGTTTTGATGACTGAGGCCTGCCACCCTTAGTGATGTGGCCTGTTCTTGAAACATTTTAATACAACGGTCAAGAAAACAATATAAAATCAAAATTCATCAACAATCTTTAAATAAGTTTTCAATCTTTAACTTGACTTTAACTTGATCTTTAACTCAATCTTTAACATGAATGAGTAGAACAATTCTTGGGATTCCCAGGTAGAGCAGTGGTAAAGAATCCCCTGCCAATGCAGGAGATGCAAGAGACACAGGGTTTGATCCCTGGGTCTGGAAGATTTCCTGGAGTAGGGAATAGCAACCCACTCTGGTATTCTTGCCTGGGAAATCCCATGGATAGAAGAGGCTGTTGGGCTACAGTCCATAGGGTCTCAGTGAGCACAGGAGTACATGGCTATGTCAGAACAATTCTTATAGCAGTCAAATGGTTCGTGACTGTTGGGGCCTTGTTAGCAATGCACAGGATGAAATAGAAAGAAGTGGGTATATTCTCATAGGGAATAGAGTTGAGAGAATCTAAAGAGAGGAAAGGATGATACTTATTAATGGATATATTTTTGAACTCCTTAGGAATATTTTGTGGTTTGTGATTGCAGAGCACTGTGGGATTTTGTTATATTGTGTTTCCCTAGGGTCTTATCATTAAATGGTTGCCTAATTAACACATGGCACATTCTTGCCTATGTTCTATTTGCACTGCAGATGCTTTCATTTCATACATCATTCACACATGCAGCAATTACAAAGTGGTAAATGACCTCATGCTATAATTACACTAATAGATCTGTATTGTTTCATTTGGAGAAGACTTTGGAGAAATGAGATATCTGACATGTATGAGGAGTGGATGCAATTATGTTCTCTCTTTATGTCTGGAACATAAAGAGAGAAAAAAGGATAACTTTTGTCATAAAAGTTGTATCATATACTCTGTTTTATGAAATCTTTAGGTAGAAATTCCTCTTTAGAATGAGTATAAACTTTCCGCCACTATCTCAATGTTGTACTTTTTACTGGACACAGAGTATTTGGACTTATCAACTAGAACTGATGATCTAATAAGTCGATAGTGTCCTATACTGTTAAAATCAAGAAAAGAGGATGATTATTTTCCCTTAAAACTGCTTGAAAAATAGTCTTGTTTTTCTAATAGCTGTAAAAATCCACCAATAAACTACAATCCTCATCTTGAAAATGGTTGCAGCTAAACCAGTAGCAAATTTCAAGGGAAATGTACATTCTTAAAATATAGATTCCAATATGAAAAAAAGAGAGACAAAAATAGATTAGTTCCTTCCTCACCTACCTTCCTTTCAGATAATGAGGTACCTTAGGAAGTTGTATTGAGGTGATTCCCAGAAAGGATTTGTATCATATGAACATACTGATAAGATAATCTAAAATGTTATAGCCAAGTATATACATAGAATTTCTTATTAATTTGACCACATATAACTCTTTTTTTTTTACGTTATTTATTTATTTTTTTTTCTAATTTTATTTTATTTTTAAACTTTACATAATTGTATTAGTTTTGCCAAATATCAAAATGAATCCGCCACAGGTATACATGTGTTCCGCATCCTGAACCCTCCTCCCTCCTCCCTCCCCATACCATCCCTCTGGGTCGTCCCAGTGTACTAGCCCCAAGCATCCAGTATCGTGCATCGAACCTGGACTGGCAACTCGTTTCTTACATGATATTTTACATGTTTCAATGCCATTCTCCCAAATCTTCCCACCCTCTCCCTCTCCCACAGAGTCCATAAGACTGTTCAGAAAATAGGGATAGAGATTATTTCTGTGGACTAACTTTAAAAAAGAGTTATATATAATTTGACCACATATAACTCTTTTTTAAAGTTAGTCCACAGAAATAATCTCTATCCCTATTTTCTGGATCTATTGCCAATGTATGTGAAAACACTTTACAGCTTTGTCTATGATATGTTAACTGTCTTCATGGTTGACATTCACAAAATATTAACACAGTTTTGATTTTCTTTGTATTGACCAGAACATAAAGGTAAGTGAAGTGTCATAGTATTTTTGTCTACCCTAAACAATTATCAGGTGAAAACTATAATTATAATAATTAATGTGGCAGAGTGACAAAAAAATAGCTTTATAGTTAGAAAGGATGTATTTTAGTCTTTGCATAGTTAACTTTTCATAGGATTTGAAATAATTAAATGATAAAAGTTTTTAGGTGTACTTGAAGTGGTATTCCTGCAAAAGTTCCATCATGTCCATAATCTACTCACTGGAATTCTATTTAATTGGCTTAGATCTCAATCTGGAAGGTACTTGTCCAAAAGATTCAGGAATATAAGACAGATCATATATTTTATAGAAGCACTTTAGGAGAGAAAAGAGATAAAATGAAGAAGGAAGGAAGGAAAAGTAGAAATATACAAGAGTGGGAGGAAAATAAAAGAAGTAAAACATGATTCTTTTAAAATGTACACATTACTTGTGCATACACACTCATATTTCAGAAATGTGAGCATATGAAAAAATAAAGATACAATTTAGAAAGAAGGGACAAAAATTATTTACCTGGCTATGCACATACATGCCCAGCAACTACAAGCTCCAACAGTAACTACACATTAAATGATGGCATTGAGCAACCATTTAATTTGTTTGGATTTATAGTTTCTTCTTCTAAAGATGCTTGGGGGAGACATCATATAACACAATTTTCTAACATGATATATGGCTTCAGTATGTGGTCTCATTCTGTATTCATGGAGATGTAGATTTTCTTCCTTTTTGGAGAAAAATCTAGAACTCATATCTATGGAACACCAAGAAATGTCAGGGGGCACCACTCACATATTTTAAGTATCTAATGTAAACTCTGTCAGACTCCACGTGGTTTTTGCCCATTTTATTCACTGTCCTGGTTTTGCTCCATGAGGTTTTTTGTTATACATTTAACATGGCCACTATTAAGGTCAGGTTTGTTTTTAGGCTGTCTGGCAACTTTCTCCCCCCCATCACCAGTAGCTCTTCTCACAGACATTTTCTTCGAGTCTTTCTCATCTAGTCACACAGTGTTTGGGTTGACCCTCATTCCTACAGGGTAGATTTAAACTTTGCTTCTTTAGTAATCTCAGGGTTTTTCTTAGATTCTGTTTTGGTAACCTGAGACTTACTTCCCCTATCCCCCGAACTAGTTAGTCAGATAGAACCCAGAATTACATTATTCCACTCTCTTCTCTTCATAGCTATTGTTATTTTATTTTATTATTATTATTTTTTAAAACACACATTGTTCTTCTCTGCTCAAAGCTTGGCATTCTGAACTCTGAGTAATATTTCAAACAGGATGAAATGAGGTAGTGAGCTGCACTGTGCCAAAATGAAATGCTTGCCCCTTCTAATCAGTGCAGTTAAATAAGAAAGACTTTGTTGAATGTCTTATAAAGCATTCCTAAGTACACATTTGATATGTAGCTGAGTGAGGAAACAATTGCAGTACTGTGAGTGACTTCACAGCATAAAGCTGAATAACACACTGAAACAACTTCAAGTACCGCAATTCTCTTTTTGAGAACTAACATGCTTTTTTTCACTGGAATAGTCTTTCTTGATATTCACATTTGGGGATACTGAGAATCTTAATTTAGGCATTTCCATTTGATTTTCCTTGTCCCTTTCTTTTGTTTGATGATCATAATTGAGTGAATTGGCTGTAGTAACTCACAGGTCTATTTGCCTTGCTATCAAGCAAATACGTTTTCTGAAAGGCATCGTCTATTTTTAATGGAAAATTTCCCCCATTTGATAGTGGGAAGTGAGAGAGAGGAGTGAAGAAAAATGACAACTTGAAAAAGTTATACTAAAAGCAGTCTTGGTAACTTAGCTTATTAGGTACCCAGTGGGCTAATCTCTGGCACAGGAGAAAAAAAGAATGGGAATGTGTGGTCATTCACCCACGGGCTTTGAAGTTAAATGACTAGTTTTAGTGTCCTGACTGCCATCTACCAGAGTTGGGATCGGGAGCAAACCATACAATTTCTGTGGGCCTCAGACTCATCTTCTCTAAAACAGGATCATAACAGATCTTCCTTTTCATGATTGAGAACTTTAATTTCTTTTATTTTAAGAATGCATAAGCCTATGAACACAATGTTATTGAATCCTGGGGCTGCTGCTATTGTCACATAGACCTTTAAACACATGTTCAAAAACGACAGGGACAGTTGCACTCCTTCAGCCATCAAGCAGATATTGCACTCAAAGAATTAGAAGGAAATGCACACATTTGCTTCTTTCCCTAGTATCTTCCATCTTAATTTTAATGACAAATTTTAAAGAACAGATGATATAGCAACACATTCTTAGAAAAGATACACGTAGAAAAAGAAACTTGAGCAATGTCTGAAAGAAGAGCAATTTTTACAACTAAAAGTTTATAAATACACTGATTAGGACAAAAATTTTACTTTTCAAGAAAAAAATTATTTCAGTTTCCTCACTTGAGAAAATAATTCCAGTTATTTGTTGGCCTATGTTGAAATGTCATGAGTAGAATGAAATAGCATAATTTTTCTCCCTTGGGGTTCAAGAGTTTATTTCTTTTGATACAACAATAAATCAACTGACAAAATGGAATTTCTTTGCAATACATATGCACCAAGTTAGGCTGCAGGGACATTTGAGCTTTGGTTTAGTATAAAATCTCTGGAACATTTTATTATAAAACAATAGTGCTTGGAAACTCCTTAAAGAGGTAACTATAAGAGTAACTATGAGAAGATTATATGATTAACAGCAGTAGACCTTAAAGTGATTTATGCAGCTTTTGAAATAGCTCACCAGGTCAAACAGCAATACTTTTGGGTGAGTACAAAATAATGCTGACTTAATTAATCTTTCTAACGTTGTTATTTTCTTAAAGTGGACAAGATGGTAGAAATTTTATAGGAATTAGTATAGTTCATTTTATTTTCAATGCAAATTGAGTTTTTTGAAACTTAAGAATCCATGCTCAATATTGTAACACCTTTATCTCATCGCATGTTTTGAAAACCCCATAACCAGATCGGTCTCTTGAAGAGACAAAAGCCAACTTTGTAGCTATAGACAAGACACAAACGTTAAGCCAGCTCATATTTTCCTATAGCTCCTCTTTCTAGTTAAGTCTGCAAACTAATTTGGATTAAACTAAAACAGACTTTTGCTCCAAGCAGTTTGGAAGTTTAAAGAGTTTGGCTAATTTTGGTTGTCTTTTCAAAATATTTCTTATATGGCTTCATGTCTGCGTTCTGGAAGGGGACCAATATGTGCTTAAATCTTGTAAAAAAAGTTGCTCTTTTCTTCTTCCCAGGCTTCTGAAAGGCAGCAAATCCATTGAAGTTCTAGAGATTTTTGTCTGCTTTCCTCAAAGTTCATTGTCACTAGGATCCAGAGACACTGAGGAAGAAATGTAGGATGTGCCTTGTAAATTGCTTTTTGTTTTTCTGATAGTCTAAAAGTTAGTAGGTACGTAAGTGAAATAATTTTTAAGGAAAGTAAGAGAGAACAGAAGAGTATGTTTTAAGTCCTTTCTCATCTTTTTCTCTCGTTCTTTCACATATACTATGACTTTATTTCTTGCCAGTGGAACCTGAAGGCAGGTTATTTTAATTTCTGCTTTAGATTCTGTGCTATCACTGGTGCATGGTACTACATAAGGAATCTACTCTTCTGCAAAATCTTTGCCACTGATGCCACATACAAATACCGTATGGACTAGCTCTCAGAGCCAAAGCAGGAAAAATCGCCAAAGGGTAAAAATAGTTCTTGATATGATGATATGCTGCTAAAAGCCACATGGTGTTTGGGTGCAGCATTTCACAGTCAAACAATCATAATTTCATGCCTAAAATGTGCATGTTATTTCAGGAAAATACAAAATCTGAGCATTGCACATTTGCTACAGAATGACCAGTGAGTGTTGCTATAATGATTTGTTTTTCTTTTACAAATGAATATTTCTTGCTGAGCCTTTTCATGCCATATTGCCTACGGGTGCAATGGGAGTATGTACAAGCTGAGGTGAGAGTAGGAGGGAGTATTTAGTATATCTGGTCTTTTCTGCGGAATTCTTATGATTCTACAAACTTGGTAGGGTATTTAAAAAGCCTCTCTTCTTTCTCCTCCAGACTGTTAGGTAATATAGTCCTCATCTCAGAAGAACTGAGCTTTGCTGGGCTTCTGCCTGATGGCAGGCGACAACCTTTCAGTCGGAGGCTTATATTCTGTCCCTAAAAAGTCCTAGAGTTCCCACATAATCTTTAATAAATCTTTAAATAAATCTTCAAACAGCAGGAAAACTCTCCCTCCCTTAAAGTTGTAATGGATTTGAGAGGGTTCAATGATCTTAGTTCACGGTCATTACAATGTAGACACAAGAAAGTAATGAGCGTTCCTTTTCACATATTACTTAAGCTATAAAATGCTACATATTCTACAGGGTAAAAGGATAGTGAGGTACAAAGAGGAATTAATGGGGCAAAAGTTGGAAGCAAAAAAGATTAACCAGGGGGTGTTTTGTTTTGCTTCATTTTGTTTTGGCAACAAAAAAGTTTCTTATTCAAAGAGAAAGATGAAGTCCTAGAATTATTAAACACAGATTGAAGTTTCATGGTACCTAATGACTAGGAAAACATTAAAAGCCTAGAGACAGAGAAACAAAAAGCGATTGAAAGATTATGATAATCATGTTGATAGGTAGTCAATCCAAAAATCAAGCCAGGGTAAAGTGAAAGAAAGGTCTAATTTTTACTGATAATAATAATTGACAGCTTTATATAAAGCTGTGTGCCAGGCACTTTAAGAAAATTAATTCACTTAATCATCTGTAGTAGAAAACCTTGTTACTGAGAGAGTCAGTTCCTAGGCAGGTTGATAAGGAGTCTAGGGGTCCCCAAGGAGACAGGGGTCTGGAATTCTCAAAGAGGAAGAAAGGACAAACTTTTTTTTCTTTCTCCACCTTCCTTAGGATTATATAACAATAATGTATCCTGCCTAAGGACAGTCTTTGGATTCAACCTTCTGTTATCTTAAAATGTTAATTATGGGAGTAGACCTGGTCTTTACAAGGATGTATCTCTCCTGAGGACAGTGTTATCTTAAAATGTAAATTATGGGAGTAGGTCTGATGAGGTCTTTACAACCTCCAGATATTCTTTGGATTATATAACTTCATTGTTAACACTAGCAAGCGGGTACTCTTTCTGCCCCCTTCTGATGCCTATGTCAGAAGCTTTCTCTATCTCCTTTATACTTTAATAAAACTTTATTACACAAAAGCTCTGAGCGATCAAGCCTCGTCTCTGGCCCCGAATTGAATTCTTCTCCTCCGGGGGCCAAGAATCCCGGTGTATTCGCGTGATTCAACAACAACCTTTCATTACTATACCCATTTTACATATGGAGAAACTGAGAAAGAGAAATTAAGATATCCTAAGCACATATCTAGAATCCTGGCTCATTGGTAAGCTAGAGAGCTCCGAGAACTGAGGCTGAAGGTCAGAGAGATAACCCGTCAGTATGATGCCAACATTGAACCAGAACTAGGGAAGAGAATAACTAAGTATTGGATTAGTCAAAGAAGACCATGTGAAAAGGAAAGTATAGTAAAAAAGTTGTTTGACTCATTATCTACCTTAGCTCAATATTTTCTAGGCCAGCAAAAATGAATTTTAGAACTGTAGAAGCTTTTAAAGGTCATGTGGTTCAGCGGATTTTTTTTTTAAGAAAGACACTCACCTGAAGGACAACACTCACATGTAGGGCATGTCCCCAGATGAAGATGCTGAGGGCTAAAGAGGTTAACATAAGGTTTTAGAGTTAATTAATAACAGAATGAGGGACCTGACTCAGCTGTTCTAATTGTAGCTCAGATAAATGAATATATGTCTGGTGAGGGATAGGAGAAGTCAACATCTCCAAAATCATACTACTAAAATGGATTTTGGGCATATTTATTGACTATTATATCTCCAATGTTGTAATAATGCACATCACAGATGTAATTCCAATCATCGTATTTCCTTTATCTAGCAAAAGAGAGAAACAGGGAAGTTGCAATACACTTGTAACAGAATAAGGCATTCTCTGACCACATTGACAGGCAGGTTCTTTACCACTGTGCTACCCGGGAAGCTCCATTATAACAAGTGTGGGTGGAAAGAAAGTATTATGTTAAAATCAAAGTGTTTTGGACCAAGTTGTGTCCCCTTCAAATCTGTATATTGAGACCCTAAGCCCCAATGTCACGGTATTGGGAGATACGGATGTTAGGGATGTAACTACAGTTAAATGAGGTCATAAAGATGGGGTATAAATCCTATAGAACTGATGTCTTTTTAAGAAGAGGAAAGGATATCAGAGCTCTCCCTCTCCTTCTCCACGTATGGCCAGAAGAAAGGCCATGTGAGACACAGAGAGAAGGTGAAAATCTACATGTCAGAAAAAGCCCTAGTCAGGAGCTGAATTGGCCAGCACATTTAAGAAAATTAATGTCTTATGTTTAAGCAAACTAGTCTATGGTATTTTGTTATGACAGCTCAAATGATATAGTATAGTTTGTTGCTTCTCTCATCTTTAGTAGATAATAGTGACATTTACCAATTTTGGAAATATGGGAAGGGGGGTTTTAGCTATGATTCTTAGAGCAGGAACCTCCCAAGGGGGAGTTAGAGATTTAAGAGAAAAATCTGGAAAGTGCAGTGTCACAGAAATCAATGATGATGACTTCAAGGAGGTAGTGGTCTAGTGTCAAATGCAGTAGAGAAAATAAGAAAATTAAGGACTAATGTCATTGGTTTTATCCATAGGAAGCTTGCATGAGAATGATTTAAAAGTTCAGTAGACCGGATGTGTTGTGAAGAGAATGCTCTCTCTAGCATTCTGCTGCCAGAGCATAATTGAGTTATGAATCCAACCATTGTTTTTCTGGATTTACCAACATTGGAGCCCAGTCCATATTTCCAGTTAGTTGCTTAAGGCTAATGACTGAGCACAGTGGTAGTGCAATGCGGATCCCCTTCTGAGAGCCTCAGCATTCCTTAACTGGGCAACTCTGCTTCTAGGTATTGGCCAGGTTGAAATGATCCTGTATCTCTGCTACCATTAGAGACTCTTCCCAACCAATCCTCTTTCTTGCATGTCTCAGGAATGGCTCATTCCAGCACATCTGATAGCTCTCCCTACTTTCTATGCTCCCTCCCTTTTCTTCTTTACAGGTATTTCCCCCAAGAAATCTCTTCTTGCACATTTAATTTTGTCCTGGAATCTGCTCCTCTGAAAATGCAAACTGGCAATTGGGGATCAATAAGAGGTATTAATAAAAGCTGGAGCAATTATACAAAATGACAATTCTAGAAATGTGGCCACTAGGAAGGAATAAACATTAAATGGGTAGAGAAGGTTCTCTGAGAAGTCAGAAAGGGTAGAATCTAGATGCCAGCAGAAAAGTAGCCTTAGGAAAGGGTAACTCTACTATTTTCACACAACAGAGGCAATGATTTTGTAGGGTTAGTGAGAGGATCTTAAGGCAGTTTTTATTTTCTGGCTCCTTTGTATTCTGTGAATTAGGAGATAAAGTCTCCCTTGAGAGCAAAGGACATGGTTAGAGATTCAAGGAAAGAAGTCTGAAATAACTGTGGTCCCTACAATGTACAGCTTTGGAGAGAGCAAATTAAGGAAACATAGCTGGACTTCAGGGCAGATTCAAGGGCCAAGATGAATTTGGTTGATTAATTTGATGAACTCATTAAATTTTTTTAGTGAATGAGAAAAATCTGAGAGTTGAATTTCAGCGTCCCTATCTTCAGATAATGCTTCTGACTGCATACATCCCTGTCACTGTTTTCTGCTGTTTGGGAAATTTGAATGAAATTGTTTCTGAAAGTTTGAATTACAATGGCAGTGGTTTTAAGATCTCTCAATTCTTTAAGGACCGTGACAGGGTGTATCAGTACTAGAGAGATTTCTTGTCTTTAGTATAAATAGTGATACCTGATTTCTAGTTCTTCACTAATAAAAATCAAAATGCTGAAACAAAACAAAGATTATCCTTAACTTCTCACCTCTCCTTTGCATACCTCTTCTGAGGCATTTCAAATCTTCCTGATAATACTGCTCATGTAGCACCCACCATCTGGTCCCATCATTTATAAATAATGGAAAAGGAAATGGCAACCTGCTCCAGTACTCTTGCCTGGAAAATCCCATGGACAGAGGACCCTGGTAGGCTATAATCTACAGGGTTGCAAAGAGTCAGACATGACTGAGGGACTTCACTTTTACTTTCAAAGTGATACCATGAGGAATGCTATTTCACTTTAATAATAGCTTGAAAATGCATTGTCCTGATTGCAATTATAGTTTCATAATATGACAAAGGAAGGGAGAAAAGAAGTAAATGTCTGAAGTATCCTATAACAAGAAAAGGCAATCATTAACAACAAACTGATGATAAAACTCAAAGATAACTGAGTTTTATTTCTTAAGATAGAAATAAAAAGGTCTAATTAGCTGTGATACTGACTCTGGGAATTGTGATAGGCACACAGAAAAAGTGAATATCAGTTTCTTCATTGTGTTTGTCAAATCCCATTGGCAAATTTGTTGTTGGGTAGGCATGTGGAACCCCACTCCAGTACCCTTGCCTGGAAAATCCCATGGATGGAGGAGCCTGGGAGGCTGCAGTCCATGGGGTTGCTGAGGTCGGACACGACTGAGCAACTTCACTTTCACTTTTCACTTTCATGCATTGGGTAAGGAAATGGCAACCCACTCCAGCGTTCTTGCCTGGAGAATCCCAGGGACGGGAGAGCCTGGTGGGCTGCCGTCTATGGGGTCGCACAGAGTCGGACACGACTGAAGTGACTTAGCAGCAGCAACAGGCATGTAAATAGAGGGTTTGAATATGAATGTGTTCTTACTGTTAATTATACATATCATTTGTTGAAACTTCCATCACCTGAAGGCACAATCAAATATGAACAACAAATACTTTGACCTGATGCTAAGAGAAAAAGAGAATGATAAGGTGTTCCCAAATTAAACACCATAGAAAATGATAGCAATTAGGAAATATATTAATCTTTAAAGATGTTTACTACTTTACAGGAGACATAGATAAAATGTTATCTTGTATTAATGAAGTTTTAATAACAAGTATTAATATTCCTATATTTTATTCTCTTTTGTATGATAAACATTTGTTGGTTGCTTACACATTTTTGAAAGCCTCCTATAGACTGTACGGAATTTAAGATATAACACAATTTCATACTTTCATCTTTGGAGAAAATATATCATTGTAAGTACACAGAGAATTTAAGATTCACTATAGTATACCATTTTATGATATCCTCAGAAATATTATAGAAAAAATGAATTATAATGGATTAAAATGGATTATTGTCCTTTTCATGAACAACATATTCTCTTCATCTTACCATTCCTTTTAAATGAAGAAGTTGCCTTTACTTTTCAATTTTTAACAAGGTTAAGATGTACATATCTTTTTTAATTTTCAATTTTAGCAATTTCTTGTCTACTCACTGTACATGTATGGAGAACTAAAATTTGGCAGATTTTTTTTCAGAATTTTTTAAATTTGTGTGAGTTTGAGTGTCTGTGTGCATGAATAATGTCAAGATAGTAAAACAATATGAGACATATTTTAAAAAGAAATTTTTAAGACAAAAAAACAAGTTTACCCTCATTGCACAACCTATCAGTACTTCACGAGGGACTACTTGGGGATAGATATCCATGCGTTTGAGTTACAGTAAGAGTATTAAGCGGAGAGGGCAAAGGCACCCCACTCCAGTACTCCTGCCTGGAAGGTCCCATGGAGGGAGGAGCCTGATGGCCTGCAGTCCATGGGGTAGCTAAGAGTTGGACGACTGAGCGTCTTCACTTTCACTTTTCACTTTCATGCATTGGAGAAGGAAATGGCAACCCACTCCAGCGTTCTTGCCTGGAGAATCCCAGGGACGAGGGAGCCTGGTGGGCTGCCGTCTATGGGGTCGCACAGGGTTGGAAACGACTGAAGCAACTTAGCAGCAGCAAGAGTTTTAAGATTTTCTGAGCAATTTGAAAAAAATCAAAGAAATACTTAAGGTTTAATATAGGTTCTGTTGAAAGCATGTTTTCTTTTTTAATCCATAATCTATGCATTGGATACATGTGAACTTTTTATTAACTGGGATGTAATTTTCAAACTATTCTGCTAAATAATTTACCTAATAATATTTAATCATTTTTTTTTTTTTTTTATTTAAAAAAAAAATATATTTAATATCATGCCACAATTTTTGCAAATCGTATTTTCAGACAGTAAATTGATATTTAAAGGTTTAACATTTTATAGATATCAAATCTTTTTTTAACAAGGATGATGTCTTTTAAGTTTTACTTTAAATTCCCCAAATATTTATAACTACCAACTTTTAACTTTTATGTTTAAAGCATGCAGGCTGATGGCAGTTTTGAATAAACTAGCTCATAAGCTCATAAGCTAGCTTTATGAAAGCTTTTATATTTATGCCTAAATTTATGTAACTTATTTAACTTTTATAGGCTTCATTTTGATTCCTGTGATCCTTGACAATCTAATGTTGTTTGTTATAAGTAGATTCAACAGTTTTATATCTTCCCTAATACATAAACCCAATCAGTTTGCAGTCAAATTTAATAAAATTAGGAATAAAAGGCACCGTTTCAAGCACATCACTGAATGGTTACAGTGGAGGTCTTGTCACTGCAGGCCTATATACTAAGGGATTTTTAATGTTTTCATTCTCTTTTTTAACCGCGTTGCCGTTATGATAAACACAAGAAAGGTTGATTCTGAGTAGTATGGCAATGGTTTTCCTAGTTATTTCTTCATAAATCAGTTTCTCCTTTGGACTCTCAGCACCTTGTGGTTTCACTTTTTTTCGAAGACTGTATTTATTGGAATTTTTTTTTTTAACTCAGTCAAGCTTCATGAGTTTGGAAATAGCTGAAAAAATCATTTTCAAAATTCAGATTCACACTATTTTTAAATTGGACTTGAGAGTGACAGGCAAGTTCCTTGCAGGATGGCCTCCGGGGAGGAGGAAGTGCCTGGGGCCCTAGCAGCTGAATGCCGCAGGCAATGTGTAAAGAGCTGGGAAGGCACCTCCCTGGACAGATTTGCTTGGAGTTTTTTTTTTTGTTTGTTTTATTTTTCCTTTTTCTTTCTGCTTTTGAATCAAGATGGAGAAATCATTTTGCTCTAACATTAAAAAAAAAAAAAAGTCAGGCAAGACTTAACTCAGGAGATGTATGTTCTCGGCTCAGTGTGTGCCTGTAACTCCCACTGACAGTGATGGCAGTTATGCAGATGCATGCAGGAGAAAATAGACTCTTTTTAACATTAAACATCAGATTTGGGTCTCCCCAGAGAAAGCTGGTTACTGGAGTGGCTGTGAATGATGCATTTTCACGGAATGTTTTAGCCATAAATCAATCCTGAATCATACTTTTCCTAGAGTTCTTTGCAGCTCTTCTGAGATCCTAGCGTATCATGCACACACTGATTCTATTTCAGACTGAGCTTAAATACATTTACCAAAATAAGATCCAAATAATTAAATGTGACTTTTATAATTGTTTTCCTCTGAAGATTCAGAGCTTAATCTGGCAGTGGTTAATGGTTTTAATTTGACTTATTATACAGTGTCAGTTTATTTAGTTGAAATTAGTTTTCTATTTCTCTCCTTTTTATAAGCGCTGCCTGTTTACTTAACAATATTTGGCTTTGCCTAATGATATGTACAGAAGACAGTGCTAAGTGGAACATCAGCTGTTTACATCAGCTCTAACAATTAATGCATGTTAATTTTTAATTACACTGATTGTACTAGAGGCAGAATGTATGTTTCTTCACAGAACAGATGTACTAGTCAGCTTGGCTGGTGAACATGCATATCGATCAGATGTTGATGCTGCCAGCAATTCAGCAAAGTCTGCTTAAGTGTCGGCTTCTAATGTACTTACAAGTTTACGGCTTAGAGTCCTGGTGGAGGCAATACAGCTCGATGCTATATCCTCTGATGTTTACAGATAATCACAATATGTCTGTTTTGTGGTTAGCATTCTACACTGATTGGAAGACTGAATAGGTATGAGGGGATCTAAAGGTGTCTTGCAGACACCTCGTGGACTGCTTTCTCCATTCTTATTTTGAGGCAGTGTCTTTCAAGAATTTATTTTGCCTTTAAAGTTTTATTTTTTAACTGATGGTTGTTGTGTTAATAATAGGTGCCTGACATGGATGACCACTGTCACCACAAGGAAAAATTGAAAAGATAATATAGTTACTTACAATGAAATCTCTCTCTATCAAGTATTATCACCAGAGCTAGTTAGAAAACATATAGAAAATGCCAGTAGTAAAATTGCAGACAGTAGTCAGGCCTTCAGTCAGCTGTCAATTGAATAAGAAGCGCTTGTTGAATACTTCAATATGCTGAGTATTTCACTAAGCACTATAGGTTGCTTAGCATGAGAGATAGCAAGAAATCTCAATGTCCTTTCCCTTAGGAGTCTGAGACTCTTATGGGAGAAATAATACTCACATACAGAAAACAATTAAAGAAAGGTTATATTCTGTACTGAATAATGTGTACATTCTTTTCAATAATAAGCACAGAGAAAGTGTTTTATGATAGAACTGAAATAGAGTAGAATTGGAATTGTACACCTCCGAATTATGGTTTGACTATATAGGTATTAAGCAATTGCTTCTTAATTTGTTGTTTTTCAGTCATTCAGTCATGTCCGACTCTTTGTGACTCCATGAATTGCAGCACACCAGACTTCCCCACCCTTCTCTATCTCCCAGAGTTTACTCAAACTCATATCCAAACTCCAGGAGATTCCAAACTTCTTAACTGGTTTTGCTTAAATCTTCTACACTATTTTACAGATAAGAACAACAAATAAAACATTTTTTTTTTCCACTTAGCATATTCTCATCTATTCCCCTCTAAAATATTCTGGAAAGAATTCCTTGGGTCTCTTTTTTACTTATGGGTGAAGGCAATGGCACCCCACTCCAGTACTCTTGCCTGGAAAATCCCATGAACCGAGGAGCCTGATGGGCTGCAGTCCATGGGGTCGCTAAGAGTCGGACACGACTGAGCGACTTCACTTTCACTTTTCACTTTCATACATTGGAGAAGGAAATGGCAACCCACTCCAGTGTTCTTGCCTGGAGAATCCCAGGGACGGGGGAGCCTGGTGGGCTTCCGTCTGTGGGGTCGCATAGAGTCAGACACGACTGAAGTGACTTAGCAGAAAGAATGATTAGGTAGGAATAAACCTACCTAGTGAGGCAAAACTGCAAAATTGTTTTGACTTGGAAAACTGAAAGACACTGATAAAAGAAGTTGAAAATGACACAAACAGGTGGAAAGATATACCATGTTCTTAGATTGGAAGAATCAATATTATTAAAATCACCATACTACTGAAGGCAATCTACAGATCTAATGCAATCCCATAAATATACCAATGGCATTTTCCACATAACTAGAATAAAATGTTTTAAAATTTATATGGAAATTCAAAAGATCTCAAGTAGCCCAAACAATCATGAGAAAGAACAGAGCTGATAGAAATCAGACTCCCTGACTTTAGCCTATACTATAAAGCTACAGTAATCAAAACAGTTTGGAACTGGCACAATAGCAGACATATAAATCATTGAAACAGTATAGAAAGCCCAGAAATAAACACATGAACTAATGGTCAGTTAATCTATAACAAAGGAAACAAAACTATACAATGGAGAAAAGACAGTCTCTTCAATAAGTGATGTTGGGAAAACTAGACAGCAGAGTGTAAAAAGAATGAAACTAAAACATTATCTAAGCTATGTACAAAAGTAAACTCAAAATGGATTAAAGACCTACATGTAAGACCAAGTAATATAAAATTCTTAGAAGAAAACAAAGGAAGAACATTTTAACCTAAATTGCAGCAATATTTTTTCAAAATCTTTTTCAAAATCTGTGATATGTTCAAAAGCAAAGGATATAAAAGCAAAAATAAGGAAATCTTCAACAAAACAAAAAGACATCCTACTGAATGAGAGAAAATATTTGCAAATGATATGACCAATAAGAGATTAATATTCAACATATATAAGCAGCTCATACAACTCAACATTAATAAACAAACAGGCCCAAGTAAAAATAAGCAGAAGAACTGAATAGATATTTTTCTAAAGAGGAAATGAAGATAGCCAATAGGCATATGAAAAGATGTTCAACACTGCTAATCATCAGGGAAATGGAAATCAAAACCATAATGACATATCACCTCAAATCTGTCAAAAGGACTACCATCAAAAAGAACACAAATAACAAATGTTGCTGAGGATGTGGGGAAAAGGGAACCCTTATACACTGTTGGTGAAAATGTAAATTGGTATAGTCACTGTGGAAAACAGTACAGAGATTTCTCAAAAACTGAAAATAGAACTACCATATGATCTAGCAATTCCACTCCTGGTTATGTATCTGAACAACAACAACAAAAAAACACAAACACTGATTTGAAAAGATACATGCATCCCAATGTTCATAGCTCCATTATTTACAATTGGCAAAATATGGGAGCAATGTAAATATCTACCAAATGATGAATGGATAAAGAAGATGTGGTATATGTACACAATATAATGTTATTCAAGCATACAAAAGAGAGAAATTTTGCCTTTTGGAGCCACGTGGATGGATTTGGAAGGATTATGCTAAGTGAAATAAGGCAGACAGAGAAAGATAAATACTGTATGTTTTCAATTATGTGTGGAATCTAAACAATACAACAAATTATATTTATATATATATATATTCACATACATTATCACCCTGCTTATTTAATTTATATGCAGAGTACATCATGAGAAACGCTGGACTGGAAGAAACACAAGCTGGAATCAAGATTGCCAGGAGAAATATCAGTAACCTCAGATATGCAGATGACACCACCCTTATGGCAGAAAGTGAAGAGGAACTCAAAAGCCTCTTGATGAAAGTGAAAGTGGAGAGTGAAAAAGTTGGCTTAAAGCTCAACATTCAGAAAACGAAGATCATGGCATCCAGTCCCATCACTTCATGGGAAATAGATGGGGAAACAGTGGAAACAGTGTCAGACTATTTTTCTGGGCTCCAAAATCACTGCAGATAGGGACTGCAGCCATGAAATTAAAAGACGCTTACTCCTTGGAAGGAAAGTGATGACCAACCTAGATAGCATATTGAAAAGCAGAGATATTACTTTGCCAACAAAGGTTCATCTAGTCAAGGCTATGGTTTTTCCTGTGGTCATGTATAGATGTGAGAGTTGGACTGTGAAGAAAGCTGAGCGCCGAAGGATTGATGCTTTTGAACTGTGGTGTTGGAGAAGACTCTTGAGAGTCCCTTGGACTGCAAGGAGATCCAACCAGTCCATTCTGAAGATCAGCCCTGGGATTTCTTTGGAGAGAATGTTGCTGAAGCTGAAACTCCAGTCCTTTGGCCACCTCATGCGAAGATTTGACTCATTGGAAAAGACTCTGATGCTGGGAAAGATTGAGGGCAGAAGGAGAAGGGGATGACAGAGGATGAGATGGTTGGATGGCATCACTGACTCAAGGGACATGGGTTGGGGTGGACTCCAGGAGTTGGTGATGGACAGGAAGGCCTGGTGTGCTGCAGTTCATGGGGTCGCAAAGAATTGAACATGACTGAGCAACTGAACTAAACTGAATAACAAAAAGGCAGAATCACAACTATAGAGAACAACTAGGAGTTACCAGTGGAGAGAAGGAATGGGGATGGGGCAATAACGGCCTACCAGGCTCCTCCATCCCTGGAATTTTCCAGGCAAGAGTATTGGAGTGGGGTGCCATTGCCTTCTCCGAGGGAACTTATAGGTACAAACTATTAGATATAAAATAAACTACAAGGATATATTATATAAAATAAAGAATATAGTCAATATTTTATAAGCATAAATGGAGTATAACTTTTAAATATTGTGAATCACTATATTGTACATCTATAATATATAATATTGTTCATCAACTATATATTTCAATGAAAAAATGAAGGTGAAATAAAGGCATCTCTAGATATAAAAAAATACTTAAGAATTTGTTGTTAGAAGACTTACTTTACAAAAAAATATTAAAGGAAGTTTTCAGGCTAAATGTGACTTCAAACAGTAATTCAAATTGACATAAAAATCCAGTAAGTATATAACTCTAAAGAACAATATAAATTCATGGTTCTACTTTGTTTTCTTAAAAATTTTAAAAGAAATTGCTCATGTATATCTATCTGTATATCTATGCTGCTGCTACTGCTGTTGCTAAGTTGCTTCAGTTGTGTCTGACTCTATGTGACCCCATAGATGGCAGCCCACCAGACTCCCCCATCCCTGGGATTCTCCAGGCAAGAACACTGGAGTGGGTTGCCATTTCCTTCTCCAATGCATGAAAGTGAAAAGTGAAAGTGAAGTCGCTCAGTCGTGTCCGACTCCTAGTGACCCCATGGACTGCAGCCTACCAGGCTCTTCCATCCATGGGATTTTCCAGGCAAGAGTACTGGAGTGGGGTGCCATTGCCTTCTCCCTATATATCTATAAATGTATATAAATATAGACAGAGGGAGAGAAAGAGAGAGAGAGTTATATCTATAATATACAGACATATGCAGATATCCCTTGATATCCTTTGGGATTACTTTTAAGGACCCACTGTGGATAAGGAAATTCTCACATGCTCAAATTCCTTCTAGCTGGCCCTCCACATCTGTGAATTCCACATCCATGGATATGGAAGATCAATTTTATATTTATTGAGAAAAATCCATACATAGGTAGACCCCCACAGTTAAAACCCCTGTTGTTATAGGGTCAAGTAATATATTTGACTTGAGAGTCCCTTGGACTGCAAGGAGATTCAACCAGTCCATCCTAAAGGAAATCAGTCCTGGATGTTCACTGGAAGGACTGATGTTGTAGCTGAAACTCCAATACTTTGGCCACCTGATGTGAAGAGCTGACTCATTTGAAAAGACCCTGATGCTAGGAAAGATTGTGGGCAGAAGGAGAAGGGGATGACAGAGGATGAGATGGTTGGATGGCGTCACTGACTCAAGGGACATGGGTTGGGGTGGACTCCAGGAGTTGGTGATGGACAGGAAGGCCTGGTGTGCTGCAGTTCATGGGGTCGCAAAGAATTGAACATGACTGAGCAACTGAACTGAACTGAATATATTTGACAATAACATCACAGAACAGGTGGATAGATGCAAAGCTATATTGGGTTAATATAATGACTGCAGATGGAAACTTGAATTAATTAGAATAAATGAAAAGATTGACAAATGATAGTGAGAAGGTTAAAAACAAAACTCATGTTTTTAAGGGTCAACTATATTATAGTTGCCTATGATAGCACAACAGAGAAGGCAATGGCACCCCACTCCAGTACTCTTGCCTGGAAAATCCCATGGGCGGAGGAGCCTGGTGGGCTGCAGTCCATGGGGTCGTGAAGAGTGTGAAGGACACAACTGAGCGACTTCACTTTCACTTTTCACTTTCATGCATTAGAGAAGGAAATGTCAACCCACTTCAATGTTCTTGCCTGGAGAATCCCAGGGACGGGGGAGCCTGGTGGGTTGCCGTCTGTGGGGTCACACAGAGTAGGACACAACTGAAGCGACTTAGCAGCAGCAGCAGCAGCATGATAGCAGAAACAAGTGGGTAGATGAAAAGCTGTATTGGGTCAATAAAATGACTACAGATGGAAACTTCAATCAATAAGAATAAATGATTCAGAAATGATGAGGTTTAATATACAAATGTTATGAAAACATATTTTTTCACATTTTAGTTTCTTTAAAATGTATAAGTTATATAAAATAATTTCCATAATGCATTCTTGGATTTGTAGCAATTATAGATGTAATATGTAGGAGAATAATACCACAAAAAAGTAAACAGAGAATACATAGGAATAATGTTTCCATATCTCACTGAAATTGTTTGTATAATATGAAGATGTTTCTTATAAATTACTATGTATATGGTAAGCCTTACATCAACCACTCCATTAGACAACATTTACTTAATGCAAAAAAAAATGTAGTAAAGGAAAAATAAAGGGCAGATAGTGATATAGAAAACAAAAAAAGTAAAATGACAAATTTAAATTCATCTATATCAGTAATAATAACATTAAATATTCAGTTTTCAGTTCAGTTGCTAGGTCATGTCCAACCCTTTGTGACCCCATGGACTGCAAGATGCCAGGCTTCCCTGTCCATCACCAATTCCCAGAGTTTGCTCAAACTCATGTCCATCGAGTCTGTGATGCCATCCAACCATCTCATCCTCTGTCATCCCCTTCTCCTCCTGCCTTCACTTTCCCAGAAACAGGGTCTTTTCTAATGAGACAGTTCTTTGCATCAGGTGGCCAAAGTATTGGAGTTTCAGCTTCAGCATCAGTCCTTCCAATGAATATTCAGGACTGATTTCCTTTAGGATGAACTGGTTTAATTTCCTTGCTATCCAAGGGACTCTCAAGAGTCTTCTCCAACACCACAGTTTAAAAGCATCAATCCTTCGGCGCTCAGCTTTCTTCACAGTCCAACTCTCACATCTATACAAGACTACTGGAAAAACCATAGCTCCCCTTGGGGCTCAGCTGGTAAAGAATCCTCCTACAGGAGACCTGGGTTTGATCCCTGGCTTGGGAAGATTCCCTGGAGAAGGGAAAGGTTACTCAATCCAGTATTCTGACCTGGAGAATTCCAAGGATTGTATAGTCCATGGGGTCCCAAAGAGTGGAACATGACTGAGTGACTTTCACTTTCACTTAACATTAAATATAAATAGATTCTAATCATAATTCAGATATTGTCAGATAGGACACAAAAGTTTGGCTTAATTCTGTCTATAGGACACATATATTAGAGTTCAAAGTAAAAATTGTTTGCAAAAGTACACCATGAAAATAGATACAGTATACAAACATCAACTGTAAGGAAATTGGAGTGGCTATACTAACCATAGACAAGATAAAGTTTAAATAAAAAATATTACTAGGCATAAATGGGGACATTTATAATGATAAAAGGATCAATCCATCAAGATGAAATGACAAATATCACATGTATCTGCCTAACAACAGAATACAAAATACAATGAAGGAGAAAAAGATAGAAATAAAGGGAAAAATAGGCAATGGAACACTAATAGTCAGAGATTTAATATCCCATTATTCATAATGGATAGACCAAATAGGCAGAAGATCAATAAGAAAATAGAATACTTGAATAAATATTAAAGCAAACTAGACCCAAAAGGCATCTGCAGAACACCCCGCCCAACAAAAGCAAAACATGTTCTTCTCAAGAGCACGAGGAACAGTCTTTCTGATAGATAATATGTGAGGCCACAAAAATAAAATAAATTGAAAAGAATATAAATAACATAAAGTAAGTTTTCTGACTATAATGGAACAAAAATAGAAATAACACAAAGGAATTTAAGAAGCTCAAATTCATGTGGAAATTTAACAACACAGTCCTAAATGACCAAAGGGTCCAAGAAGAAATAAAAAATGAGAAGTTATAAAATTTTTTGAGGAGTGAAAATGAAGAGACAATATACCAAAATATATGGAATATACCTGAATTAGTGATAAGTGATAATTTATACCCATGACTGACTAAAATTTTTTAAAAGTGACCTCAAATCAATAAAATTATTTTCCACATTAAACCACTGAAAAAAGAAGAGAATACTAAATTTAAATTAAGCAGGAGGAAGAAAATAAAAAATGTTGCTGTGGAAGTTATTAATAATAAAATCAAAAATTAAAAAAACAGAAAAAAATGTTTTTTTTAATTGCAAACATTGGAAAGTCTTTATTTAGACTGACCAAGAAGTGATAAGACTCAAATTATTAGAATCGGAAGTGAAGGAGGAAACACTGGTGGTGGTGATGTAGGCGTTAAGTCATGTTAGACTCTTCTGTGACCCCATGGATTGCAGTCTACCAGTCTCCTCTGTCTATGGGATTTCCCAGGCAAGAATACTGAAGTGGGTTGCCATTTCCTTCTCCAAGGGGAGGGAGCATTATTAATGCCTTTATAGGGAAAAATAATTATGAGATACTATAAATTGTATGCTAATACATTTGATAAATTAAATGAACTGGCCAAATTCCTAAAAACACACAAACTACTGAAACTGATTCAAAAAGAAATCGAAAATTTGAACTTATTTATACTAAGTAAGGAAATAGATGTGATAATCAAAAATTTTCACCACAAAGAAAACTCCAGGCCCAGATGGCTGCACACGTGGATTATACCTATTATACCTAGTATAATATCTAAAGAATAATTATTTCAATGCTTCATAAGCTTTTCACAAAACAGGAGAGAACACTTTCCATCTCTCTCTATGAGGCCAGTTTTACTCTTATACCAAAATCAGACAAATACTCCATAAGAACAGAAAATGATAGACTAATATATCTTCTGAACATGAAAGCAGAAATCCTCAACAAAATACTTGAAAGCCAAATCAGCAACATATAAAAAAGTTATACCATGATGAAGTGAGATTTATCTCAGGAATGTAAGCTAGGCTTAATATCTGAAAATCAATGTAATAATATACCATATCAATAGAATAAAATATGTGTTTATTTTAATAGAACATAGAATGCAGAGAAAGCATTTAACAGAATCAGACACTTTTGTGATAAAAACATTCAAAAAAACTAGAAAGATAAGGAAATTCCTTAACCTGATGAAAGGTAGGTATAAAACCCATAGCAAACATCCTGCATAACAGTGAAAGACTGAATGTTTTTTCCTCCTAAAAGATCAATAAAAAGAAAACAATGTTCATTCTCCTTACTTCTATTAAACATTGTATTAGAGGTTCTATCCAGGGTAATTAGGCAAAAGAAAGAAAATAAAATGCATACATGCTGAAAATAAGAAATAAAACTATTAGTATTCACAGATTATATGATCTAGATTAATAGCTAATTCTAAAGAATCCGCTGCTGCTGCTGCTAAGTCACTTCAGTCGTGTCCGACTCTGTGCAACCCCACAGACGGCAGATCACCAGGCTCCCCCGTCCCTGGGATTCTCCAGGCAAGAACACTGGAGCAGGTTGTCATTTCCTTCTCCAATGCAGGAAAGTGAAAGTGAAGTTGCTCAGTTGTGTCTGACTCTTAATTTTAACAAGTTTGGCAAATTGCTAGGATATGGGATGAATATATATAAAATCAATTGCATTTCTGAATACTTCTGATGGATAATTTGGAAATAAAATTAAGAAAATATTTTCATTTATAATTGCATCAAAGAGAATAAAATTCATAAGGATACATATGTGTATATACATATAACAAAAGAAGTACATCTTTTACACTCTGAAAACTGCAAGGCTTTGTGGAAAGAGACCAAAGATTTATGTGACTGGAAAAACATCCCATGTTCATGGATTAGAAGATTAAATATTTTTGAGATGGCAGTACTCCCCAAATTGATCTATAGGTTCATCACAATCCCTGTAGAATTCTAGCTGGTTTTTTTTTTTTTTTTAATAATTGGCAAGCTGTTGTTAAAATTCATATGAAATTTCAAGGGATTCAGAATAAGCAAAATAACTTTGAAAACGAAATACAAAATTGGAATACTCACATTAACCAGTTTTAGAAATTACTACAAAGCAGCAGTGATCGAGACATTATGAGACTTGCATAAAGGATAGACATATGGGTAAATGGAATACACTTGAGATTAGAAAAGTAAATCCATATATTTATGGCCTAATGATTTTTGACAAGGAGACTAAGACCATTTAATGGGCAAAGAACTGTGTTTTCAACAATGGTATAGGAAACTGGATATCAACACACACACAAAATGAATGTGGATGCTTATCATTCCATATACAAAAAGTAACTCAAAATTTTCAAAGACAAGACCTAACAACTAGAGCCAAATTTATACAAGTCTTAGAAGAACTATACTGGTCATTCTGGATGACTTTATATTTGGCAATGAATTTGTATTTAAGACAACAAAATATGAATAGCAAAAGAAAAAAAAATAGATAAATTGGACTTCATCAAAATTAAAATCTTTTATGTTCAAATGACAACAAATACCTGAACTCTTTCATTTTTGTAGCATCTGTCCTCTAGATGCTGTCAGTCTGAATATTTGGTGCACAAACAACTGGACATAACACAACTGTAATGCAGTAAAGACTCTAGCAGAGAATGATGAAAGTTCATAAATAGAGAATGAGGAAACACAGAATACTAATTGGGAGAAGGACTCTGCTCTGGGGGTGGGTGGGGAGGGCAGTGTTGTTGTGATAGCCATGAAATAACTATGAAGCATAAGTGACATTTCAAAGGTATGATTTTCTCTGGCAATTATTTTCTGCCTTTCCAGTTTATAATGGTAGAAAAAATTAATTATCATAAATAGCTTAATAGAAGGTAGCTAGTTGTAGCTAATGTGAGAGAATAGTTTTACTATATATAATTTTAAAATTATTAAATATATTAAAAATAGCAGTAATTAGAGTAGTATTGTACTGCACAAAGATCAAGAGACAGAGCAATGAATTTGTGACCCAGAAATATATTCAAGTACATATGGGAAGAGGGCATCTTTTACCAGTGAATACAACATTTTTAAGTAAAAAGGATGTTCAAATAAAAGCATTTGAACAAAAAGATGCTTAAGCTGAATCTCTTATTTATCATTTATAAAAGAGGTCTTGGTGAATAAAAGGCCTATAAATATAAAACACTGACTTCAATCTTTGGAAAAACATAGGTGAATGTTGAAATCCTATTTTATCTTTTATTCTAAAATAAATTGGACATTTTATTGCTTCTTCTGATGTGCAGATTTTTAGTTCACACGTGTAGTCTCACTTGTTGATTTTTTCTTTTCTTGCTTGTGCTTTTGGTGTCACATCCAAAAAACAACTGTGAAGATCAATGTCAAAGAGATGTGCCCCTATGTTTTCTTCTAGGTATCATATCTTATATTTAAGATACAATTCAAGTTAGTATTTGTGAGTAGTGTAAGATAGGGTCCAGTTTTATTTACCTGCATGCAATTATCCAGTTTCCCCAATATCATTTATTAGGGAAATCCTCTTTCCCCATTGAGTGTTCTTGGCTCTCTTGTCAAATAGGATTTACCCATTTATGTGGAGGATATCTCTAGCTCTCAACTCTGCTCCTTTGCTCTATGTGTTTATTTTGATTCCAGCACCATGCTGTTTTAATTACTATATCTTTGTTTTATAGTTTGAAATCAGAAAGTTTGATGCCTCTGACTTTATTTTTCTTGCTTAGGATTACTTTGGCTATTCAAGGTTGTTTGAGACTCCATACAAATTTTACGATTGTATTTTCTATTTCTGTGTAAAACACAATTGGAATTTTGATAGGGATTGCACTGAATCTATAAATGGCTTTTCGTGATATGGGCATTTTTAACAATATTGATTCTTCCTACAAGACGGGAGAAAGTATTTGCAAATCATAGACTAGATAGGGGTTAATATCTAAAATATATAAGGAACTAACACAACTTGTTAATAGAAACACCAAATAATCCAGTTAAATGGACAGAGAAACAGCAGGCATTTTTTCCAAATAAACCATCCAAATGGTCAATTCAGGTACATGAAAGGTTGTTCAACATTATTTACACAAATCAAAACAACAGTGAGATGTCACCTCACACCTGTTAGGGCTATAATCAAGAAAACAATAGATAACAAATGTTGGTGAGGATGTGGAGAAAAGGGAACCCTCGTTCAGTGTTGGTGTAAATGTACATTTGTTCAGCCACAATGGAAAACAATTAAAAATGAAAAATAGAACTCTAAACCATCCAACAATTTCTCTTCTGGGTATATATCCAAAGGATATGAAAATGGGATATTGGAGAGTTCTGTGTACTCCCTTATCAGAGCATTATTTACAAAAACCAAGATATGGAAACCACAAAAGTGTCTGTCAAAAGGTGAGCTGATGAAGAAAATGTGGTATTATATATACAAGGAATATTATTCAACCATGAGAAAGAAAGAAGTCCTCCCTTTTGTGACCGCATGTATAGATTTGGATGGTATTAGAGAGACCAGACAGACAGAGAAAGTCCAATACTATCTGATGTCACTTATATGCAGAATCTGAAAAAGCCAAACTCATAGAAACTAAAGTAGAATGATGGTTACCAGCTGGGAGGAGGGGAAATTGGGAAGATGTTGTTACAGGTTACAAATTTGCAAGTAGAAGATGAGTAAGTTCTGGAGACCTAATACATAGCATAGTGATCATAGTCAACAATGCTTCAAAGCTGTGAAGACACTAGATGGTGAATGTACTCCACAAAAAAGAAATGGTAATTGTGGGAAGTGGTAGAGGTGTTAGCTAATGTAGGGTAACAATCATATTGTATAAATGTATCAAATCAATATGCTGTATACCCTAAATTTAAACAATGTTATATGTTAATTATATCTCAATAAAAATAAATTAATTAATATAAAAATAAAGTGACATAAATTACACATAAGAAATCTAATAACACATAAATCTAATAATCTAATTTCTAATAAGAAATCTAATTACAAAAAAATTTTAACCTAACTCCAGGAAGAAGATGTACATAATTTTGTCTTTATAGTTTTAAAGAAAGTAAGTTATAAGTATGTCAAAATGCTGAGAAACTCTTATCTCTTGGTCTGCTATGAGATCCTTATAGACATTCTCCCTGCTTTAGCCTTTGTTCTCATCCTCTACAGTCTATTTGCTGTAGTATAGGAAGAATGATTCCTTAAAATTAAACCAGCTACTCTGTTGAAAATCTCCCAGTGGCTTCTCACATAACAGCCTACAAAGCACTACCTGGTTTGATACCTGTCACCTTTCTGATCTCATCTGCTACCACTTACCTTTCACTCATTGACTTGGACTTTGGCCTCTTTGTCACACTTAGCAGGATCCTGTGTCACTTGCTGTTTTTCTGCTTGGAAGGCCTGTCCCTATGTGGTTCACTCTTTCACTTCCTCTTGGGGTCTGATTAAATGTCACACTCTCAGAGAGACCTTTCTCCACTGCTTTATGTAAAGAAAGCGTCAGCCCCACACTCCCCAACACTTTTTGACTTTTTCTCTGCTTATTCTTCGCACAACATAGGAATCACTTTAAATGTAAGATGATACAATAAATGTTATGGATTTTGTCTACCTCATCAGTTAGATTTGGAACATTAAGAAAGTGTGACAGTCTGAAGGGTTGGCAAGAGTTGGAGGCAATAGGAACATTTGCACAGTGGTGGTGTTAGGGTATGTTGGTAAACTAGGTTAGAAGGCAGTTTGGAAATAGTTATTAACATTTTAAATGTTCATCTGTTTCACTTTTAGAACTCTTTATGATGAAATAAGCTCACACAAGAATGCTGCAGTTACTTAAGTCCATTCCATTTCTTGACATAGTGGAAAGATTGAACCAACTTAAGTGTCCTAATAATAAATCCATTCCCTGAAACAGCATATTGGCACATTTATTCAGGCCTCTGTTCATATACTCCTTCCTGCTTTCTTGATCACCCTCTCTAAGGTACACTCCAGATTTTTTCTCTTAAAGTGTAAAAAACACTCAAATATTTATTAAAAGGAATCTATCAAAACTGTTATGAAAGATAGTCATAATATGTTGTCAAGAGAAAAAAGCAAATCATAGATACCTGCAAGACTATAAACCAATCTGTGAATAATGATTCCTTCAGAAGAGTAGAATAGGGGACTAAGCCCATTACTTCATATCACACTTAACTGTTTGAATTATGTTTTTTTTTTTTAACAAAGAGCATGTGTTTGACACTTTAAAATATGCAAGAACAACAAAGTATTGACATTATCTTTATAATAGGTAGCAAAACTGTGATTACTAATATTTTTTAATAATTTCAAATTTGGATTGGGGTTGGGATGAAAATTTTATTCCAGGACATTTTCTTTCTAGAGAGTATATGAATGAGGGAGGGCATGTGCACACATGTGAGATTGCACACATGTGTATGTGTGTGGGTGTTACTTTTCACTCTGTTTCCATTTGAAAAGTATGGGGCATTTTTGGGTAAAACGAAGGAGTTGTGAGGAACATGTGGAAATAAGCACCCTAACTTTTCCATTTTTCATTCCTACAACCAGCCTTATTTCTGCTTCACAAATGCAGTATTTTTAATTGAGTAAAATAAAGTGGACAACATGTGTTCAGTGTAACAATAAGGCTCTATTAATTAAATAAACTGGTATTATAATCCATGTTTTCTTCATACTGTTATTCTGTACTCATCTGGCTGAAATTTATGCTATGCCAACACATTTTGTATTTTAAGACAGTTTTAGAATATGAATGACAATGTAAAGTTTAATCATCTTTGATATATACTCATAGCATATTCTCTTATTAGAACTGAATAGAACTTTTGAAATGCCCTTTAGATAAACAGCTGGATTTGAAATCTGTAACAACAAATGGAGTTAGAAAAAGGAGATAAGAACTCTACCATATCTGTTTCTACTACTAGGATTTCTATTCATACTAATAATAATCATTATTATATTTAGCATCTATCGAGTGCTCAGTTTATGTCAGAAGCTATTCCATGTGGCCTATACATGCAGAGATTCACTGTACATTTAAAGTATTGAGGTGTACTATGTTCATATTAAATGTTCACAAGTATTAACTAGTATTGTTATGTACAATAAGGTAGAAACTATTACTATCCTGGAGAAAACCTGAACAGGGAAAGTTTAAGTAACTTTCCTGAACTCATGCAGTTAACAAATGATGTTACCAAGACTTGAATCAAGGCAGTCTGATTCCTAAATTCATCCTCTTAAATTGATTCTCTAACTCTTTTCAGTAAAGTATTAGTAGGTTATATTGTATCATATAAAATATTCATATTATTGAATCCTTAAATTAGGTGGGTGCAAAAGAACACTTATTTTTTGGGGGCTCCAAAATCACTGCAGATGGTGACTGCAGCCATGAAATTAAAAGACGCTTACTCCTTGGAAGGAAAGTTATGACCAACCTAGATAGCATATTCAAAAGCAGAGACATTACTTTGCCAACAAAGGTCCATCTAGTCAAGGCTATGGTTTTTCCTATGGTCATGTATGGATGTGAAAGTTGGACTGTGAAGAAAGCTGAGCGATGAAGAATTGATGCTTTTGAACTGTGGTGTTGGAGAAGACTCTTGAGAGTCCCTTGGACTGCAAGGAGATCCAACCAGTCCATTCTAAAGGAGATCAGCCCTGGGATTTCTTTGGAAGGAATGATGCTAAAGCTGAAACTCCAGTACTTTGGCCACCTCTTGCGAAGAGTTGACTCATTGGAAAAGACTCTGATGCTGGGGGAGATTGGGGGCAGGAGGAGAAGGGGACGACAGAGGATGAGATGGCTGGATGGCATCACTGACTCGATGGATGTGAGTCTGAGTGAACTCCGGGAGTTGGTGATAGACAAGGAGGCCTGGCGTGCTGTGATTCATGGGGTTGCAAAGAGTCGGACATGACTGAGCAACTGAACTGAACTGAACTGTAAAGAACACTGGGGGGCTTTTTCAGTGGCTCAGTGGTAATGAATCCACCTGCAATGCAGGAGACATGGGTTTGATCCCTGGCTTGAGAAGATACATACCCTGGAGGAGGGCAGACAACCGACTCCAGTATTCTTACCTGGAGAATTCCATGGAGAGAGGAGCCTGGTGGGCTAAAGTCCATAGGGCTGCAATGAGTTGGACATGACTAGAGACTTAGAATGCAAGCACACAGCAAGAACACAGAAAAATCAGTTCATTTGTTATATCATGCCAGGAAATTCCCACAGTCAGAACTAGCCACTCTATACATCAGAAGAGATGATTTTTAACCCAAACGTGAAAAGCACTCTTGTGTGTAGCATAAGAAAGTAGGCTTTAACTATAACAGAGCTACATTGTACAATAATCTGCTATTGAAAAGGGAAAGACTGAAGATATTTTAGGCTGGTGGATTGTAATTACCTAATTGGGATATTAATTCCATTTGTGTTCCTTTGAAGGATGTTTCATCTTTTATTTAACTTTTTGGTGATATAACCAATTATTAAAAACAGAATATGACTATTCAGTTCACTTCAGTTCAGTCATTCAGTCATGGCCGACTCTTTGAGACCCCATGGACTGTAGCACGCCAGGCCTCCCTGTCTATCACCAACTCCCGGAGTTCACTCAAACTCATGTCCGTGGAGTTAGTGATCCCATCCAACCATCTCATCCTCTGTCATTCCCTTCTCCTCCTGCCTTCAATCTTTCCTAGCATCATGGTCTTTTCAAATGAGTCAGTTCTTGGCATCAGGTGACCAAAGTATTGGAGTTTCAGCTTCAGCATCAGTCCTTCCAGTGCATATTCAGGACTGATTTACTTTAGGATAGACTGGTTGGATCTCTTTACAGTCCAAGGGACTCTCAAGAGTCTTCTCCAACACCACAGTTCAAAAGCATCAATTCTTTGGCACTCAGCTTTCTTTATAGTACAACTCTCACATCCATATATGATTACTGGAAAAACCATAGCTTTGACTAGATGGACCTTTGTTGGCAATGTAATGTCTCTATTAAAAAATTTCAATTCCCAGCCTTGGGGAGCAAATGCATATCTACTATTAAGAATTTTCATTGAAACTGAATAACAAAAATAGTAAATGCTAATATTTGTAATTAAAAAAAACTCACTGTGTTGTGTAATAGGAAAAACACAGAAAACATTTTTCATGGTTTTGTTTTGCTTCCCTAGAACTGAAACTTCTAAAGTGAGTAGTTAGTTGCACTTGTCAGTTCCATTCCATCTTACTTTGTGAAATATATAGAGGTGGTACAAGGCTCATATATTTACTGGACACCATTCCACTGAAAATGCTGAAGTCCACATACCACCCGCCCATGTGAGCTACCACAGCATAACTCACATGGACAACTTCTCCCTTTGGCTTGCTCATTTAACAGTATCCTTAGTACAAAATTCAATGCATCTGTTGCAGTCAAATGTCAAAGGAGAGAAAAAAAGGCCACTTTAACATTTTGGGATAAGGTGTTAAAAAATCTTTCAGAAAAAAATTATCCAAAGTGTTAAAAATCTTTCAGAAAAAAAAAATTATTCAGTTAAATCAAAGACTAGAAGAGACAGTACCATGCTTTCTATCATATCTCTGTTTATATTCTCCTGGATAGCAGAAAATGTGCCCAATTATTAAACTTATACACAAAGATTTTGCAAGCTCTCCTTTGAAATCCAGTGGTAAGATGTACAAGAGACATGTTATTTATTAAATGTATTTACTAATGTTCCACAGTTCTAAAAACTGGAGAACTTTTGTTCTTCAGTATAATGATATTTTACTTTATCATTTCTATTGGGATTCTGCCAGTTTTAAGGAGCTACAGTTGTTCCTGATGTTTTATTTAGTGCTTAAACTCCCAAACAAAGCCTCTTATCAGAGAATACTCTTTATATTTGCCATACTTTAAGATTTCATTTTGTGACTCATTAGCCAAACTTTTTCTAAACATTAGAGGATTTAGTTCTTTGTATGTCTCAGAATTTTGTATTTAACTATTGCATATTTAACTCTCTTCTTTTTTTGAGGAGTGCATGTGAATATCTTAGATGTTCAACTTCCCACGTGTAAGGACTGTGTCTATTATTTATTTTGTACAGAAGCCAGCACAATCCTAATACATGTTTCTTATAACAATGCTGAAAAGGGAGAAGACGATGACACCAGATTAAATGTGGCCACATTTTCTCAGAATGAAAGATGTTTGCTTCAATTTATGTTCCTCTTAAGCTAGATCGGAGAAGCGTCAGTTGAAATCATGGTATGCAAGTCATGCAGTTGTAGGTACTGAAAAAGTCAAGGCCTGACTTCTTAACAAAGGCCCTACCTTTTATTTCATTTTGTTTGGCTTCCCAGGTAGCTCTAGTGGTAAAGAACCTGCCTGCCAATGCTGGAAACATAAGAGACTTGGGTTCAATCTCTGGGTTGGGGAGATCTCTTGGATGAGGGCATGGCGATCCACTCCAATACACTTGCCTGGAAAATCCCATGGACAAAGGAGCCTGGTGAGCTATTTGTTAAATTTATCCTTTATATTTATCTTGATATCCTGTTTCTAAAATCTTGTGTTTTTGATAGCTCTCTAAAATTTGTGACATATTGAAATTTAAGAAGTATGTCTTCTTCCCTTCATTCAAAGGACAAAAATGTAAGTGAGAAATGCATTAGCCCACCTTGATTCTGAATGTTGTCAGTCTGTTCGTTGGTACTCCTGTTGTGTTATGATTGTTTAACTGATTATCTACCTAGTTGTGTTAGCAATCAGGCCCTGTTATTTCCACTTTACCAGTTGCTCCAATATCAGTCAGGATAGGCTAGGTTTATGCTGTGATGACAAACAACCGTGAAGTCTCAGTGGTTAGGTCAGTTTTCTTCCACTGCTTACAGTTTGCTACCAACTCAAAAGCATAAAACAACATACTTTTATTATCTCACAGTTTCATGGAATCAGAAGTATGAGTATAGTTTACCAGTCTTTTGTTCAGGATCTCACAAGGCTGTAAACAAGATGTTGACCAGGCTGCATTCCTTTCTAGAGGTTGGGGTCATCTCCCAAGTTCATATGGTTGTTAGCAGAATTTAGTTCCTAAGACAACACCGAGGGTTCAGTTTTTCTGCTAGGTATTAGGTAGGAAATACTCTTAGAACTTAGAGGCCTCTTAGAGTTTCTTACCAGAAACTCTGATTATTGGGCTTCCCACTAACGCTAATAGTAAAGAACTTGCCTGCCAATGCAGGTTAGACATAAGACACACCGGTAAAATCCCTGGGTCAGGAAGATCCCCTGGAGAAGGGAATGGCAATCTACTCCAGTATTCTTGCCTGGAGAACTCTGTGGACAGAGGAACCTGGTGGGGTACAGGCCATAGGATCACACAGAGTTGGACACGACTACAGCAACTTAACATGGCAGAGTTTCTTACCACAGTGTCACTTCCTTGGGCGGTTCATATCCTATCGGCTTCCATCTTCCAGGCCTGAGAGTCTCTCCATTGTGGTCTATTGAGGCAAAGACTTCTATATTATTACATAGTCCCATTGTTTTGCCACATAGCATAGCCTATTCAAGGGATTGATTGTCCCATCACCTTTGCCATATTCTAATTAGTAAGAAGTGAAGTGAAGTGAAGAGGTTGCTCAGTCATGTCTGACTCTTTGTGACCACATGGACTGTAGCCTACCAGGCTCCTCAGTCCATGGGATTTTCCAGGCAAGAGTACTGGAGTGGGTTGCCATTTCCTTCTCCAGGGGATCGTCCCAACCCAGGGATCGAACCTGGATCTCCCACATTGTAAGCAGACGCTTTACCGTTTGAGCTACCAGAGAAGCCAATTAGTAAGAAGCAAGTCACAAGTTCTACCTATGCTCAAGGAAAAGGGATTATACAAGCGTGTGACTTATTAGGACTCATTTTAGGATGTTCCTGCCACAGTGGTTTAACAAAACCAAGACTTTATTTCTTATGAATGCAAAGTCTGCTGCAGTACTGAGTAACCACAAAGGGCAATTTTCCTATATGTGGAGACTCAGCCACCCAGGCGGCCTCAATCTTAAAACACTCACATGTCAACTCAAGATCACAATCACTGCGGCAGGGGAACAGAGTGCTGGAGAGTATCACACCATGAGTTAAAATGCTCACAGAGTAATATAATCAATGGCCAAAACTAGTCACAAGTTCCCACTTAACTAAGAGGATGGGGTGCTTACTCTTCCCAAATGCCTGAGAAGAGAAAAAGCCTGGTACGAGTGCACAATAGTTTCTATCATATTTATCCTAAGAAATGTGCCTTATAAATTTTGATGCTGTATATATGAATTTATATACAGCATATATACATTTCGGAGAAGGCAATGGCACCCCACTCCAGTACTCTTGCCTGGAAAATCCCATGGACGGAGGATCCTGGTAGGCTGCAGTCCATGGGGTCACTAGGAGTCGGACACGACCGATCGACTTCACTTTCACTTTTCACTTTCATGCATTGGAGAAGGAAATGGCAACCCACTCCAGTGTTCTTGCCTGGAGAATCCCAGGGACGGGGGAGCCTGTTGGGCTGCCGTCTATGGGGTTGCACAGAGTTGGACACGACTGAAGTGACTTAGCATAGCATAGCATAGCATAGCATATATACATTTATACAGGGCCTTCCTGGTGGCTCAGACAGCAAAGAATCTGCCCACAACGTGGGAGACCTGGGTTCAATCCCTGGGTTGGGAAGATCCCCTTGAGTAGGAAATGGCAACCCCCTCCAGCATTCTTGCATGGAGAATCCCATGGACAGAAGAGCCTGGTGGGCAACAGTCCATGGGGGTCACAAAAAGTCAGACATGACTGAAAGACTAAACACAGCACATAGATGAATTTACTTGACTCGTTACTGATTGAATTGCATGTCCTCAAAATTCACATGTTGAAGCTTTAACCCTCAATGCAACGACAGGAGCTAGGCTTTTAAAAAGGTACGTGTGCCTGTACTAAGTTGCTCCAGTTGTGTCTGACTCTATGTGACTCTATAGACTGTAGCCTGCCAGGCTCCTCTGTCCATGGGGTTCTCCAGGCAAGAACACTGGAGTAAGTTGCCATGCCCTTCTCCAGGGGATTTTCCCAACCCAGGGGTTGAACCCACAGGTTCTTTACCACTAGTGCCACCTGAACTTTCAAAAAGGTACTTGATATTAAATGATGTCATAGTGTGGGGCCCTAATCCAATGACTGATGACCTTATAGATCATCAGGGATACATCAGGGATACACATGCATAGAGGAAAGACTATGTGAGGTCTCAGCAGAAGGTGGCCGTCTGCAAGCCAAAGAGAGAGACCTCAGGAGAAACAAAACTTGTTAACACCTTGATCTTGGACTTCCAGCCTCCAGAAACATGAGAGATAAACTTCTATTGTTTAAGCCACCTAGTCTGCAGTATTTTGTTATGACAGCTCTAGCAAATTAATGTAACACAAAAGAAAAAGAAATATAATTAGCATAATATTTAAAACATTTAGTTCAGTTCAGTTCAGTTCAGTCGCTCAGTCTTGTCCGACTTTTTGCGACCCCATGAATTGCAGCACACCAGGCCTCCCTGTCCATCATCAAATCCCGGAGTTCACCCAGGCTCACATCCATCGAGTCAGTGATGCCATCCAGCCATCTCATCCTCTGTCGTCCCCTTCTCCTCCTGCCCCCAATCCCTCCCAGCATCAGAGTCTTTTCCAATGAGTCAACTCTTCGCATGAGGTGGCCAAAGTACTGGAGTTTCAGCTTTAGCATCATTCCTTACAAAGAAATCCCAGGGCTGATCTCCTTCAGAATGGACTGGTTGGATTTCCTTGCAGTCCAAGGGACTCTCAAGAGTCTTCTCCAACACCACAGTTCAAAAGCATCAATTCTTCGGCACTCAGCCTTCTTCACAGTCCAACTCTCACATCCATACATGACCACAGGAAAAACCATAGCCTTGACTAGACGGACCTTTGTTGGCAAAGTAATGTCTCTGCTTTTGAATATGCTATCTAGGTTGGTCATAACTTTCCTTCCAAGGAGTAAGCGTCTTTTAATTTCATGGCTGCAGTCACCATCTGCAGTGATTTTGGAGCCCAAAAAAATAGTCTGACACTGTTTCCACTGTTTCCCCATCTATTTGCCATGAAGTGATGGGACCAGATGCCATGATCTTCGTTTTCTGAATGTTGAGTTTTAAGCCAACTTTTTCACTCTCCTCTTTCACCTTCATCAAGAGGCTTTTTAGTTCCTCTTCACTTTCTGCCATAAATAATAAGGAAATAGTCCCAAACCCTTTAAAGGTTTTATTTTATTTATGTGTTCTCTTCCACAATGTGGGCAATCATCAGTTTCCATGGTACATTGAATGTATTTAATATATAATTTGTATTTGTAAGACTCTATATTCATTCCTCTTTATCATGCAAATATTACTTTCATACCTGTTTGTTTTACTGGCTACTAGCATCTGTCCTTAAAATATACTTTAGTTCTTTGAATAGTCTATGCATCAAATTTAAAATAAAAAATTTTTCCTCTATCTGTTTATTCCTATTTGTTCAAAATAGTTTAATTTGCTTTGCCTAAAGTCTTTGTTTTAATATATATATTTAATGTCACTGGAGAAGGCAATGGCACCCCACTCCAGTACTCTTGCCTGGAAAATCCCATGGGTGGAGGAGCCTGGTAGGCTGCATTCCATGGGGTCACTAAGAGTCGGACACGACTGAGTGAGTTCACTTTCAGTTTTGACTTTTATGCATTGGAGAAGGAATTGGCAACCCACTCCAGTGTTCTTGCCTGGAGAATCCCAGGGACGGGGGAGCCTGGTAGGCTGCCGTCTATGGGGTCGCACAGAGTCAGACACGACTGAAGTGACTTAGCAGCAGTGTCACTTGGCTATAGATTTCATGAGATTTTCTAATAGCCTTATAACATAACTGCTGTATGTGAAACCACTGTATCCCAATTTTATTTTCCATATTTGAGTGGTATTTCTTTTGTTCAATTAGGATGGGAGTTCATTTTCTAAATCCTTTCACCATCTCCACAATAAGTCAGTTCAAGTCACTGTGGTGTCTTTTGGCATATTCAATCTGCTATATCCCATATCAGAACATCAGCTAAGGTCCTGGTGCAATCTCATGCTACCACCATCAACACTCTCAGCTCTTGCTTTAGTCTGAGCTGATGACACTCTCAAAATTCAGATCCACCTCAGACTGTCCCCAAAAAGCTCCAGAAAGTGGTTGGCCACTATTTTCCAGCTAATTCTATGTAGAGTTTTGTGCTGGAGGATTTGCTTTAGGGTACCAGACTGCTAAAGTGTTAATAAAAACATGTGCAAAACTGCACACACAGTCTTTTTTCTTAAATAAGTGCCCATTAAAAATAACTATATGATAATTAATGAGGAAGAAAGGTAGCACTGTGTAGATGGTTTGTCAATAGTGTAGTTAGGTCATTCATCTGTGGAGCAGTGATGTTCACCTACTTTCTCCTTTGTTTCAGAGACGTAGAGTTAATATTTCACTTCTTATTTTAGACACTATCTCAAGCATTATTTTAAACACTATCTCAAGCATTATTTTAAACAGGCAAACGGGGATCTACTTCTAAGATAAAGAAAGTTGCATTTTTTGATGATGAATTAATAATGAAAGGAATCCTCATTTTAAATGGAATTTTGTAAAGAGTATCATTCTCCTGAAGCCAATGTTCCAAGTATGTGGGGAGAAGCAGTTACTGAATGTCAAATTAAGTTGTAACATACTTAGAGACATGGATGATGTTTGTGTGACACTAGTTTACTTTCAAACACTCCCTATTGACCTTTAAAGAATCTGCCTGCAACTCAGGAGATGCCAGGGACGTGGGCTTGATCCCTGGATGGGGAAGATCCCCTGGAGGAGGAAATGGCAATCCACTCCAGTATTTCTGTCTGGAGAATCCCATGGGCAGAAGAGCCTGGTGGGCTGTGGTTCATGGGGTTGCAAACAGTCTGACACAACTAAGCTCTCACACACTATTTATTTATTTATTGACCTTTACAAAAGTAATACAATAGCAATTGAAGATGAATATTTACAGTTGGTAGAAATAGTTTCAATGTGCCAATTCCCAAACCCTTGTCTGTAAAACATCCTACATCTTTGATCTATATTTTTCTAGGTTTCCTCAGGCAAAAATGGACAAAATTGCCAAGTTCAACAAGACAATTTCTTACTTCACAACAGATGGTACCTGCAGCCCTTAATTGGGAAGAATCAAGTATTCCCGTTTACTAAAAAAAAAAAAAAAATCACTTAATTTGTCACATGATAATCTATACATTGAAACTACTAGATGAATTTGAAGAAACCCCAGAAATATGTAAGAGCAAAGAGATTATATCAGTTAAATGAAAAATCTGTAAATAGTAACACCTGGTACTTTTATATGAAGAGTGCTATTTTTAAAATTAGTTGTATCTGTTGATGTATACTGTCTTTGCAGTAAATATCTTTCTATTTAGGTCTTACATACTTGTAAGTTGTGGGGAAAGTATTTTCAATCAAAGCTGTAAAATAAGCATAGTTAGAGAGCTAGCATGAGGATTTTTACTTCATTTACATTCATTACATATTATGAGTTTAATTACCTTCCTCAAATAATACCGGTATGAAGGAAAGATGCTGAAGAAGGCGTACTTCTATGATGATTTTATTGATTGTGACTGATGGATGGCATCAACATTTCATAGTGAAGAATCATGGTTTTGTTACATCAGGAAAATTAAATTGGGAGAGTTATTTTCTTTCCCAGTGATAGTGGCAGTTAGAATATTTCACCTGTAATGAGATGTGTGCGTTATGTGCCATCGTGAACCACGGCTCAGCCATTAAATATATGTAAATGAAGAGAAACACAAGAGAGCCCGGGCATAATAACGTGCAGAACAGAGAAATGGATCCTGGAAAGTGATTAATTTATTTGATGATGCCTCAAGTGAGGAATTTTAGGTCACAAATGAAGTGACAGAATGACAAATTACCATTTTAAAGAATTTACTGGGCATCATTACTGAACAATTGTCAGGTAGTTTATGGTGGCTGAGAAGATGGTATAAATATAGATCTTTTCCTTATCTGAGATGAATTATTAATCACCTTTTTAAAAATCTTTGTGAGTGATGGTTGGCTGTCTGATTGGAAATAATGTGTTCTACAATTTTAACTAAATTCTAATATGATATGTAACAGGAATCTTTACAATTAAAGTCTCAGTGGAGAGTGGTAGGAGGTTTACAGTCAATTGCAGTTTTAATGTGATAGAAGAGGATGAATCCGCTAGCATTTTTCAATAGATTTCCTTAGGTATATTATCCCTGCTGTGATGTTATTCAAATGTTTACAGTTTATTTTCATTTGAAAAATGACATTCAGATACTTAAATTGTTTTCCTTGGTTTATTAGTTAATGAAAATGAAATTCTAGTAATTACTATAGTTTTGCAGCCTGCCACATTATTTAAAGTGAAGTGACTGCCTTTGTCAGTGGCATTATAAATGTCGTCTTCCTGTGTTTTGTTCAATTTTTGTTTGCTTTATCTATGTCATGTCCCTTCTCTGTCTATATGTCACTGTGTCTAGTACCAGTAACAACTGGAGTGTGGGGAACAAAGTCAGAATTTGAAATAAAGATGTTTTCTCAAGTTTCCTTTTATGTTTGGATAATTAAACCACATGCTAACCTACTTTGTGCATGGCACTAACAACACCAAAAATAAAATCCACCAATAAGAAGTACACTGAAAAATCTAAACACATTTTAAAACGTCTGTTTACGTCAGGCTTCTTAAACCAAAGTTTGTACATCTACTCATGTGTGAACAAAGCTCTTAGATAAAATGCACTTGCTATTATCATAAAGTTCCTTATATTTTAATCAGGATTAGGGACAGAGGTTGTTTCTTAAATAGTGTATGCTAGTTATCCAACAGAGTAGAAATGTCTGGAGGACTATTTTAAACAAGCTTGTTTCTAAAGCAAGCAGAGAGCAGTTGCTGTTTTGCCTTTGACATGGGAAGGACCTAAATGACTAACCTTTCACGAGGAAGAAGGATTGAGATTTTGCTCCTTTTACACTACTATGTGCCCCTCTCATTTTAATTTTGATTCATTTTGTGAGTATATGAAAAATTTAAATAAGTATCTCCTGTGTTACCCATGACATCTAACATTGCTGAACTGGCAAGAAATTTAAATTTTGAATGTAAATGCTACTTTTTAACTCATTTTGCTTTTACTTTTCCCCTCAACCTGGGTGGTAGAATTTTACTGACACTTTCTGTCATTAAAAAAAGAAATAAAAAAGAACTGTCTGCTGTTAATTCTAGGGTCCAGTTTCTACATGGCATGCTGATTGTACAGACCAACTTGGCAGAACTTCTGTGATACATTCCTTTTCCACAAAGCCTGCTCACATTTCCTCTTCTGTGTGTGATGACACCTTTCAGGTCAGTCCACTCCAGCATTTCTCCATTAGAGATGACCCTCACCTTTCCCTTTTCCTTTATTCTTCTTGCCAGAGAAAATATAAACATGCAAACAAATGAATGAGGGCGTGCTCCTCAGAGCAAAATTTAAATCCTATATGAAATACTATGGAGAGAGAGGACTTGTTTAAACGAGCACAGTTCAGAGCAATCAAGAGTGTATTAGAGGAGAGAATGGCTTCTTTATGTTGGACTGAGCCCTTCTGTCACACTTTAAATACACCTTTAGTCTTCTGCCATCCTCCATCAGCTGTCAGAGAGAGTCAAAAAAAATAAATCAAGATGCCTCTGACCCCAAAGCATTGAGAGAGCAAAAGAAGGATTCTTAAGTAGAATAGTGAAGAATAGATATTAAATGAATCTGCAGGCCTGGAAAAGGAGATGCTTTATGCAGTTAAAAATCTATGATTTTCGACCCTTTGCATGATTCAAGAATATGCTGCAGAAAGAAGAGGAACACTTGATTAATGGAAATGGCTATGAGTGGTCACTCTGACAAATGTATATAGAGAAAAAACCCCCGTGTTTGCTGTATACTTAATAATCTTATAAACTGGTGAGCAGTTGGGCCACAAAAAATTCCAGACTTCTTTTTCACGATTCTACATATTGGGATTTCTGAGTATTTGTATCTTACTGAAATCACTTCATTATGCTTATTTTTTTAAATTAATTATGCTTACTCTTTTTCTTTTGGAGTTGGTTTATTCCAGAATCAGAATTTATCCTTCTGCTTTCCCCACCTCTGAATTCTTGCATTGATATGGTATTCCTCAGATCACAAGGAAATTCAGTCATATAAGCTCCAGAAACCTTCTCCCTACTGCCTATTTTTCCAATATCTTGTTATAGTAACAAAACTTGTTGGGCATATAGAAAGTAAACATCCATGTAACCACTACCTAGATTCTACCATTGATATTTCTCTGTATTCATTTTAATCACACAGCTAACCATCCAACATTCATCTATCCTGTAATTTTTGTAATTTTTAAAATGTATTTTTGAATAAATTTAAGACATTAACATTTCTCCTAAATAATTCAACACACCTATTATTAACTTGGCCTTAATGTTTTGTTGTATACCCCAAGCCCCTATCAAGATATAGGGCATTATTTTCACCCCAGAAAATCCCCACATCTCCTTCCCAATCATTACTTTACTTCCTCCCACAATAAAGGAAACTGCTAGTCTGTTTTTTCCAACAAAACATAGTTTTGCCTGTTTTAGAACTCCACATAAAATGAAATCATGTAGGACATAGTACTTTGTGTCTGGCTTCTTTAACTCTGCACTTTTTTTTTTTTTTGAGATTCATCCATGTTGTTACATGTATAAGATTATTTTTGTGGCTGAGTAATATTACATATTCTGAATATACTTCAATTTTCATATCTCTTTTGCTATTATTAGAATTGAGTTATTTCTAATTCAGGGAGTATTAGAAAATAAAGTAGCTATGGACATACTTTTATGAACATATCTTTTTATTTCTTTTGGATCAGTATCTATGAGGGAATTGCTGGCTCATAAAGTATATGATTACTAAAAGAAACTGACAGGGTTTTTTTCTTTTTTTTAGCAAAATCATTGTGAGTTTTAGAATCTCACCAACAATGAAGCAAACATCTGTTGCTGTCAGTCTTTATTTTAGGCTGCTTTGCACTTTTACTTTTCCAGTTTTCCCCTCCTTTCTTCTATGCCTTCAATCACTCTACTTCTCCAAGATTTTCTTTTTTTTAATTAGCCTTCAAACTTTCTCTGGTATTCTTCTTAAGAAACAAAGCAAAACAAAAGTTTTGACCAAATGTCTCCCTTAGTTGCCAAATTACTTCTTTACTCTCTTTAACAACTAAACCGTTTCACTTTATCAACTAAACTGCTTCACTATATCAACTAAACTGCCTCTACTTTTCATCACTTAAAACTTCTAATTTCCAGATGCTGGAATTTTTAACCCTTGGTCCTGAGTCCTCTTATATGCTAATTATTCACCTTCTCTCAGGATAATCATGTTTATTCTCATGAGTTTCCAGTCAATCTATGTGCCAGCAATTCTCATATTTATATCTCTGACCTGGACGTCTCTCTGAGTTTCATCTGTCTGCTTTACATTTGCACATGTCTATGATTCTGATATCTCACGGTCACAGATATCTCATGGTATCTGATTTTGAACTAACACTGTTTCTCCAGAAATACTTACTCTTTACTAGGATTGTGTATACTTTCTTCTTCCTGTGTGATGGGCAAAAACAGAACAAAACAAAACAAAACCCCAAAAGCAGAAGTTTGAAGCCTAGTTAAATAACGTAAAATATACATTTCAGGAATAATAAAAAAATAATTTAAAAATAAGAGCTAAAATGTCTAATTTCTACAATGAGATTAGACAATACTTAAAATGAATAAAAAATTCAAGTATTAATATTTAATGGATATAGCTAAATGTATATCCACTGAAGTGGTATAGTGATATAGTAGAAATGAGCAGCCTTAAGATGCTTATACCACAAAAGAAGAACGATAAACATGAATGTGTAGAACAAAATAATTCAGATAATAGGAAAGAAACAAAAGAAAAATCACAAATAAATGATTAAAAAATTAATGATCAGAAAAGAATAGAACACTTGCAAGAAATAAAACAAGTAGCATTATCAAAAATGTCAAGAAATGTAATATTTGTAGACTAATAAAACTGTCTGTTTTCCAATAGGCATCCAGAAAGACTCATTGAAATAAAAAAAGAAGGTCTAAATAAAGAAAGCTAAGAAAGCAGGCATAAATACAGTAGAAATTAAGATAATTGTAAGAAAAAATGAATAACATTTATGCCACTCAATTATAAATTTGAAAATGTAGCTACTTTTTCATATTTCCAGCAAGATTCAGCCTCCTGAAACAAGAAGAAATGGAAAATACTGATGATCCTATAACTATTTAAAGTATTGCAACAGTACTTAAGATGATCACATAATCACCGAATCCATATGGTTTTAAGGGTGATTCAATAAAATATTATTAAAGCAATACCAAACACAGTTAATCCCAAGCATCAACTATTCCAAAGACAATAAAAAAAGAAGGTATTTTGTAGGGAAAAAAACACATAAAAATATGTGTGGCTGGAATACCATTGAAACCAAAATCAAATGAAAAACTTGTAAGAAAGAAAAGTTATAGGCTAGTATCAATCATGATAATAGATCCAAAAATTATAAACAAATTGTTACAAAGATAAGATTTAGTAAATCAACCTACTTCATTCATAATTATTTCCTTTATATAAAGTCTAAAACTATGCAAAAAAAAACCATATTTGTTTATGGATGCATGCATGAATAGGAGGCTAAAATATATATTTATTAAAGTGAATGGTGAACACTAAATTCAGAATTGTGGTTGCCTCTTGGTGATGTAGGAGGAAAATGCAATATTATTATGAACAATGTGCTTTCAATGAACTCTTAGTGTTATAATTCCTACACAAGTGTTTAATTACATGATTATTTAGTTCAATATTATTCTTTATATTTTACAAGAACATTGTATACTTTGGTATGCATGAGTATGAATGATAAATTGTTTTTGAAAACAAAATAATAAAAAATACCTGAAATATAAATAACTATCTTAGTCTTATACTATGTCAAAATTAGATATATTCTTTTAACTCTTATTAAAGTCAGGAAAATTATACAAACCTAATGAAAGTAAAAATGGAAGCAATATAAACCAAAATCATGATGCAATGAACATATTGTGTTACTAAATTTATTTAGACATTAATACGAATAGTTATACTATTGTGTAAGTGTTCCACATTTGATTAAAATATAGTTATATGTGAAAACTAAGATAAGATGTTCAGCATGCCAGGCCTCCCTGTCCATCACCAACTCCCGGAGTTTACCCAAACTAATGTCCATTGAGTCGGTGATGCCATTTAACCATCTCATCATCTGTAGTCCCCTTCTCCTCCTGCCCTCAATCTTTCCCAGCATCAGGGTCTTTTCAAATGAGTCAGCTTTTCACATTAGGTGGCCAAAGTACTGGAGTTTCAGCTACAACATCAGTCCTTCCAGTGAATACCCAGGACTGATCTCCTTTAGGATGGACTGGTTGGATCTCCTTGCAGTCCAAGGGACTCTCAAGAGTCTTCTCCAACACCACAGTTCAAAAGCATCAATTCTTTGGCGCTCTGCTTTCTTCACAGTCCAACTCTTATATCCATATATGACTACTGGAAAAACTACAGCCTTGACTAGACAGACCTTTGCTGGCAAAGTAATGTCTCTGCATTTAAATATACTGTCTAGGTTGGTCATAGCTTTCCTTCCAAGGAGTAAACGTCTTTTAATTTCATGGCTGCAGTCACAATCTGCAGTGATTTTGGAGCCCCCAAAAATAAAGTCTGCCACTGTTTCCACTGTTTCCCCATCTATTTGCCATAAAGTGATGGGACCGGATGCCATGATCTTTGTTTTCTGAATGTTGAGCTTTATGCCAACTTTTCACTCTACTCTTTCACTCTCATCAGGAGGCTCTTTACTTCTTTTTCACTTTCTACCATAAGGGTGGTGTCATCTGCATATTGGAGGTTACTGACATTTCTCCTGGCAATTTTGATTCCAGCCTGTGCTTCATCCAGCCCAGCATTTCTCATGATGTACTATGAATTTAAGTTAAATAAGCACTGTGACAATATACAGACTTGATGTAGTCCTTTTCCTATTTGGAACCAGTCTGTTGTTCCATGTCCAGTTCTAACTGTTGCTTCCTGACCTGCATACAGGTTTCTCAAAGAGGCAGGTCAGGTGGTCTGGTATTCCCATCTCTTTCAGAATGTTCCACAGTTTATTGTGGTCCACACAGTCAAAGGCTTTGGCATAGTCAATAAAGCAGAAATAGATGTTTTTCTGGAACTCCCTTGCTTTTTCAATGATCCAGCAGATGTTGACAATTTGATCTCTGGTTCCTTTGCCTTTTCTAAATCTAGCTTGAACATCTGGAAGTTCACAATTCATGTATTGTTGAAGCCTGGCTTGGAGAATTTTGAGCATTGCTTTACTAGTATGTGAGATGAGTGCAATTGTGTGGTAATTTGAGCATTCTTTGGCATTGCCTTTCTTAGGTATTGGAATGAAAACTGACCTTTTCCAGTCCTGCGGCCACTGCTGAGTTTTCCAAATTTTGGCATCTTGAGTGCAGCACTTTCACAGCATCATCTTTTAGGATTTGAAACAGCTCAAATGGATTTCCATCACCTCCACTAGCTTTTTTCATAGTGATGTTTCCTAAGGCCCAGTTGACTTCACATTCCAGGATGTCTGGCTTTAGGTGAATGATTACTGCTGCTACTGTTGCCAAGTCGCTTCAGTCATGTCTGACTCTGTGCGACCCCATAGATGGCGGCCCACCAGGCTCCCCCGTCCCTGGGATTCTCCGGGCAAGAACACTGGAGTGGGGTGCCATTTCCTTCTCCAGTGCATGAAGGTGAAAAGTGAAAGTGAAGTCACTCAGTCATGTTCGACTCAGGGACCCCATGGACTGCAGCCTACCAGGCTCCTCCGTCCATGGGATTTTCCAGGCAAGAGTACTGGAGTGGGGTGCCATTGCCTTCTCTGTAGGTGAATGATCACACCATCGTGATTATCTGGGTCTTGAAGATCTTTTTTGTACAGTTCTTCTGTGTATTCTTGCCACCTCTTCTAATATCTTCTGCTTCTGTTAGGTCCATACCATTTCTGTCCTTTATTGAGCCCATCTTTCCATGAAATATTCCCTTAGTATCTCTAATTTCCTTGAAGAGATCTCTAGTCTTTCCCATTCTATTGTTTTCCTTTATTTCCTTGCACTGATCAATGAGGAAGGCTTTCTTAACTCTCCTTCCTATTCTTTGGAACTCTGCATTCAAATAAGATAAGATGCTATAAGCTAGTTAAAGTCTAAGAAACTAGAGTTGTGACTATTTTGGGGAGGGTCAGGCATACCTGAAATTACTGTAATGCAATTACCAATTTAAATTTGCAGTCCTGGCCTGATGATTGCTAGAATTAGGTTCTGATAGTTGGTGCTGGTGGAGAAGGCAATGGCACCCCACTCCAGTACTGTTGCCTGGAGAATCCCATGGATGGAGAAGCCTGGTAGGCTGCAGTCCACGGGGTCGCACAGAGTCAGACACGACTGAAGTGACTTAGCAGCAGCAGTTGGTGCTAGATTGGCAACTTAAATTTTATTTCACTCTACCTGGAACTCCACCTAGACTGCAATATTTCTTTTAGGAATTCTCTCTGGTTAGTCTTCAGTGTCTCTTAGACCATATTCTGTGCCTTCAAATTCATAGCGGTTTGATTATTAAATACATATTAAGTGTGGTTTCTAATTTGGAAAGGAGATTTGTGGAATAAGATTTTATTAACCAACTCATAAGAAGTTATGGCCCTTTCATGTGGAAGGAAAACATCTTTATCTAAGGAAAGTATAGAAACAAAGGAAATGATGTTACAATAAAAGTCACAATATTCCTTAAGTAAAATAAATTCTTGGTATATATTGGGTTTAGAAATGAACTTGAGGTGAGAATAGTACACTTTTCAGTCTGAATGACACTAGGAAATAAATATTTTTATTGAAATAGAGTTGACATACAATAGTTAGTTTCAGGTGTGCTATACAATGATATGATACTATGATACTATTTTTGTAGTAAGTGCCCTCAGTTTTACATTCCCATCAATAGTAGAAGAGGGTTTCTTTACTCCACATCCTCACTAACACTTATCTGTTACCTTTTTAAGTGATACCCAGTGTGACAGGTGCGACGTGGTATAGCACTTTGGCTTTGATCTCCATTGCCCTGATAATTAATAATGCTGAGAATCTTTTCACATGTCTGAAGGCCATCTGTATATCTTTGAAAATTTTTCTCTTCAGGTCCTCTGCAGTTTCTAAAATTGGGTTGGTTGATTTTTCGACTTTGAATTGTATGTGTTCTTTGACTATTAGACCTTACCAGATCTATCATTAGCAAATACTTTCACCCATTCAGTATTTGGGTTTTTTCTATTTGTTTCAAGTTTTCTTTACCATGCAAATGCTTTTTAGTTTGATGTAATTGTATTTTGCTTGACAGTGGGTATGCTTGTCTTTTCCTTATTTTAGAGAAAAAATTTTAACTTTTCAACTTTGAAGATGAAATGTTGGTTTGATGTTGTTGAAGGTTGCTCATGAATGGCCTTTATTATGCTGAGGTGTGTTTCTTCTACAACCACTTTGTTGAAAGTTTTGTTATGAATAAATGTAGAATTTTGTTGAGGTTTTTTGTATTAATTGAGATTATCATAGGATTTTTATTCTTCAGTTTGTTGATATCTTGTATCACATTGATTTATTTGTGGATATTGAACCCTCCTTGCATTCTGGGGATAAATCCTGCTTGATCATTGTATACAATCCCTGTAGTGCATTGTTAAATTGACCTGGTTAATATTTTGTTTCAAATTTCTTCATCAAATTTCATTGGTAATATTGGCCTGTAATTTTGTGTGTTTTTTTGTGGTATCTTTGTCCAGTTTTGGTATCAGGGTGATGTTGTTCTACTAGAATGAGTTCAAGAGTGTTCCTTTCACTGCAATTTTTGGAATAGTTTGAGAAGGATAGGTATTAATTCTTATTTAAATGTTTAGAAGAGTTCGCTTGAAAACTGCCTGATCTTTGGCACATTATCATTTTTTTTTTCTTTAACCCAAGTAATTTCTTCAGGTATGTCTTCAGTTAATGAATTCTCCCTTCACCTGTGTCTAATCATTGCTATGAGTTTTTAATTTTTATCCCCACACTTCTGTATTTTAAAATTCTATTTAATTTTTCATAAAAATGCTACCGGTTTTTATTTTAGGGATGTGTTTTCATTTCCTCATGCATTACATATTTTTAAATCTCTTTAATTATTTAAAAAGACTTTATTAGTTCCAATATCTTTGCAGATTTTAAGGATACAGGAGTGAACTAAAGAGAGTTCTGTCCCTAGGGAGCTATCATTCTAGTGTAAAATTTATTTTATTTATTTTAGCTATTGTTTTCTCTTATCCAAACTTAGGAGTAGTGGTAATATAAGCCTGTTACTTTCTGTATATGTTGAGTCACTATTATCTTTAATTTTATTTTCTATATTTTGAATAGTAATTTGAAAACTTAATATTATGTCATCTTAAACACTATCTCTGCTCTTTTACCTCATTTCATGCTTTGGGATAACTGACACTGCCTCAATTATTGAAAGATTCCTTTCAAGTTGTAGAGACATTTTGGTTATGATACAATATTTTTAAGGTTTATATACTAAAAGTTTTCCTGCTGATAATTTATATTTTATATTTCTATTCCTCTTATTTATGTTAGGTGTAAGTTAGGATATATATATTATATATAATATATAAATAAATATATAATATTTATTTTTCCTCAGAATGCACAAATGCAGTTTTGAATTTTTAAAGTGTTAATTTCTTCCAAAATGTCAGGGTGATTGTATGGGAATGATCTAACTCTCTAAGCTGTGTTATGAGAACTTGATGTCTCTACATTGCTTTTGAAAATAGAGTATTACAGACTAAATTGTGTACCCCCCATCCATTCATATATTGAAGTCTTAACTGGCCATATGGCTGTATTTAAAGATAGTCTTTAAAGGAGTAATTAAGGTTAAATGGTTCCAAATAGGAAAAAGAGTACATCAAGGATGTATATTGTCACCATGCTTATTTAACTTATATGCAGAGTACATCATGAGAAGCACTGGGCTGGAAGAACCACAAGCTGGAATCAAGATTGCCAGGAGAAATATCAACAACCTCAGATATGCGGTGACACCACCCTTATGGCAGAAAGTGCAGAGGAACTCAAAAGCCTCTTGATGAAAGTGAAAGAGGAGAGTGAAAAAGTTGGCTTAAAGCTCAACATTCAGAAAACGAAGATCATGGCATCTGGTCCCATCACTTCATGGGAAATAGATGGGGAAACAGTGTCAGACTTTATTTTTGAGGGCTCCAAAATCACTGCAGATGGTGATTGCAGCCATGAAATTAAGATGCTTATTCCTTGGAAGGAAAGTTATGACCAACCTAGATAGCATATTCAAAAGCAGAGACATTACTTTGCCAACAAAGGTCCGTCTAGTCAAGGCTACGGTTTTTCCAGTGGTCATGTATGGATGTGAGAGTTGGACTGTGAAGAAAACTGAGCACCAAAGAATTGTTGCTTTTGAACTGTGGTGTTGGAGAAGACTCTTGAGAGTCCCTTGGACTGCAAGAAGATCCAACCAGTCCATCCTAGAGGAGATCAGACCTGGGTGTTCATTGAAAGGACTGATTCTGAAGCTGAAACTCCAATACTTTGGCCACCTGATGCGAAGAGTTGACTCATTGGAAAAGACCCTGATGCTGGGAGGGATTGGGGGCAGGAGAAGAAGGGGACGACAGAAGATGGGATGGCTGGATGACATCACCGACTTGATGCACATGAGTTTGAGTGTACTCTGGGAGTTGGTGATGGACAGGGAGGCCTGGCGCACTGCAATTCATGGGGTCGCAAAGAGTCGGACATGACTGAGTGACTCAACTCAACTGAACTAAAGGTTAAATGAGGTCATAAGGGCAGGGCCCTAATCTGATAGAGCTGATTTCTTTGTAAGAAGAGGAATAGACACCAGAGATTTCTTTCTCTCTCCACTTGTGTACAAATAAGAGATCATGCGAGCACACATCAAGATGTCAGCCACTTACAAGCCAAGAGAAGAGGCCATGGCATCTTGTCAGCCCTTTGATGTTAGATTTCTCAGCCTCAAGAATAGTGAGAAATACATTTCCATTTTTAAGCCACCCAGCCTATGGTTTTTTGTTATGATTGCTCAAGCAGACCATCATATAAAGAGGAAAAAGGGAGTATGTTAGTTTTTATTGAGTGAAGGAGTATAATGTCCATATAAAATAATTTCAGTGCAGAGGAGAGGGAAAACACACTGAAATGATTCTTCCTATTTAATTATCTGAATTAGGAAATAACTAAATAATGCCCTCCAAAATTCTCTGAAACAAAGAAGCCATAAAAATATTATATGAGGAAGTCTATAGCTGACAACCACAAAAATTACAAACAGGGTTACAAAATCTTTGAAATTATTTCAGAGGGTGTGACTAGGAAAATCAGCTAATCATTAGTAATGAATTTCAAGGTATAATGATATTTTAAGTGGAGAATCAAGCCTGTTAGATAAGGGGAGACTTAAAATCCAATAAAAATTTAAAAGATATCCACAAAGAGTCAGATATAACTTAGTGACCAAACAACAACAACTACATCTGAATTCTAAGAATCTGTTACCTTACATAGCAAAAGAGACTTTGCAGATGTGTTTAAGGTTATAATCCTTGTTATAAGGAGGTTACCTGGTTTATCTAGCTGGACCCAATCTAATCGAACGAGTTCTTAAAATGGAAAATCATTCTCAACTGTAGTCAAAGAAAGAGATGTGATGACAGAAGTTCTCTGAAAGTAAAGGAATGGGGCCACAACCACGGAATGCGGATGATCTCTAGAAGCTGGGAAAGTAGAGGAAACTGATACTTGCTTTGCAACTGAAGGAAAGAGGAAGCCGTGCTGAACTTTGATTTTAGTGTGACCCATGTTGGAATTCTATATTACAAAACAGTAAGGTACTAATTTTTGTCGTTTGAGCCAGCAAATTTGTAGTAATTTGTTATGGCATCAATAGAAAATTAATACAAATTTTGTTCTACAAATTTGGATCAGAATATATGAAATAAATACACAAAAATGTAGCATAAATATGCCAACATTTGGCAAAACACACAAAGTAAATATTAGTCCCACTACATTTAATAATATAAGGATGCTGAACACTGAAATACCTATTAGTGTTAATTCATGAGCTTCCCAGGTGGCTCAGTGGTAAAGAATCTACCTGCCAAAGCAGGAGACACAGGAGATGTGGGTTTGATCCCTGAGTCAGGAAGATCTCCTGGTGGAGGAAATGGCAATCCATTCCAGTATTCTGGCCTGAAAAATGTCATGGATAGAAGAGCATGGCAGGCTACTGTCCATAGAGTCACAAAGAATTTGATATGACTGAGCAACTGAGTGCAGAACAAGTAATTCATAGTATGTACAGAGAATAAGTGTATGTTACATAGAATTATTTAGTGATTTTCATATTTAAATAGCTTTCACACCACCACCAACAGGAGATAAAGGTTTTAGGTATGCAGGTAATTCATAAAGGAAGGAATACAGAGATATAGATGGTGTATAAATATACAAAAAATATTTTAAAAGGAATACATCCCAACTTTCTATTGAAATAAATTGGGCTTAAAACTTAACATTCAAACAACGAAGGTCATTGCATCTGGTCTCATCATCTCATGGCAAATAGATGGGGAAACAATAGAAACAGTGACAGACTTGATTTTCTTGAGTTCCAAAATCACTGCAGATGGTAACTGCAGCCATGAAATTAAAAAACACTTGCTCCTTGGAAGAAAAGCAATAACAAAACTAGACAGCACATCAAAAAGCAGAGACATCACTTTGCCTACAAGGTCCATATGGTCAAAGCTGTGGTTTTTCTAGTACTCATGTACAGATGTGAAAGCTGGACAATAAAAAAGGTTGAGTGCCGAAGAATTGATGCCTTCAAACTGTGGTGCTGGAGAAGACTCTTGAGAGTCTCTTGGACAGCAAGGAGATCAAATCAGTCAATCCTAAATGAAATCAACCTGGAGTATTCATTGGAAGGACTGATGCTAAAGCTGAAGCTCCAATACTTTGACCACCTGATGCAAAGAGCTGACTCATTAGAAACGACTCTGATGCTGGGAAAGATTGAAGGCAGGAGGAGAAGAGGATGACAGAGGATGAGATGGTTGGATGGTATCACCGACTCAATGGAAATGAATTTGAGCAAACTCTGGGAGATGGTGAATGGCAGGGAAGCCTGGTGTGCTGCAGTTCATGGGGTCACAAAGAGTTGGACATGACTGAGTGAACAACAACAACAATCTTCTATCACTTCAAATTAAGTTTAGGGAAAAAAAAAGTTTCTTGTACCTAGTGAACTTTGTGTAAGTTAGAATGGAAACTCATGCACCCCAGATGGAGTGTAAAATAATGCAGCAATACCAGGCCAGAGGAAAAATTCAAAGTGTAAACCAGAGTTTTTAAAATATCCCTATCTCACTGACCGATTTCAATTAAGAAAAAATATGCAACACATGTTAGAGTATCTCTCATTTTAGAAATGATCAAGACATGTGACAACATGAATATGCATGGATATAGGATGGATATGCTTAGCAAAACATAATTTATAATAACTAAAATTATATTTATATGGTCAAATAATGCCATATTAGTTAAATACATTGTGAGAAGTCTACAAAGGGTTACTATGCAACTATAAAATTATTAAATTATAAGAAGCTTTACAACCTTGGAAAATTTCAGCTATTTTTATTTAAAAAACATTGAATTTATCTGACAATTATTAAGAATAAGGAAGATGTGTATGTATTGGGTGTATAAACAGACTCCTGCATAGAAAGTCCCTTTTCCATTCCCACTATAAGATTTTCTACCTGATCCTCTTATCCTTATTATATGTTCAACTCTTTCCTTCCTCTTCTTCTTCTCTGACAAGAAATTCTCTTTCCCATTTTTTGCTTCATCTATTCCCTTACTTTCTTCTCAGCATCTCCCTTTCTTTCTTCCTTCCTCTCTCTCTCTCTGTCTCTTTCAAACTATTGGGTATAAATTTTGAACAAACTTTGAATTCATCTAATTTTTTAATGTGGATTATTTCAACCCTCCTTTATTTTCTGCCTTCTCCTTCAAGAATGTTGCCTTTTACCCATATATGATCTTCCAGGAAATATTCTCAGATAAAGAGCCAAATTATTTGATATATGTTATAGACCTTTCTAAATATAAAAAGCAGACACAATGTCAGGCTTTTTGCCAAACATTTAATAGCATATTTTTCTTATTGCTTCTACATAGAAAACTATACAAAAGTCATAAATGCAAAGAGACAATTATAAAGATGTTCATCATAATGTTGTTTACAATACATTTTAAATATATGATGTAATCTGAATGTCCTGTACTTAATTAGTAGATGTGTTTTATACTTTGCCTTATTCATACTGTATAGTATTATAATATATGTATAACAATATATCAGTGTGGCTAAATCAGTGCAGTTTAGTATTTGTAACATGGTATTAATATATACATACATATATAGATCTTCCTTGACTTATTATGGAATTTCATCCCAATAAACCCATTGTAACTTGAAAATGTAGTAAGTCAAGAATGAATTTAATATACCTAACCTACTGAATATCATAGCTGAGTGCAGCTTACTCCAACACGTTCAGAACATGTAAATGAGGTTACCATTGGGCAGAACCATCTAACCTGAAGTCTATTTTATAATGAAGTGTTGATTATTTCATGTACTTTATGAATATTGTACTGAAAGTAAAAAAAAAACAAAACAAAACAAAACAAAAACAGAGTAGTTGGATAGGTACATAATGGTCGTAAGAGTATGTGTAGTTTATTCTGATGATCATGGGGATCTGCCAAGTATCACCAGAGTATTATCCCGCCTGTCACTAGTCTAGGAAAGATCAAAATTCACAATTCAAAGTATGGTTTCTACTGAATGTATATTACTTTCACACCATCGTAATGTGGGAACTGTCTATAAATACTGAGGCAGAGAAGCTAGAAGGAATTGCTTCACAGATTTCAGATTTCATCTATAGTTCAACTGAAGTTAAGGTCTGAGCATACGGTATCTGCCACAGATAGTGTACAACTTATGGACTAAAACAAGCAAGCAGAGAACAGCATCAGCCTTCCAGAGTTACTGTCTGGTTAAGACAAACATGAGCAGTAAATAATGAGGAATATGAATTAGCTTTAGTCCTGAAACTAACTTGGTTAGTTGCCTGTAAGTGAGATCTCAAGAGTATCAGACGAAAGCAGGTGGAGTCATGCTCTTGTAGTATGATGGCCCATCCTCCTTTTATGAATATATGTGCAAGCCAACATCCAAGTTATCTTATTACTTATTACAGTCAGGTTTCTTGTAGCTGTTTAATGTTATTATGCATAACAAAATATATTGGCCTATTTTCCTATTTTTTTCCTTAAAGCAGAAAGACTTTTTTTTATTGTTTGCTTTCATTGTAAAGAAGGAATACATGTTAAAGTAACTGATTTGATTTATCTTTCATTGTACACTGCTGTCGAATATCTAATTGTTTTTAGTTGACTAAGTAAAATGCCTCTGTAACAAACAAACAAACAAAAGAAGCCAAAGTAAAACAAGAAAACACTGGCATGGGTTAATTCAAACACAAAAATCAATTGATCTGGGATGGGACTCGAGAGTTTCTAATATTTATTATACAACTCAGATAATTGTTCTCATCAATAAAGTTTGGAAATTAGTTTAATAAGATTTACTTACATCTAATACATAATTGAAACTAGCTACTCTGGGACAAATGGTTTTTATATTTAAAGGCAAAGAGAGGTAGGTAATTTTAGGTCACAGTAGGATAAAACGGGATTGGGGGCAGGAGGAGAAAGGGACGACAGAGGATGAGATGGCTGGATGGCAACACCGACTCGATGGACATGACTTTGAGTGAACTCCGGGAGTTGGTGATGGACAGGGAGGCCTGGCGTGCTGCGATTCATGGGGTCTCAAAGAGTTGGACACGACTGAGTGACTGAACTGAACTGAGGATAAAACTGAGAAATTGCAACATGAGCACATTAGGTACTTGAGAACATAAAAGAAAATGATACTTTTAAGAGCAAAGTGATGTAGAATAGGTATGTGTGCTGTGTATGCTAAGTTGCCTCAGTCCTGTCTGACTCTCTTCTATGCTATGATCTGTAGCCTGTCAGGCTCCTCTGTCCATGGATTCTCCAGGCATGAATATTGGGATGGGTTGTCATGACCTACTCTAGGGGATCTTCCTGACTCGGGGATCAAACCCGAGTCCACTGCATTGGCAGGAAAGTTCTTTACCACTCACTTTTCACTTTCATGCATTGGAGAAGGAAATGGCAACCGACTCTAGTGTTCTTGCCTGGAGAATCCCGGGAACAGCGGAGCCTGGTGGGCTGCCGTCTATGGGGTCACACAGAGTTGGACACGACTGAAGTGACTTAGCAGCAGTGGCAGCAGCACCATCTGGGCAGCCTCAGGTTATGTATGTAACCAAAAGTATTTTACATATTTTAATCTCTTACTTAGAAAGGCATCTAGGCATCCATTTATTCCTCTTTCTGTATATAATGTCCAGATTTCAAACCAGTGCTACAGGATTTATAAATTAGCCCCATTTTATTTGAAATAATTTACTGCAGGACATGCTGGTTTTATCTACAATTACAAAATTATCTATGTAAAACTTAAAAAAAAAAAACAAAAAAACAAAAAAAACACCTGATACTGTTAGTCGCTCAGTTGTGTACAACTCTTTGCCACCTCATGGGTTGTAGCTGCTAGGCTCCTCTGTCCAAGGGATTTCCCAGGCAGTAATACTGGAGTGGGTTTCCATTTCCTTCTCTATGGGATCTTCCCAACCCAGGGATTGAACACGGGTCTCCTGCATTGCAAGCAGACTCTTTACCATCTGAGCCACCAGGGAAGCCCTTTACATAAAGTACACTCTAAAGTTCAAAGAATTCCTTTAACACTTGAACCACAGCCAAGTTTAAAATTTGATTCCATCTACATTTTTTACCATACGATCTATCTTAATTCTCCTTCTTTCTCTCTAAAAATTTGAGAATATGTACACATTACCAGATCTTTAGCATTCAACATATATATGAGCTTAATCACAAATGTCATAAAATGACATGATGTGTGACAGTATTTCCCTGTCATTTCTTTGATAAGCAGTGAAGTTATTTTGGGTTTAATATCTCTTTAAATTTTATATTTCCCTAAGGGATGTAATAGCCCGTTGTATGGCATTGTAAGGCAAAATGACTAAATTAGAAAGATGTAACAGGATGTTGTAAAATCTAGTAGAGATTTTCAAATTTGGACTTCACACGTAAAAAGTATGGCAAACTAAAAGAACTGAGTTTCTTAGGACCAATTGACAACCTGTTAAATGAACTTAATCCTTTGCTGAAAGGATTATAGAGTGGTGTTCAATTTAGATTGTTGAAAGAGTTATAAAGTGGTGTTCAATTTAGATTTCTAAATCATGCTTCTATATTGAGCAAGGATAAACCATGTACTGACTTATTTTTTTGTCAATGGGTATGCCAGTTTATATTAAAACATTTCAAAGTCCCTATATTTTCAATGAATGTTTATATTTCAACCTAAAGGAAATAGTATAGGTAAAGGTGATTTTACAAATTTTCTTTGCAACAATATATTTAACAATAATAAGATATCATAAATATGTGATAGCTCACTTTTTTTTAACTGGTGTGTAAACGATGGTGTGGTCACTCACCTAGAGCCAGACATCCTGGAATGTGAATTCAAGTGGGCCTTAGAAAGCATCACTACGAACAAAGCTAGTGGAGGTGATGGAATTCTAGTTGAGCTATTTCAAATCCTGAAAGATGATGCTGTGAAAGTGCTGCACTCAATATGCCAGCAAATTTGGAAGACTAAGAGTGGCCACAGGACTGGAAAAGGTCAGTTTTCATTCCAATCCCAAAGAAAGGCAATGCCAAAGAATGCTCAAACTA